>NC_045440.1:100886191-101255607 GCF_002776525.5 Piliocolobus tephrosceles | reverse complement strand
CCACTGTCAACATTAGACAGATCAACGAGACAGAAAGTTAACAAGGATACCCAGGAATTGAACTCAACTCTGCACCAAGTGGACCTAATAGACATCTATAGAACTCTCCACCCCAAATCAACAGAACATACATTCTTCTCAGCACCACATCGCACTTACTCCAAAATTGACCACATAATTGGAAGTAAAGCACTCCTCAGCAAATGTAAAAGAACAGAAATCACAACAAACTATCTCTCAGACCACAATGCAATCAAACTAGAACTCAGGATTAAGAAACTCATTCAAGGCCGGGCGCGGTGGCTCAAGCCTGTAATCCCAGGACTTTGGGAGGCCAAGACAGGTGGATCACGAGGTCAGGAGATCGAGACCATCCTGGCTAACACAATGAAACCCCGTCTCTATTAAAAAATACAAAAAACTAGCCGGGCGAGGTGGTGGGTGCCTGTAGTCCCAGCTACTCAGGAGGCTGAGGCAGGAGAATGGTATGAACCTGGGAGGCGGAGCTTGCAGTGAGCTGAGATCCGGCCACTGCACTCCAGCCTGGGCGACAGAGCGAGACTCCGTCTCAAAAAAAAAAAAAAGAAATTCACTCAAAACCGCCCAACTACATGGAAACTGAACAACCTGCTCCTGAATGACTACCAGGTACATAACGAAATGAAGGCAGAAATAAAGATGTTCTTTGAAACTAATGAGAACAAAGACACAACATACCAAAATCTCTGGAACACACTTAAAGCAGTGTGTAGAGGGAAATTTATAGAATTAAATGCCCACAAGAGAAAGCAGAAAAGATCTAAAACTGACACCCCAACATCACAATTAAAAGAACTAGAGAAGCAAGAGCAAACACATTCAAAAGCTAGCAGAAGGCAAGAAATAACTAAGATCAGAGCAGAACTGAAGGAGAGAGAGACACAAAAAAACCCTTCAAAAAATCAATGAGTCCAGGAGCCGGTTTTTTGAAAAGATCAACACAATTGACAGACCACTAGCAAGACTAATAAAGAAGAAGAGAGAGAAGAATCAAATAGATGCAATAAACAATGTTAAAGGGGATATCACCACCAATCCCACAGAAATACAAACTACCATCAGAGAATACTATAAACACCTCTATGCAAATAAATAGAAAACCCAGAAGAAACGGATAAATATTTGGACACATACGCCCTCCCAAGACTAAACCAGGAAGAAATTGAATCCCTGAATAGACAATAACAGGTTCTGAAATTGAGGCAATAATTAATAGCCTACTAACCAAAAAAAGTCCAGGACCAGATGGATTCACAGTCAAATTCTACCAGAGGTATAAGGAGAAGCTGGTACCATTCCTTCTGAAACTATTCCAATCAATAGAAAAAGAGGGAATCTTCCCTAACTCATTTTATGAGGCCAGCATCATCCTCATACCAAAGCCTGGCAAAGACACAACAAAAAAAGAGAACTTTAGACCAATATCCCTGATGAACATCGATGCAAAAATCCTCAGTAAAATACAGGCAAACCGATTCCAGCAGCACATCAAAAAGCTTATCCACCATGATCAAGTGGGCTTCATCCCTGGGATGCAAGGCTCGTTCAACATATGCAAATCAATAAACGTAATCCAGCATATAAACAGTACCTATTACTTCTTAAACCCTCTCAACCTAGTTTTTGTTTATATGTCTACTGAAACAAAACAAAATTCTGGATTAAAGCCAATACTACCTTTACATTTTTCTCCTATGGAGGAAAAAGAAAAGTATTTTCTCTTGATTTTATTTCCACTAGCAATTTAAGCAAGTAAAACTATCAGTAACACTCTGATTTCATTTTCACCACTCAGATTTTTAAAAATAAGAATAGTGACATGCTGTCACTTACATTATGCAAGAAATGAAACACTTCAGAATACATAAAGGATGTTTGCAACTTAACAACAAAAAGATGACCCAATTTTAAAATGGGCCTAAGACTGGAATACATATCTATCCAAAGAAGATATACAAATGACCAAAAGGTAATAAGCACACAAAAAAATGCTCAGTAGCATTAGTCATTATGGAAATACAAATCAAAACCACAGTGAGATACCACTTTAACAACCACTAAGGTTGCTAAGATCACAAAGACAGACAACAACAAAGGTGAAAGAGGGAGGAAGTGGAAAGATAGAAACTCACACTTATCAGTGGGAGGATAACAAAACAGCCATTCCTTAAAAACTGGTTTGCCAATTCCTAAAAATATTAAAAATACCATATGACCAGGCAATTCCAAACCTAGGTATACCCAAGAGAAATGAAAACCTATGCTCACGTAAAAATTTAGACATGAATATTCATAGCTGTATTATTCCTAATAGCCAAAAAGCGGAAACAACCCAAATGTCCATCAATGGATAAATGAATAGATAAACTGCAGTAGTATACACATGTAATGAAATATTATCATTCAGGCATAAAAATGAAGTACTTTTTAGAGGTCTTACATTTAGGTCTCTGTTCAATTTTAAGTTTTTTTTTTAATATGGTGTTAAGTAAGGGTCCAACTTCATTCTTTAGCATATGCATATCCAGTTTTCCCAGTGCCATTTGCTAAAAAGACTGTCCTTTCCCATTTAACAGTCTTGACACTTGTCAAAAATCATTTGACCATGTACACAATGGTTTATTGCTGGGCACTGCATTCTTTTCCACTGGTCTACGTGTCTGTTTTTATACTAGTGCCACACTGTTTTGATTACTATAGTTCTGTAGTAGCTTCTGGAATCAGTAAGAGTGAGTCCTTCAGCTTTGTTCTTTTTCAAGATTGTTTTGGTTATTCGGGGTCCCCTGAGAGTCCATATGAATTTTAGGATGAGTTTTTCTACTTCTGCAAAAAACATTGGAATTGTAATAGAGATTGCACTGAATGTGTAGAATGGATAGCATGGACAATATTAAGTCTTCCAATTCAAAAAGATGAGATGCATTTCCATTTATGTATATCTTACTTCCTTTCAGCTATGTTTTGTGGTTCTTATTGTAAAAGTCTCTCACTTCCTTGGTTAAGTTAATTCGTAAACAATATACCTCTAAGAAAACAGAGCAAAAACCAACTATAGCGTACAGGGCAAATCCCACACACTGCTTGTTCTGGGATAGCCTACAAGGAAAAAATAATGTTTACACAAAAACATTTATGATCAACGTGGTGGGAACAATAAGTTGAAATCCCAATTAGGTGAAATGTTGTCCCTCCAAAAAGAATTCCATTCTTCTCATTAATAAAACTGTACTACCTGGCCAGGCACGGTGGCTCATGCCTGTAATCTCAGCACTTTAGGAGGCAGAGGTAGAGGTGGGCTGATCACGAGATCAGAAGTTTGAGACCAGCCTGGCCAACATAGTGAAGTCCCGTCTCTACTAAAAACACAAAAAATCAGCCAGGAGTGGTGGCACGCACATGTAATCCCAGCTACTCAGGAGGCTGAAAAAGGAATCTTTCATCTGCATATTTTCCATGTAGATCCATGCCAACTCTCCCAATTGGTAAATTTTATTACATGAAGTGGGAATTATGAATCATTTCATCATATAGCCAATACAGTCAAGGTTAAGTATACAAAATTAAAACTCAAGCATTTAAATATTTAATTGAAAATTATATATGAACTAAAATGCCAAACACATGAATCCTCTACTGTACTACTGTAACATGATAACACTAAAAGTAAAACTTTAAAAACTTCCTCAAAGGCTACTGAAATCATCCCAAGTAATATGAACTGCTATAAACTTTATAGCAAACTGGTAAATGGAGTCACATCACAATAGCTATATTAAAAAAAAAAAAAAAAACTCTACCAAATCCTGAAAGTATTAAAATATCCTGTTTCACAGCAGAAGTACGAAAATGAAACGAAATATTCAAGACAGGATTCAAGGCTTTATTTTCATAAGTATTTACTATTCTTGGCCGGGCGCAGTGGCTCACACCTGTAATCCCAGCACTTTGGGAGGTCGAGGTGGGCAGACCTACTTGAGGCCAAGAGTTTGAGACCAGCCTGGTCAACATGGTGAGACCCTGCCTCTACTAAAAATACAAAAATTAGCTGGGCGTGGTGGTGCACACCTATAATCCTAGCTACTCGGGAGGCTGAGGCAGGAGAATCACTTGAACCTAGGAAATGGAGGTTACAGTGAGCCGAGATTGTGCCACTGCACTCCAGACAGAGTGTGACTCTGTCTCAAAAAAAAAAAAGGATTTACTACTCTTAACACCAGTGAATGGTTTTCCTATGCACATTATGCTATTCCCACTTTGCCTAACACCTCACTTACTGAGACATTAAACTTAACCATTATGACTGTATTCAACCAGGCCAAAATATAAAAGAAAACTAGACAGCATGTGTAGCAAAGGCCCTTTATCCAAAATATAACGATATCAGCAGGACACTGTAAATAACTTTTACATTACACTGGAAATATGAGTTTTAACATATTGACAAGTAGAAATGGTAAAGAACCATTCCAATAAATTTTATGTCAGTATGGATGGTGACTATATTGACAACCAATGGTTTTGGTGAACATCCTTCTTCTGTATAGAGACACACTTTATTTATCTATAAGCCGAATGTCAATGTGTTATGTTGACTGCATATTAACTGATATTTGCATATATTGGGTTAAATAAAATATATTATTGACATGAAAAAAAAAGCAAATATTCTTAACACTGTAATCTGATACTAAGGTTGTACCAATATTTTTTAAAATTGTCCACTTCTATGTATTGTGACAATAAATTAAAAAGCTTAAGTATAAAGCATTGAATCTGAAAATTGTAAAGTATAAAGCATTGTAAAGTATAAAGTACATTTATAATCTTTATATCTAGGTTTTAAAAATATCTCTGTTACTCTCCATATGACATAAAACATTATGGTAGATCACTAAAATAATGGCCCCAATGAGTCACACTTCCTGTGTCTACACCCTTTTGCAACGTGATCTGTTGTTCTTCCACCAAAGGAGCCAGCCTTGAGAAAAAAGGCTTTGCAAAAACAACCAAGAAAACATGTTCTTCTAGTCTGCATGGCTTGACAACAGTCAAATGTTTATATACACCTGCAGGTGATCTAAAACTGGTATCTTGAAATTGGTTTATTTCTGCATTACAGATATACAAATACTTAAAAACTTCAAAACTTCAAATAAACTAATTAGGCCAAGAGCCTATTTGTGGAGTCCTCTAATCTTTTGATACATTATATGAAAAGCAGTGTTTTTTAGTACTTTTTTTTTTTTTTTTTTTTTTTTTGGAGACAGGGTCTCACTCTGTTGCCTAAGCTGGAGTACAGTGGCGCCATCACAACTCACTGTAACCTTGACCTCCTGGGCTCAAGCAAATCTCTCACCTCAGCCTCCAAGGTAGCTGGCACTACAGGCATGCAACCACAATGCCTGGCTAATTTTTGTATTTCTTGTAGAGATGAGGTTTCACCACTTTGCTCAGGGGAGTCTCGACCCCCCTGAGCTCAAGTGATCCACCCACCTCAGATTCTCAAAGTGCTGAGATTACAGGCGTTAGCCACCATGCCCAGCCAGTACTGATTCTTAAATTCAACTTTTTATAGTTTTCTTTTGTTCACGAAACAGAAGTGATTGTGTACACACTATTTCTACTTAAACCATACATCCCTGTTTGCTTAGCTAAAACATGTATTGTTCAACATTTGAGGTTATTGTTTCTACATACCTGCACGGATGTATTACTCATTTTTTAAAAAATGAAAGAGCTGGGAAAAGCTACCAATAATTCACTTTACATAACCAGATGGACATATCCAGGAGATACTGCAAGTTCCACATCACCACAATACAACAAATATCACAAAAATTTTTGGTTTCCCAGTACATATAATAAAAGTTTTATATATATTTATACTGCAGTCTATTAAGTCTGCAATAACATTATGTCAAAAAAAAAAAAAAAACTTTTATACCTTAAATAAAAAGCACTTTGTTGGCTGGGCACAGTGGTTCACACCTGTAATCATAGCACTTTGGGAAGCAAGGCTCAGGAATTTGAGACCAGTCTGGGCATTGTGGTAAAACCCCATCTTACCAAAAATACAAAAAAATTAGCTGAGCATGGGGATATGCACCTGTGGTCCCAGTACTTGGGAAACTGAGATGGGAGAATCGCTTGAGCCCAGGAGGTGGAGGTTGCAGTGGGCCAAGATCGTGCCACTGCATGCCAGCCTGGGAGACAGAGTGAGACCCTGCCCCCACCCCTTACAAAAAATACTTTATTGCTAAAAAATGCTAATGACCATCTCAGCCTTCAGCAAGTAATAACCTTTTTGCCTTGATGTTCATGGCTGCTTACTAATCAGGATGGTGGTTGCTAAAAGTGGTGGGGGTAGCTGCAGCAATTTCTAAAAATAAGACAACAATGAAGTTTGCCATACTGATTAACTCTTCCTTTCATGAAAGATTTCTCCATAGCAGGCAATGATGATTAATTGAGGTTTGATGGTATTTTACCAGTAGTAAAACTTCTATCAAAATTGGAGTCAATCCTCTCAAACCATGACACTGCTTTATCAACCAAGTTTACAGAACTTTTTAAATTCTCTGTAATCATTTAACAATACTCCCAGCATCTTCCCCAGGAGTAATGGCCATCTCCAGAAATCACTTTCTTTGCTCATCCATAAGAAGCAACTCCTCCTCCGTTCAAGTTTTATCATGAGATTGCAGCAATTCAGTCATATCTTCAGACACCAATTCTAGTTCTCTTGCTGTTTCCATTACATCTGCAGTTACTTCCTCCATGGAAGGCTTGAACCCCTCAAAGTCATCCATGAGGATTGAAATCAACTTCTTCCAAACTCTTGTTAATGTAAACAGTTTGACCTCCTTCTATGAATCATAAATATTCTTAATAGCATCTAGATTGATGAATCTTTCCAGAAGATTTTCAATTTGCTTTGCCCAGGTCTTTCAGAAGAATCGCTATCTATGGTAGCTATAAGCCTTACAAAATATATTTCTTAAATAATAAGACCAGAGTCAAAATTACTCTTGATCCACAGGCTATAGAATGAATATCATGTTAACAGGCATGAAAACAACGTGCATCTCCCTGTACATCTTCATCAAAGGTGTAGAGTGACCAGGAGCATTGTCCATGAGTGCTAATATTTTGAGAGGAGTCTTTTCTGGGCAGTAGGTCTCCACAGACTTAAAATATTTAGTAAACCATGCCGTAAACAGATGTACTGTCATTAGGCTTTATTGTTTCATTTATAGAGCATGAGCAGTGAAGACTTAGCATAATTCTTAAGGCACTTTGGATTTTCAGAATGGTAGATGAGCATTATCTTCACCTTAAAAAGTCACCAGGTACATTAGCCCCTAACGAGAGAGTCAGCGTCTCGCCCTGTCGCCCAGGCTGAAGTAAAATGACCTGATCTTGGCTCACTGCAACTTCTGCCTCCCACGTTCAGGCAATTCTCCTGCCTCAGACTCCTGAGTAGCTGAGATTACCGGCACATACCATCACGCCCGGCTAATATTTTTGTATCTTTAGTAGAGATGGGGTTTCACCATGTTGGCCAGGCTGGTCTCGATCTCCTGACCTCATGATCCACCCACCTCAGCCTCCAAAAGAGCTGGGATTACAGGCATGAGCCACTGTGCCGGGCTGCCTTTTGAAGTTTTGAAGCAAGGCATTGACTTCTCTCTAGCTATGTAAGTCCTAGACGTCATCTTCGTCCAAGAGAAGGCTATTTCGTCTACATTGAAAATCTGTTTAGTGTAGCCACCTTCATTAACTGAGCTAGATATGGATAACCTGCTCTAGTTTCTAGGTCAGCACTTGCTGTTTCACCTTGCACTTTTATGTTATGGAGATGGCTTCTCTTACACTTCATGAACCAACCTCTGCTAGCTTCAAATTTTTCTTCTGCAGCTTTCTCAAGTCTCTCAGCACTTACAGAATTGAAGAGAGTTAGGGCCTTGCTTTTCATTTAAGGGAATGTTGTAACTGGTTTGATCTGATACCTGGACCACTCAAACTTTATATCAACAATAAGGCTATTTCACTTTCTTGTCATTCCTGCGTTCACTGGAGTAACACTTTTAATTTCTGGAGACTTTTCCTTTCAATTCACAACTTGGCTGTTTTGCAAAAGAGGCTTAGCTTTCAGGCCTCATCTTGGCTTTTGACACGCCTTCTTCACGAAGCTTAATTATTTTTAGTTTTTGACTTAAAGTAGAGTTATGGGACTCTTCCTTTCACTTGAACATTTACAGGTCATTGTAGGGCTATTAATTGGCCTAACTTCAATATTGTTGTATCTCAAGGATTAGGATAAGGGAAGGAGAAGGGGGAACTGGTCAATGGAGGACCCAGAACACACACAACATTTACTAACTAAGTTCACCATCTTAGATGGGTGCACTTCTTGATACCCGAAAAACAATTACAATAGTAACATCAAAGAACAGTGATGACAGATCACAATGCTAAAATAATAATGAAAACTTGTGAAATATTGGGAGAATTACCAAAATATGACACAGAGACACGAAGTGAGCACATTATTGAAAAAATGGCACCAAAGCTTTGCTTAATGCAAGACTGCCACAAACTTTCAATTTGCTAAAACACACACACACACACACAATATTACTATGAAGTACAATAAAGTAATGCATGATAAAATGGCATATGTCTGTATATAAAACAAATTGTCCTTGCATCAATAAATTAACATGAATTAAATAAAGGTGACAAAAAAAGTTTTAAGCCCTCTTTATGCCTCATTATGCCTCACATAAATGCTCCCTTCAAAAAAGCATGAGTCTTCAAAACATCCATATTAAACTAAGTGCTCTTTCACATTGCTTATAAAAATTACCATCAGTGATAAGTAAAATCATTCAAAAGTCATAATTAACCATTCATTTATAAATATCAAGCAACTAATCTCACAAAATTGAGAAATCTTTAAAATAAGTATATTTTTATTACTTATTTTAATTTATTGGAATAAATAAATCTTATTTCTTATTTAAATCTTACCTTTTAGAGTACTATTTCTCTGAAATTACAACATCAAGAAAAAAGAAACTTATGTGATGATCCCACAGCCAAACCCATGCTAACAAACAAGAAAATTCACTTTTCATACCTTAAGATAGCAGTGTACATAACAATAATGAAGCAGGTTATCAGAAGGCTGAGTAAGGCTGCTGACCACATGCACCAACTGTTCAGCATACATCGGCACTGAATGTTCCACATTAATTTTATCCACCAATATTCGAATGGATGGCAAAGGCCGAAGAGATTGGAAGTTTGTAGTATTCATGAAGTTACTTGAGTTCTAGAAAATAAAAGTGTTCGCTTTATATTTTAAAAGTGGAGCAGTGACTGAGTTGCAATTCCCTCTATACATGCTTCAGATCTGCACATTTGCAGTGATATCCAATCAATCTAGAAATGATGCCTTTCTACAGAACTCTCTTGCCATAACCAAATAACAAATGTCTTTCTATATATATTAAATATGTCCCAGACTTCAAAGAATGCATATTTTTTGCAAAATTATCATTGCCCTTTCAGTTCAAGTTTTTTTTTTCTTTTTCAGTCAACTGGAATAGTATCACTACATGCCTCAGTATGATGAAGATATTGTATTAAGCTTAATTATTCCAAAATGTATCTAGATATCCAAGAGTCAGCATATTTTATTTTAATCTCTTTTATTCACATTTAGCTGACTAAGGAACTAAATGGACTACACCACACAATGTCAAAAACATTCACCATAAGCAATGTTTGCAGGAAAGAAAAATTCCTGATCTGTACCATATCTACTAACAATACACATGTTAAGGGCTCATAAAGTCCTAAGAATCTTGAGGATGGCACAGTATTCTCAGTTTTACAGAATCTTTCAGAGCTTTCAAATAAATACAGGTAAGTTTCAAGATGTCCAGCATATGTACGCTGAGTGGCAAATGACCCCTGTCCTAGAACTCACTCACTCACTACCTTAAAGTGCTCTACCTGTGGTTCTCAATGAGGAACGCCATGACTTTCCATCCAGAAGAATAAGACAAAATGCAAGAAGAGCAGTTTCATTGCTTTATCTGTCTTTCATTGTCACAATAACATTGGCCTTTAGCAGGTATTGGCCAAAGATGGTAAATGCTACATAATAATTCTCCAATCCAAAAAACCAAAAGTGCCATTACTGAGAAACACTGTGCCTAAAACTAAGTTGAAAATACAATCCTGATTTTTTACTCATTACCAATAATTTTAAAACCACCATTTATTTAGGAATTACATTGCTTTTTTAAGTGACTTTCTTTGGGATTACTAAAAATAACACAGAATAAAGCACACAAATCTGAAGGTTAGAGCTGAATGAATTTTTACATCTGTAACCACCACCCATCTGAAGCACCCTACAAGGCTGTGCCATGTCCCTTTCAAGGCAATACTAAATCCTCAACAGACGTAGCTAATGACTTCAATCACCATAGATTAGTTTTCTCTCTTCTTGAACTTCATATAAATGAAATCACACAGTATATAATTTTTCACTCAAGATTACACCTGTGAGAATTATCTGTGTTGTTCTTTCTTTCAATTCACACTTTTATCATTATGAAGTGGCTCTCTTTATTTCTAGTAATACTTCTTACCTTAAAATCAACTTTATCTCTTAGTAAAACAGCCATGCTATCTTTCTTCTGGTTAGCATTTAAATGGTATATTTTTTCCATCCTTTTCCTTCAAACTTGTATCCTTACATTTTCCAGTTTCACAATTTAATTTGGTGCTTTTTTTAATGGATTGAGGTCTCTCTGGAAATCTTCCACCTTTTTGTCTTTTTCCTTAAGCAATTAACCATAAAGTCCATGTCTAACAACTAAATACCTTAATAATCTCTAAGTCTATTTATATTACTGATTTTTATTATATTTAATTCAATTGGTTCTATTTTTAGGTATACCTCATAATTTTGTATCAAGCAGATGACATCATGGATAAAAAGTTATAACGGCTTTGATAATACTATCTTCCCCTAAAGTAAGTTAACTATTCTTTGGCAAGCAAACAGAACACAAGTATATCATCATGGTCCTATTTAGGACTGGAATTAGGCTTTCTTAGACTAATCTATTTCAATCTGTATTTATTCCTACGGTGTGGCCCTTATAAGGTCTCAAAGGAAGGCCCAGGTGCTAACGCGGCAGTGCCTGAACTCTAATTGCAGATACACAGCACCATGCAATAGTCAAATTTATACTTTGCTTTCTGCTGGGTTTCCTGAAGTCTTGCATTACACACGGGCAGCTTAGGAACTAGCCAACAATCTAAAGGAAATTTTATACAAATTTGTGGGCTGCCTTCTGAGTAAGGCCTCTTTGTTAGCATTTTTCCCTTTGACAGGCATACTGGAAGACCAGACATGGCTAACAAAAGAATCTCTAAGCTTGAAGGTATCTCAGTAGAAATTGCCAAAACTGCAAAGTAAACCCAAAAAACCCCAGAATATTTAAGAACTGTGGGACAACTACAAAAGTTGTACCATACACGTAATAAGAATTCCACAAGAGAAGAAAAGACAGAAAGAAACGAAGAAACATCTGAAACAATAATGACTAAGAGTTTCCTCAAATTAATGTCAGACACCAAACCAGAAACCCAGGAAACTCAGAGAACACCAAGCAGGATAAATGAAAAAAAAAAAAAATCCACACACAGACACATCATTTTCAAATCATAGAAATCAAAGATAAAGTCCCCCAAAAAAATCCACAGAAAAAAATACAACTTACTTATAGAGGAGCAATGATATGAATTACACCTGACCACCACTCAAAAATGACGTAAGCAAGAAGAGAGTAAAATATTTTAAGAGGAAAAAACCTACAAACCTAGAATTCCATACTCCATGAAATCATCCTTCAAAAGGAGAAAAAAAGACTTTCTCAGATAAAAAAAAAAAAAAAAAAAAAAAATTCAGAGAATTTGTTTCCAGTGTATCTGCCTTACTAGAAGAGTTAAAAAAAATTCTTAAGAAGAAAAATGATAAAGGTCAGAATTTCACATCTACATTAAAAAAAAACAGCATCAGAAAAGGCATAAGGTAAAAATTTTTATTATTCTTAATCTAATAAATTTGGTCAAAATAATAACAGTAATATGTATTTAATTATGTATGATTGTGTGTTAGCTTATGAATGCTTACATAAAAGTAAAATGAATTATAGCAATGATACAAGAAACAGGATGGCAGAATTAGTGTTTCTTTCACTATAAGAAACTCTGACTACCTGTAAAGTGGTATGGTGTTATTTGAAAGTGGACTTGAATTAGCTGTAAAAATATAATGCAAATTCTAGGACAAACACTAAAAAGAAGTACAGCAGGTAGGTTAATAGAGGAGAGAAAATCAAATAATATGAAATGCTCAATTAAAACCACAAAAGGCAAAAAAAAAGAGTGGAAGATAAAATCAGGAACAAATAACAAGGGCAAAATCTAGAAAACAGCAAGAAGTATGGTTTATATTAGTCCAATTATATCAATAATAACTTCTTATCAATGGTCTAAATGCATCAATTAAAAGATAGATTGTCAAGGCAGCTAAAGATACAAGACCCAACTATATATTGCCTACCAAAAAAACCTACTTTTTAAAAAAATTTTCATATGCACTTATCTGAGACAGGGTCTCACTCTGTCACCCAGGCTGGAGTGCAGTGGTGCGATCATGACTCACTGCAGCCTCAACCTCCAGGGCTCAGGTGATCCTCTCAACTCAGGCTCCAAAGTAGCTGGAACTACAGACATACACCAGCATGCCTAGCTAATTTTTGTATTTTTTTGTAGAGACAGGGTTTCACTCAAGTTGGTCTCAAACTTCTGGGCTCAAGCAATCAGTTCACTTCTGCCTCCCAAAGCGCTGGGATTACAAGCGTGAGCCACCACACCCAGTCAAAACCCACTTTAAATATGAAGACATGTGTAGATTAAAAGAAAATAGAGAAACACATACCATACTAAAACTAATCAAAAGGGAGTGGAATGGCTATATTAATTTCAGACAGAACAAAAATCAGACCAGGGAAAGCAATCAGAGATAAAGAAGGGATTAAGTAATGACAAAGGTGTCAATTCTGTAAAAAGACATCAGTCCCTAACATGGATGTGCCTAAAGACACAGTGTCAAAATACATAAAGCAAAGAGTGATAAAATTTCAGGGAAAAACCCCGACAAACCCACTATTTTAGTTGGAGACTCCAATATCCCTCTATCGGATATAATCAGTTCCAACAGACAGAAAATCAATAAGGACATAATTGAACTTATAATCAACCAGATATAATACACATCAGTGGACTGCTTCATACAGCAACAACAGAGTACACATTCTTCTAAAGCTTACATAGAATAGTCACCAACATAGACACATTCTAAGCCATAAAACACACCTAAACAAATTTAAAAGAAATCATACAATGCCTGCTATCAGACCACAATGGAATTAAACTAAAAATCAGTAACATAACTAAAAAATGTCAAAATATTTGGAGACTTAAAAACATACTTCTAAAGAACACAAGTCAAAGAAAAAATCTCAAGAGAAATAAAAAATACTTTGAATTAAATGAAAATGAAAATCCAACTTATCAAAATTTATAGCGTGTAGTGAAAGCAATGCTTAGAGGGAAGTTTATAGTATTGAGTTCATATATTACAAAAAAGGAAAATCTAAAATCAATCACCTAAGCTTACACTTTAGGAAGTTAAATAAATCCAAAATAAGAAGAAAAGAATTAAAATCAAAACAGAAATCAATGAAATTGAAAACAGAAAATCAACAGAGAAACAAAACCAAAAGCTAGCTCAATAAAAATCAGCATAAGCCTCTCTAGCCAGGCTAAGAAAAAGAGTAAGAGGATACAAATCCTAATGTCAGAAATGAAAGAGGAACATTGTTACAAATCCCAAAGACACTAAAATGATAATTTTTAAAATACTAAAGACAGGCCAGGTGCGGTAGCTCACGCCTATAATTGCAGCACTTTGGGACGCCAAGGTGAGATCCCCTGAGGTTGGGAGTTCAAGACCAGCCTGACCGACACAGGGAAACCCTGTCTCTACTAAAAATACAAAATTAGCCACATACAGTGGTGCACACCTGTAATCCCAACTACTCAGGAGGCTGAGGAAGGAGAATCACTTGAACCCAGGAGGCAGAGGTTGCTGTGAGCCGAGATCATGCCATTGCACTCCAGCCTGGGCAACAAAAGTGAAATTCCGTCTCAAAAAAAAAAAGAAAGAAATACTATAAACTCTATGCCTACGAATTTGATAACCTAGATGAGATGGACCAATTCTTAAAAGATACAAGCTGATGACCTTGGGTATAGTGATGACCTTTAGATATAACACCAAAGGCACAATCTATAAAACAAAGAATTGATAAGCAGGACTTCACTAAAAATTCAAAATTTCTGCTCTGCAAAATACAAGAAAATTAAAAGACAAGCCACAGATTGGGGGAAAATATTTGCAAAAGACCTATCTGATAAAGGACTGTTACCCAAAATATACAAGGAATCCTTAAAATTCAATATTAAGAAAACAAACAACTCTTTAAAAATGGGCAATAGATCTGAAGAGATACCTCACCAAAGAAGATAAACAGATGGCAAATAAGCATATGAAATGATGTTCCACACCATATGTCATCAAGGAAATAAAACTAAAAACAATGAGACACCATTATACATGTCTTAGAATGACAAAGAACCGAAGCACTAACAACATCAAATGTTGGTAGGGCTGTGGAGAAACAGGAACTCTTATTCACTCCTGGTAGGAATGTAAAATCATACTGCCACTTTGGAAGACAATTTGGCAGCTTCTTACAAAACTAAACATACTTTTAGCATACAGTCCATCAATCACACTCCTTGGTATTTACCCAAAGGAGTTGAAAACATGCCCACACCAAAACTTGTACATGGATATATATGCCTGTTTTACTCACAACTCTCAAAACTTGAAAGCAACCAAGATGTCCTTCAGTAGGTGAATGGATAAGCAAATTGTGGTACATCCATAATGGAGTATTAGTAAGTGCAAAGAAGAAATCAGCTATCAAGTCATGAAAAGCCAAAGAGGAACCTTAAATCCATATTACTAAGTAAAAGAAGCCAATGTGAAAAGGCTACATACTATATGATTCCAACAATATGACAGTCTAGAAAAGGCAAAACTGTGAGGAAAGTAAAAAGATCAGTGGTTGCCAGTGGTTAGGGAGAAGGGATGAATAAGCAGAGCACAAAGGATTTCTTTGGCATTGAAACTACTCTATGTGATATTGCCATAGTAGATAATTATACATTAGTCAACACTCACAGAACATAAAACACCAAGAGTGAACCCTAATGTAAACTGCGGACTCCTGGTGATAATGATGTGTCAATACAGGTTCATCAATTATAACAAATATACTATTCTGTTGAGGGATGTTGACAATGGGGGAAGCTATGTATGTAGGGGGATGAGTTTATGAAAAATCTCTGTACCACTTTCACTCTGCTTTGTGAATCTAAAACTACTCTAAAAAATAGTATCTATTTAAAAAAAATCAGATGATAGCAAAAACAGAAATGATAAAATGCAGACATATTGTAATTGTCTCCAGTGAAATTTTCTCTACATGATCTCTTAATCATAATATACACTGCCATACTTAATTATGAGTGACCAATAGGGAGCAAAAATAAAGTTAATGCATATAGTTAATTCCCTCACATAACTTCTTCTTTAAAGTTAGGACACTTTTTATTTCTATGATCATCACTATCAGAGGACACCAACCTTTTTGGCATCAGGGATTAGTTTCATGGAAGACAATTTTTCCACAGACAGCAGAAGCGGTATGGTTTCAGAATGAAATTGTTCCACCTCAGGTCATTAGGTAATAGATTCTCATAAGGAGTGCCAACCTAGATCCCTTGCACGCACAGTTCACAATAGAATTTGTGCTCCTATACTCCTATGAGAATCGAATGCCGTCGCTGATCTCACAGGAGGCACAGCTCAGGTGGTAATGCTCACTCACCAGCCACTCACCTCCTTCTCTGAAACTCGGTTCCTAACAGGCAACTAACCAGTATTGGTCCACATCTCAGGAGTTGGGGACCCCGATCATCATACGAACATCAAAAGAAATATATCCCAAAAAAGATAGGCTGGGTGTGGTGGCTCACGCCTGTAATCCCAGCACTTTGGAAGGCTGAGGCGGGTGGATCGCCTGAGGTCAGGAGTTCAAGACCTGCCTGACCAATATGGTGAAACCCTGTCTCTACTAAAAATATAGTCCATGTGCCCACAGTCCAAGCTACTCAGGAGCCTGAGACAGGAGAGTTGCATGAATCCAGGAGGCGTAGGTTGCAGTAAGCTGAGATTTCACCACTGCACTCCAGCCTAGGCAACAGAGCAAGACTCCGTCTCAAAAAGCAAACAAACAAACAAATAAGGCCTTGTATGTATAAGTTAAATTCAGAAAACAATACATTGTATATGGACCATAAACAAATATTAAGCATTCTCAACAATTACAGCAGACATCACTCAGTTCCTAATACATACAAAATAGTTTACATACATTATTTCAATGAATATTTAAAATAATCCTAGGAGCTAAGTACTGTGGTGGGACTAGTCTGTACCAGCATCCTGATAATGTTATACAAATCCACGCCATGAAAGCAACACTCAACCACAGCAGATCTTAGTAGAATATCCTGTGATACCCTAAAAACAGAGGATAATATGTGGTCTTGTGTGGAGCTGCTAAAAGAGCATTTCTCATTCACCTTCCCATCTTGAGAGAGGCTGCCATGAAACAGTGTCTTATCAGCATTCCTCATTCAGCTGAGTTATGGGCTTTCGACATATGCGCTAAGCTACACCACTGCTTAGCTGCAGTATGAAACTGAATTGTTGCCAACAGGGTGCCCCACGATATACCAATAGAAGTCATTTGGCCCTTTGGTTACAGGTTGTCCTATGGAACAAGGGACAGGGGAGCTGGCACCATTACTGACTTTGCTTCTGCTGTCTATGTAAGGTAATAAACTGTCTGAATCTAGGCAGGCTGACAGTTTTACTGGCTAAAACTAAAATAGTCAGTCTGCTTGAAAAAATATAATTGTTCTCTTTCTGAGAAAAGGAAAACAAGGCTTAGAGATATAAAGTAATTGTCTGTGGCATTATAGCTGGTATACGGTCTGACTTCTACAGCCATATTCTTCAACATTTCTTTACACACCCTCAAGCTTAAGTTTATTTTATTAAAAATATAAATTTAAAATTACACTTTAAAAATCAACATAGTTAACTTTTAGTTCATAGTTATATTGCTTTTACTTCATTATGGATAACTATATAAGCAGACACTTTTATCTTTATCTTTTTTTTTTTTTTTGAGACAGGGTCGCACTGTGACACCCAGGCTGAAGTGTAGTGGCGTGATCATAGTTCGCTGCAGCCTCAAACTTCTGGGTTCAAGCAGTCCTCCCACCTCAGCCTCCTGGAGAGCTGGGAATACAGGCATGTGCCACCATGCCTAACTTTTTATTTTATTTTATTTTATTTTATTTTAGAGACAAGGTATTGATTGCTATGTGGCCTAGGCTGGTCTCAAACTCTTGGCCTCAAGTATGCATCCTGCCCCAGCCTCCTGAATTTCCAGGATTACAGGCTCAAGCCACTGTGCCCAGCTGCAGATATTCTTTCAGTAAATGACAAAAAAACAAACAAACAAAAAAATCCATACATGAGTGGAAAAAAATATAGCAAATCACAAAATGTACCTTTTCTCCCATAATGACAGGTAGCAAATGGTCCAGCAAGTTGAATTCAGCCATGGAAATTGTGCAGGTACATTTGAGGAGAGTAACACTTGTATGTCGAGTAGGAATATATTCCTCCAGAAAAGCCACCTCTTCAGGATTCAGTATTGTTTCATTTTCATCCTTAATATCTAAAATTAAAATGATAAAAACTTAATAAAGAATATTTTTAAATAATTAATATTCTTAAACAACTAAAAAATGAATTAGTTCTCCAAACTATAAGGTCAAATCCTGTTTTTCTTTTCAACAATGAAGCAGGTATAAAACAACAAGTTACCTTTAACAAATATAAGTTACACTATTCTCAAATGTAAATGTATGTCTTCGTTATTTAAAACTTTACCAGTCTTTTATTTTAATATATCTTTAAGAAATTCCCATTTTCTTTCTTTAAAAGAATAACAGCTTTTGGTCATTAAAATATCACTGAGATAATGAAAAGGCAAGACACAGACTGAGATAAAATATTTGCCACAGACAGATGGGGAGGGGGAAGATCCAGCTCCATGAGGGACTTGTATCTACAGTATATTAAAAACAAAAATAAAAAACCTTCTAAAAATTGTTAAGAAATAGACAATCTCACACCTGTAATCCCAGCATTTTGGGAGGCTGAGGCAGGTGGATCATCTGAGGTCAGGAGTTCGAAACCAGCCTGGCCAACATGGTGAAACCCCATCCCTATCAAAAATACAAAACTTAGCCAGGGATGGTGGCAGACACCTGTAATCCCAGCTATTCAGGAGGCTGAGGCAGGAGAATTGCTTGAACCCAGGAAGTGGAGGTTGCAGTGAGCTGAGATCACACCATTTGCACTCCAGCCTGGGCAACAGGAGAAAAACTGTCTCAAGAAAAAAAAAAAAAATTGACGATCTTTATTCTGAGATTGTGTTTTTCTATAATTTCACATTAAAATATTATTTATCTTATAAAAATAGACAATAAATGAGCAAAAAAGACTTGAATAAGCAAAAGATGATCTATCCAGTGGCCAAAAATGATACCTAAAGCTGGTGCTCAATGAGCCTAGGGTATTTGGGGTATAAATAAGTATAATAAGTAGGGGAAGGCATCCTACTAGTGTAGATCGCACTATTGCACTCCAGCCTGGGCGACAGAGCAAGACTCCGTCTCATAAAAAAAAAAAGAAGTATGTGCCTGCATTGAGGCACTCGACATCATTAGACATCAGGTAATTGCAAGTAAAGTCACAGTGTGATAGCACTACATACCCACTAGAATGGTTAAAATGAAAAAGACTGGAGAATACTAAGCACAGAGCAAGCATACACAGCAAAGGTCAGCAAACTTCTTTAAAGTGAGCCACCATGCCCAGCCAGTGGTTTACTCCTGAGGTCAGAATAGTAACCAGAAGAGGACACAATGGAGACTTCTGAAGTGCTGGTAAGTTTCTGTCTCTTAAACAGTTAGTTACATAGATGTGGCTAAGTTTGCAAAATTCGGCTGGACACAGTGGCTTATGCCTGTAATCCCAGTACTTTGGGAGGCCAAGGTGGACCTTGGACAGATCACCTGAGGTCAGAAGTTCAAGACAAGTCTGGCCAACATGGCGATTCCCCATGTCTACTAAAAAAATAAATAAATAAATAAAAATAAAAATAAAAAAATTAGCCAGGCAAGCACACCTGTAATCCCAGCTCCTCAGGAGGCTGAGACAGGAGAATCATTTGAACTCAGGAGGCAGAGATTGCATGAGTCAATACTGTGCCACTGCACTTCAGCCTGGGCAACAGAGAAATCCCTCACAGACTGTGTAGGATAAAATGTTAGAATATTATCCAAACGTAGAAAGGAGTATGAAAATTTGCTAAGGTGGCATAGGTGAGACACGTCATATTGTAAGTTATACAAGAAGGAGAAAAAAACTGTTCGAACGATTCTTAAGTTTATTCAAAGAAATAAAACGGCTTAGTTTTGAATATTCCTTTTAATATTTTTTCATTTCTCTATACATTTATAACCAACAGTAAGAGAATGTTTAATGTTTTGACAAGAATTTCTAAAGATTGTGCAACAACTTAATTCTTCACACTGATAAGGATCACTTTGCATGGTCTTTTTATAGTCCCAAGCCATCACGGCAAGTGAGGACTGCACGTATATTAAAATAAAGTCAGTTAGAAGGTTCTTTATATACATTACATTTTTGAGATGACAGACTGCTTCAAAACTTCAAATACAGATTACACACAAACACGCACACACACAGCATATGTCTACTGTGGCAGAGATTGCTAATTGCCCAGGAGTATTCATTTTCTCCTTCTTTCATTTAGCAATAAAACTCTCTGGATTCAAGTCAGGTATATGGACTCCTCCTAGAGATTACCTTACAGTTAGGTGCAGGGCCATGTCACTATTTTAGTCAATGGGATGAGAGTGCCATGTCCTTAAAATCAGACTATAGACTAGGCGCGATGGTTCACGTCTGTAATCCCCGCACTTTGAGAGGCCGAGGTGGGTGGATCACTTGAGGTCAGGAGTTCAAGACCAGCCTGGCCAACATGGTGAAACCCCATCTGTACTAAAAATACAAAAATTAGCTGGGCATGGTGGCAGCTGCCTGTAATCCCAGCTACTCAGGAGGCTGAGGCAGGAGAATGTCTTGAACCTGGGAGACAGAGGTTGCAGTGAGCCGAGATCGTGCCACTGCACTCCAGCCCGGGCAACAGAGCAAGACTACTTCTTAAATAAATAAATAAATAAATAAATAAAACTGCATACCTTCGTTTATGCTCTTGTTCCCCCTTCCTCCTGATTAAAATTGCACACTCTAATGGTGACCCAATATTGACCATGTATATACGGCATATCTCTGGGGTTGGCAGAACAATAAAACAGAAAGAATCTGGGTCTAAGACAACCCCATAAAACAGTCTCCCTGGAATAATGACCAACTTGGACTTTTACATGAGAAAAATAAATAATGCCAATAGATCTACATTAAAAGAGTCAAGGGCCAGCACAGAGGTTCATGCCTATAATCCCAGGGCTTCGGGAGGCCAAGGCAGGATTATTTGAGCCCAGGAGTTCAAGATAAGCCTGGGTAACATAGTAAGACTTCATCTCTACAAAAAAAAAAAAAGATTAGCTGGGCATGGAGGCGCACACCTATGGTCCTAGCAACTCAGGAGGCTGAAGCAGAAGACTCACTGGATTTTAGGATATCAAGGCTACAGTGAGCCATGATCATACCACTGTATTCCAGCCTCGTTGACAAAGCGAGAACCCATCTCAAAATAAAAACAAAACGAAACAGCCAACCCAACATTCCGTTAGAGATACATGTAAATGAAAGTTATAATGAGGTTATTTCTAACCTAAGCAAACGTTCCTTCAAAACCAAAATGAGTAACTTCTCCCTCCAATATAAAGGTTTACCATACAGTTACAGTAATTAAGTCAGCATGGTACTGACAGTGGGAAAGATCATAGGTCTACTAACTGAAAACAAACTAGAGGACTCAGAAACAGACCCACACAAATATGCTCAATTGATTTTTGACAAAGGTACAAAACCAGTTCAGTACAGAAAGGACGGTGCTGGTGCAACTGAAAATTCAAAGACACATAAATAAACCCCTATCTAAACCTCACTCCTTAAGTAAAAAATTAATTCAAAGGGATGACATACTTCAGCATAAAATGAAAAACATTAAAACTTTTAGCTTAACCCAATTTTTTAAATGAGCAAAAGACATATGCAGTTCACTGAAGAAATAAAAATGGCAAATAAGCACATAAAAAGATGTTCAACATCATTAGCCAATAAGGAAACACAACTTTAAAACCACAGTGAGATGGCAGATTGCTAATTAAAACTACACATCTATCAGAATGGCTAAAATAAAAAACAGTGACAAAACAAAATGCTGGGAAGATGTAAAGAAGCTGGATCACACAGTCATCATTGCATGGGGATGTAAAATGGTATGGCCACTCCTGAAAACAGCTTGGTAGTTTCTTGAAAAAAAAAATAAAAAACATGCAACTACCCTATGACCCAGCAACTGCACACCTAGGCATTTATCCTGAAGAAATGTTCACACAAAAACCAGTACACAACTGTTCAGAGCAGCATTATTTGTAATAGCCCAAAACTAGAGTAATCCCAAATATTCTTCCATAAGTGAGGGAATTAACAAACTGTAGTATATGTATACAAGGGAATACCACTCAGCTGGAAAAGAAAGAAACTACTGATACATGCAACAACTTGAATGAGTCTCCAGAGAATTATGCTCAGCAAAATAAGTCAACCTCAAAAGCTTACATACTGTATGATTTCACTTATTTAACATTTTTGAAATGACAAAATTTTAGAAATGGAAGGCAAAAGTTTCCAGGGGTTATCCCTAGCCCCTGGAAAAGAGAGAGGAGAAAGGAACATGGTAGGGAAGTGGGTGTGGTTGTAAGAGAGTAACATGCCAGATCCTTGTGGTATTGTTCATTTTCTTGACCATGGTAGTGAACACACAAACCTACAAAGGTGATGAAATTGTATACAACTTAATACACATGCACACAAATCAGTACAAGTAAAACTAGCAAAATCTAAAATTTTTTAAATGAAAACATATGCCAACCATACTATTTACTATTAAAATAATAAGTTAATATTAAAATAATAAGTTAAACTTACCAATGACTTCCCATCACATTTAGAATAAAATACAGACTACATGGTCCCTAAAACCCGACAGGGTGATTGATGTCTACCTCTATGACTTACAAACATTTATTGTGCTTCAGCTATTCTAGCCTGTTTGTATCCCTGTATACTGCCAAAACTGTTCCTACCTCAAGGCTCTTGCACTTGTCTACATAAAACGCTCTTTTCACAAATACATGCATGATTCACTCCCTTACATCATTCACAAGTTAGCTCACATATAAACTCTCCAGAGAAAACTTTCCTAAAGTCCCTACTAAAACAGCTCTCCCCTCCTTCTGTTTCAAGCACTCTTCTTCAAACTTTCTTTTATTTTTCTTCTCTAGTATTTATCAATGACTGAAATGATATTTTTACTTGTTTCCTATTTGTCTACCCCGTGAGGATATAAGCTCCATGAGACCAAAGGCTTTGTATGTCTTGTTTGCTATA
The DNA here is from genome assembly GCF_002776525.5 of Piliocolobus tephrosceles. Classification (NCBI taxonomy): domain Eukaryota; kingdom Metazoa; phylum Chordata; class Mammalia; order Primates; family Cercopithecidae; genus Piliocolobus; species Piliocolobus tephrosceles. Next base: position 101,232,533 of record NC_045440.1, on the reverse strand, counting down.
CTATCCTAGCACATAAAGAATATCTGGCACAGGGTAGGCATTCAAGTAAGGTACAATAAATGAATGCATGAATGTGTCAAGCACTTACTGTACACTGTGTTAGGTGCTTTCACATGCACTATCTCATTTAGTGCTCAGAACAATCATTGGAAGTAGATACTATCAGTGTATCATTTAAGATAACAGTAAAGTTGCTGGGACAAAAGTAAAGTAATAGAAATTTTAACAAAAACAGAAGCTTTTCTTTTTTTTTTTTTTTGAGACAGGGTCTTGTGTTGGCCAGGCTGGAGCACAGTGGCACAATCACAGCTCACTGCAGCCTCAACCTTTCAGGCTCAAGCAATCCTCCCTCCTCAGCCCGGGGACCACAGGCTCATGCCACCAGCTAATTTTTTTTTTTTTTTTAATCTTTTGTAGAGACAGGGTCTTGCCATGCTGCCCAAGTTGGTCTCAAACTCCTGGGCTTGAGCAATCCTCCCGCCTTGGCCTCCCTAACTACTGGGATTACAGATAGGAGTGACCATGCTCAGCCCTTATTTCTTTTGTGAAACAATCTGAGTCTAAAGGATCCAGGGCTAACCTGGTGCCATCACAGTACTGAGGACCTAAGTGCTTTTTATCTTGCTACTCTATCATCCTCAGTATGCAGCTTTCATTTCAGAATCTAAAATGGCAGGTCCAGCCCATATCATTGTATTCACTTTCCAGCCAGAAGAAAGAAGAGAAGAAAAGAAGGCAGGCATGCTCTTTTGCTTTTCAAGTCATGGCCCAAAACATCACATAAAGTTCTGCTCCCATCCCAGTAAACAGAACCTAGTCATATGACTATCCCTTAAATGTATAGTCTTTATTTCTGTTACAGAAATTTCTACTACTGTGAAAAAAACTGGATATTGAGGAGACAATTAGCCATCTCTGTCACAATAACTAAACTTATTATAGAGACAGAGAAATGAAACATCAAAGATGTTAATTAAATTTCTTAAGGATACTAAGAAGTGAGGGTCAAATTTTAAACCATAGTCTGACTCCACAGGGTGAGTTCTTCATTATCTTATACTTCCTCATTACACTATTATGCTCTAATCTAGAGTTGCTTTACTGCTTTAAAAAGGAAATTATATTTTATGAAACGATGACAACCATAGCTATCTACCATGTAGAAAAAATTAGTTCTACAGCAATTTTTTAAAAACCAGTAGTGCTTAAGTTTTCTTGAATGTTAAATTTGTGTGTTTAGAGCCCAACTTTATATCTGGCTCCTTAGAATCCATTAATGTGGAAAAAAAAAAAGTTGTATTTACAAGTATCCACTAGAAAAAGTTTTAAAAAGGTATAGCAATAAAATACTGACAAATACTGGCAAATAAAGTATTTGTGCAATAACTTTCAAATCTTGACCTCTCCAACTTCTACACACAAGTTTATTCTTTAAATAAACAGCTACATATATCAAAGTCCTTGCAAACAGGCAAATTACAATAAAAAGGTAAAGTTAGCAAGACAACACAAATTGCATTATATAATTATTCAAAACAAATGGCAATAGATTCAGAATTTATCCAGAAACAAACCTGATTTTAGCCTGCTATATGGTTCATATTCGTGTTCCAAGGCACAAACAATCATTTTCAAAATCCTATGCACCGCACTGCTATCCAAACGAAAATTAAGAGGACCTATAACAAGGCTTTTGGTGGACTTCTCCTGAACTGTTCCCAAATCTTCACTTTTCCCTGAAGAAAAGTCTTGTTGATTTGTGGAACCTAAAAGAAGTCAAATTTTATATTTTAAGTATCAATTGGATATAACAAGTATATATTTTAAGATCACTCTTATCTCATTTTTATAGCTTGTAGCCTAACGCCTTAAAACAAATTCCCAATCAGTTGCATACAGACAGCCTGGCCAATGTGTATTTCTTTATGCATATAATAAATTACTGATAAAAAGCAATTCATTAAATTAAAAGTTATTCTTGTTATTTAATATTATAACAAGCAATATAAAATCAAAACTGTCATTCTTAGAAAATTATTCTGCAAAACCTAATTGGCTTATATCTAGTAATTCTATACACAACATAAATTGACTGAGAGGGAATACTTTGGAGGAAACTCCATTTTACTAATTTACCTTACAAAGTCTATTGAAAATTGGGTTATTTAAGTAACATGATCACCGGGTGCCTTAAGAGTTTTATAATGACCATGGAAATGAATAGTAGGTATTACATGCTTTGAACTTTTCCTAGAATAGATTCATTATGGCAATGTTCCATGGTACAGAATCCTACTTCCTAGATTCCTCATCTCCTCATACACTGTTTTCTAAATAAGATATTGGCCCCACCTATAGGCATGTGTCATTATCTAACATGTACAACCTCTTATATGAGAGTTTTTTTGTACACATGAATCCCTTATTCTAAGTGATAAAAATGATTTTTAATTTATAGTGCATTTTGTTTATTCAGACAAAAAGAAGAAACATTTTTCCAGGATTTAATTACCTTTAGAAACTAGAAAGGCCTACTTATAAACAAAACGTTTATATCTATACCTTCTCATACTTTTATACAAAAACACATTTCCACTATTTCATGCAAAAGACTACAGTTCAATCTTTAGCCTTCATCATATGAACAAAAATTAATTAGATTTTTTTTTTTTTTTTTTTTTTTTTTTGAGACAGAGTCTCAGTCCCCAGGTTCTAGTGCAGTGTGGCATGATCTCAGCTCACTGCAAGCTCCACCTCCCGGGTTCACGCCATTCTCCTGCCTCAGCCTCCCTAGTAGCTGGGACTACAGGCGCCTGCCACCACACCCAGCCAATTTTTTTTTTTTCCTGTATTTTTAGTAGAGACGGGGTTTCACCATGTTAGCCAGGATGGTCTCGATCTCCCGACCTCATGATCCGTCCGCCTCGGCCTCCCAAAATGTTGGGATTACAGGCATGAGCCATCGTGCCCAGCCAAAATTTAATTAGATTTATTACTCACATATTTTTAACCAGATGACTAAGTGCAAAGATTATTTTAAAGTTTGACTACATAATACAAGTAAAAATCTGTAAGCCCATAGATTTAAATGTCACATCAAATAAACCATAAAATGTTAATCTTATACATATTTTAGAAGATGTATGATCAATACTGACTCATATTAGGAATTAGGTAAAAGAACTTACAATTCACATCAAAACCATTACTTTTCATAGCTGAAACCATTACATTTCTAGAGTTATGTGTCAGACAGAATGAGGTAACTTGAAGGTAGAAGAACTTCGGATACAAATCAAAATATTCAAAAAGCAAGAAAAATGCCCTGCTATGGGTCCTTTAGGGATAACAGGCTTCCTAAACAATGTCACTGTATTAAAAGACTCTTCTTTTAGACAACAAATTGTGTCTAAAATAATAGAGGCCAATGCCCCCCATAATGAAAACTGAATATAATGCAGTTTAAATTTAGATACTAATGGCTTGTCTGAAATGTAAAAACATAACTGGCTTTTAGCCATATATTTTCAGCTATTTATTTGTGCCCACCTTTCATGCATCTGGCCACTCCAGCTCCCTGAATGTTTGGCTGTTCTTAATTTTTTTTTTTTATTATACTTTAAGTTCTAGGGTACATGTTCATAACGTGCAGGATTGTTAGATATGTATACCTGTGCCATGTTGGTGTGCTGCACCCACCAACTCGTCAGCACCCATCAACTCGTCATTTACATGAGGTATAACTCCCATTGCAATCCCTCCCCCCTCCCCGTGATAGGCCCCGGTGTGTGATGTTCCCCTTCCTGAGTCCAAGTGATCTCATTGTTCAGTTCCCACCTATGAGTGAGAACATGCGGTGTTTGGTTTTCTGTTCTTGCTATAGTTTGCTGAGAATGATGGTTTCCAGCTGCATCCATGTCCCTACAAAGGACTCAAATTCATCTTTTTTATGGCTGCATAGTATTCCATGGTGTATATGTGCCACATTTTCTTAATCCAGTCTGTCACTGATGGACATTTGGGTTGATTCCAAGTCTTTGCTATTGTGAATAGTGCTGCAATAAACATACGTGTGCATGTGTCTTTATAGCAGCATGATTTATAATCCTTTGGGTATATACCCAATAATGGGATGGCTGGGTCGTATGGTACTTCTAGTTCTAGATCCTTGAGGAATCGCCATACTGTTTTCCATAATGGTTGAACTAGTTTACAATCCCACCAACAGTGTAAAAGTGTTCCTATTTCTCCACATCCTCTCCAGCACCTGTTGTTGCCTGACTTTTTAATGACTGCCATTCTAACTGGTGTGAGATGGTATCTCATTGTGGTTTTGATTTGCATTTCTCTGATGGCCAGTGATGATGAGCATTTTTTCATGTGTCTGTTGGCTGTATGAATGTCTTCTTTTGAGAAATGTCTGTTCATATCCTTTCCCCACTTTTTGATGGGGTTGTTTGTTTTTTTCTTGTATATTTGTTTGAGTTCTTTGTAAGTTCTGGATATCAGCCCTTTGTCTGATGAGTAGATTGCAAAAATGTTCTCCCATTCTGTAGGTTGCCTGTTCACTCTGATGGTAGTTTCTTTTGCTATGCAGAAGCTCTTTAGTTTAATGAGATCCCATTTGTCAATTTTGGCTTTTGTTGCCATTGCTTTCGGTGTTTTAGACATGAAGTCCTTGCCCATGCCTATGTCCTGAATGGTATTACCTAGGTTTTCTTCTAGGGTTTTTATGGTATTAGGTCTAACATTTAAGTCTCTAAACTGTCTTGAATTAATTTTCGTATAAGGAGTAAGGAAAGGATCCAGTTTCAGCTTTCTACTGATGGCTAGCCAATTTTCCCAGCACCATTTATTAAATAGGGAATCCTTTCCCCATTTCTTGTTTTTCACAGGTTTATCAAAGACCAGATGGCTGTAGATGTGTGGCATTATTTCTGAGGACTCTGTTCTGTTCCATTGGTCTGTATCTCTGTTTTGGTACTAGTACCATGCTGTTTTGGTTACTGTAGCCTTGTAGTATAGTTTGAAGTCAGGTAGTGTGATGCCTCCAGCTTTGTTCTTTTGACTTAGGATTGTCTTGGAGATGCGGGCTCTTTTTTGGTTCCATATGAACTTTAAAGCTGTTTTTTCCAATTCTGTGAAGAAAGTCATTGGTAGCTTGATGGGGATGGCATTGAATCTACATACCTTGGGCGGTATGGCCATTTTCATGATATTGATTCTTCCTATCCATGAGCATGGTATGTTCTTCCATTTGTTTGTGTCCTCTTTTATTTCACTGAGCAGTGGTTTGTAGTTCTCCTTGAAGAGGTCCTTTACATCCCTTGTAAGTTGGATTCCTAGGTATTTTATTCTCTTTGAAGCAATTGTGAATGGAAGTTCATTCATGATTTGGCTCTCTGTTTGTCTGTTACTGGTGTATAAGAATGCTTGTGATTTTTGCACATTAATTTTGTATCCTGAGACTTTGCTGAAGTTGCTTATCAGCTTAAGAAGATTTTGGGCTGAGACAATGGGGTTTTCTAAATACACAATCATGTCATCTGCAAACAGGGATAATCTGACTTCTTCTTTTCCTAACTGAATACCCTTGATTTCTTTCTCTTGCCTGATTGCCCTAGCCAGAACTTCCAACACTATGTTGAATAGGAGTGGTGAGAGAGGGCATCCCTGTCTTGTGCCAGTTTTCAAAGGGAATTTTTCCAGTTTTTGCCCATTCAGTATGATATTGGCTGTGGGTTTGTCATAAATAGCTCTTATTATTTTGAGATACGTTCCATCAATACCGAATTTATTGAGCGTTTTTAGCATGAAGGGCTGTTGAATTTTGTCAAAGGCCCTTTCTGCATCTATTGAGATAATCATGTGGTTTCTGTCTTTGGTTCTGTTTATATGCTGGATTATGTTTATTGATTTGCATATGTTGAACCAGCCTTGTATTGGCTGCTCTTATTAAGAGTCAAGGCTATCTCAACCCTTGTCCTTCAATTCAATAACTTAATTGTTTCAGATTTATCTCCTATTGTATCTCTAAAATTGGTTATCTCTAAAATCTTCCTGTTGTACATTACAAAATTTCAGCTATCTACTTTAGGGTCCATAACATCTGTAATAACCCCCTTAAACAGAAAAGACTAGAAAGGTAGTCATTGCAACAATAACAAATATTTACACAATTACATTAAGAACACATATTTCAATTTAGTTTTTAAAACATCACTTGCGACAGGGGCGGAGCAAGATGGCCGAATGGGAACAGCTCCAGTCTCCAGCTCCCCGTGCAAGCGACACAGAAGACAGGTGATTTCTGCTTTTTCGACTGATGTACTGGGTTTATCTCACTAGCGAGTGCCGGACAATCAGTGCTGGTCAGCTGCTGCAGCCCGACCAGCGAGAGCTGAAGCAGGGTGAGGCATCGCCTCACCTGAGAAGCTCAAGGGGGAAGGGAATCCCTTTTCCTAGCCAGGGGAACTGAGACACACAACACCTGAAAATCGGGTAACTCCCACCCCAATACTGCGCTTTAAGCAAACGGGCACACCAGGAGATTATATCCCACACCTGGCCGGGAGGGTCCCACGCCCATGGAGCCGTCCTCATTGCTAGCACAGCAGTCTGCCATCTAACTGCAAGGCAGCAGCAAGGCTGGGGGAGGGGCGCCCGCCATTGTTGAGGCTTAAGTAGGTTAACAAAGCCCTGGGAAGATCGAACTGTGGAGCTCACAGCAGCTCAAGGAGGCCTGCCAGTCTCTGTAGACTCCACCTCTGCGGACAGGGCACAGCTAAACAACAACAAAAAAAAAAAAAAAAAAGAAAAAAGAAAAAAAAGCAGCAGAAACCTCTGCAGATGCAAATGACTCTGTCTGACAGCTTTGAAGAGAGCAGTGGATCTTCCAACACGGAGGTTGAGATCTGAGAAGGGACAGACTGCCTGCTCAAGTGGGTCCCTGACCCCTGAGTAGCCTAACTGGGAGACATCCTCCACTGGGGGCAGACCGACACCCCACACCTCACAGGGTGGAGTACACCCCTGAGAGAAACTTCCAAAGCAAGAATCAGACAGGTACACTCACTGTTCAGCAGTATTCTATCTTCTGCAGCCTCTGCTGCTGACACCCAGGCAAACAGGGTCTGGAGTGAACCGCAAGCAATCTCCAACAGACCTACAGCTGAGGGTCCTGACTGTTAGAAGGAAAACTAGTAAACAGGAAGGACACCCACACCAAAACCCCATTAGTACGTCACCATCATCAACGACCAGAGGCAGATAAAACCACAAAGATGGGGAAAAAGCAGGGCAAAAAAGCTGGAAATTCAAAGAATAAGAGCGCATCTCCCCCTCCAAAGAAACGCAGCTCATCGCCCTCAACGGATCAAAGCTGGATGGAGAATGACTTTGTCGAGATGAGAGAAGAAGGCTTCAGACCATCAAACTTCTCAGAGCTAAAGGAGGAATTACGTACTCAGCGCAAAGAAACTAAAAATCTTGATAAAAGAGTGGAAGAATTGATAACCAGAATAATTAATGCAGAGAAGGCCATAAACGAACTGACAGAGATGAAAACCATGACACAAGAAATTCGTGACAAATGCACAAGCTTCAGTAACCGACTCGATCAACTGGAAGAAAGAGTATCAGCAATTGAGGATCAAATGAATGAAATGAAGTGAGAAGAGAAGTCTAAAGAAAAAAGAAGAAAAAGAAATGAACAAAGCCTGCAAGAAGTATGGGATTTTGTAAAAAGACCAAATCTACGTCTGATTGGGGTGCCTGAAAGTGAGGGAGAAAATGGAACCAAGTTGGAAAACACTCTTCAGGATATCATCCAGGAGAACTTCCCCAACCTAGTAGGGCAGGCCAACATTCAAATTCAGGAAATACAGAGAACGCCACAAAGATACTCCTCCAGAAGAGCAACTCCAAGACACATAATTGCCAGATTCACCAAAGTTGAAATGAAGGAAAAAATCTTAAGGGCAGCCAGAGAGAAAGGTCGGGTTACCCACAAAGGGAAGCCCATCAGACTAACAGCAGATCTCTTGGCAGAAACTCTCCAAGCCAGAAGAGAGTGGGGGCCAATATTCAACATTCTTAAAGAAAAGAATTTTAAACCCAGAATTTCATATCCAGCTAATCTAAGAAACACAAGAGAAAACAAGAAATGGGGAAAGGATTCCCTATTTAATAAATGGTGCTGGGAAAATTGGCTAGCCATCAGTAGAAAGCTGAAACTGGATCCTTTCCTTACTCCTTATACGAAAATTAATTCAAGACAGTTTAGAGACTTAAATGTTAGACCTAATACCATAAAAACCCTAGAAGAAAACCTAGGTAATACCATTCAGGACATAGGCATGGGCAAGGACTTCATGTCTAAAACACCGAAAGCAATGGCAACAAAAGCCAAAATTGACAAATGGGATCTCATTAAACTAAAGAGCTTCTGCATAGCAAAAGAAACTACCATCAGAGTGAACAGGCAACCTACAGAATGGGAGAACATTTTTGCAATCTACTCATCAGACAAAGGGCTGATATCCAGAACTTACAAAGAACTCAAACAAATATACAAGAAAAAAACAAACAACCCCATCAAAAAGTGGGGAAAGGATATGAACAGACATTTCTCAAAAGAAGACATTCATACAGCCAACAGACACATGAAAAAATGCTCATCATCACTGGCCATCAGAGAAATGCAAATCAAAACCACAATGAGATACCATCTCACACCAGTTAGAATGGCAGTCATTAAAAAGTCAGGCAACAACAGGTGCTGGAGAGGATGTGGAGAAATAGGAACACTTTTACACTGTTGGTGGGATTGTAAACTAGTTCAACCATTATGGAAAACAGTATGGCGATTCCTCAAGGATCTAGAACTAGAAGTACCATACGACCCAGCCATCCCATTATTGGGTATATACCCAAAGGATTATAAATCATGCTGCTATAAAGACACATGCACACGTATGTTTATTGCAGCACTATTCACAATAGCAAAGACTTGGAATCAACCCAAATGTCCATCAGTGACAGACTGGATTAAGAAAATGTGGCACATATACACCATGGAATACTATGCAGCCATAAAAAAGATGAATTTGAGTCCTTTGTAGGGACATGGATGCAGCTGGAAACCATCATTCTCAGCAAACTATAGCAAGAACAGAAAACCAAACACCGCATGTTCTCACTCATAGGTGGGAACTGAACAATGAGATCACTTGGACTCAGGAAGGGGAACATCACACACCGGGGCCTATCACGGGGAGGGGGGAGAGGAGAGGGACTGCAATGGGAGTTATACCTCATGTAAATGACGAGTTGATGGGTGCTGACGAGTTGATGGGTGTTGCACACCAACATGGCACAAGTATACATATGTAACAAACCTGCACGTTATGCACATGTACCCTAGAACTTAAAAGTATAATGAAAAAAAAAAAATCACTTGCTTTCAAGTGCCATAAAAAAAGTAAAATTATTGTCAGACGATGCTTATCTTGTGGAACACAAGGTTCAAACTTTTACTGGTGTCTATAAGAAGCCCATGGGGAAAAGATGTTGGTTTTTCCAGAGTTTCAGTTGTAAACAAAAATGACTACATAAAGTATACTCACAGAGAAGAAGGAGGAGGAGGAGGAGGAAGAGGAGGAAGAGGAGAAGGAGTGGGAGGAAGGGGGAAGGGGAGGAAGGCGAGAAAGGGGAGGAAGCAGCAGCAGCAGCAAGAAGAAAGGAGGAGGAGGAGGAGGAGGAGAAGAAGAGAAGCAGCAGCAGCAGCTTATCATCAATATGAAATAGTAGCACAGGAAACTTAATTTTTATTTATACGCCATAGTATAATGTGAACAAGGTACTATTATATCATTTATTACAAGAAAAATAAATAATATAAGCTTCCTTTATTACTATATTTACTAGTTTCTTTTCTTTCTTTCTTTTTTTTTTATTTGAGACGGAGTTTCACTCTTGTTGCCCAGGCTGGAGTGCAGTGGTATGATCTCAGCTCACTGCAACCTCCACTTTCCAGTTTCAAGTGATTCTCTTGCCTCAGCCTCCCAAGTAGCTGGGATTACAAGCGCCTGCCACCATCCCCAACTAATTTTTGTATTTTTAGTAGAGAAGGGGTTTCACGATGTTGTCCAAGCTGGTCTCGAACTACTGACCTCATGGTCTGCCCACCTCAGCCTCTCAAAGTGCTGGGATTGCAGGTGTGAGCCACTGTGCCTGGACTAGTTTCTTACATTAATTAGTATACTATCATGAACTTACTTAAAATATACAAAATCAAATCCACCTTCAAACTATCAGGATTCACTACAAACTTTGTAAAAATATTGACTCAGTATGTGTTTAGATATTTACTTAGATAAAATTTAGGGCACTTTTTGATAATGTAGACTATGGAAACAAAAAAAAAGTCACAAAAAAACAAGAATTTATCTATAAAGTTTTTTTTTTTTTTAAGTATTTACAAGTATCCTCTTATAGGAACTCACTGCTTTTCCTAGTTCATTAATACTTAAAATTCTACGAATTTCTTGTTTCAGGTAAGCCAAGAAAGAAATAAATATCAACAGAAGGCTGGGCACAGTGGCTCACGCCTGTAATCCCAGCACTTTGGGAGGCCAAAGCGGGCAGATCACGAGGTCAGGAGATGGAGATCATCCTGGCTAACATGGAGAAACCCCACCTCTACTAAAAATACAAAAAGTTAGCCGGGTATGGTAGGGGGTGCCTGTAATCCCAGCTACTTGGGAGGCTGAGGCAGAAGAATGGCATGAACCTGGGAGGCAGAGCTTGCAGTGAGCAGAGATTGCACCACTGCACTCCAGCCTGGGCAACAGAGCAAGACTCGGTCAGAAAGAAAAGAAAGGAAAAGAAAGAAAAAAAAGAAAAGAAAAGAAAAGAAAAGAAAAGAAAAGAAAAGAAGGAAGGAAGGAAGAAATATCAACAGAGTAGTTATGAATGTAGGCTCTAGAGCTGGATAGGTTGGGTTCAAATCCCACATACTATGCATGACCTTGGTCCTTGTTACTTTACCTGTATTGAGTTTGCTATTTCCTCATCTTTAAATGGGGATGATTTTACCTACCTTATAGGGATATGAGAATTAAATAAGCTAATACATGTAAAACACTTAGAACAGAGTCTTACATTTAAAATCAATAAAAATTAGCTATTATTATCACCATGATCATCATCATCCTATAAGTAAAGATGGATTCATAATGAGAAACATAAACATATAAACACAGCTACCTAAAAAGCAAGCAATAAATTAACAATTATTTGAATGAATTAACATATTTTAAAGTATATTTGACATTCACAAATTAACAGTGGAATTTTATTATTTTATTATTTCCACCCTCTCCCCCCCAAAAAAAATCAGCTTGCACAACTAAGAAAGTAGATGCATAAGTGGCAAATCAAAAGCAAGACAGTGGTTCTCACGAATCTCAAAACAGCAGTCTCCTCCAGTAAAGGAGGAAGAGTGTGGTAGAAAAGAAACACATAGGAGGCTTACTGGATACTAACAATGTCCTATTTCTTGGTGTGCATGGAGAATACACAGGTGTTCAGTTTTAAATTCTTTGCTGTTCTGGACATGTGTAATATTCCAATGTTTTGTTTTAAAAGTTAAGGACTAAGATATCTGTAACACTGTATACTATTCACGGAAGTGAAAAATATGAAAAACTCCAAAGTTAACAAACTACTGGCTTCTCAGAAGTAATATATAAACAATCTAACGAACATAAATCATGTTTCTATCTTTTAAAAACTGCAGTAGAGGCATATATACAAATAAAGATATTCTGTGCTAGGTTTCCTTTGCTTGAAAGGTGACTACTAGATATTCCAGCTCCTCACAAGATATGGAATCTACAGCACATGCATAAGACATTATATTGAACAAGAGGAAACCTACCAGCTTCCAAGTGGCAACTATAACACGATAATAATTTGCAACACTATTAGAACATAAGACTTCTGAGTTGCACTTTCATATATATAATTAGCTAAGGAATATTCACACTTCAATGCCCACAGTTATCTCAAAACTCATCTTTTCCTCCAAAAATTTTCCTTTCTTATCTAGCTTTCTTAATAGTTATCACTATCCACCAAGTAACTCAAGACCAGAATCTAGTAAACTATTTCAATTTCGTTTTTAAATAAACCAATGTCAGGCCCATGAAAATTATCAGCAGAGAATTAAATCCTGTGATTGCAGTAGAAACTATAGGACTACAGTGAAAGCAGGAAGACCAGTAAGAAAGCTTTAGAACCTAACTGGGTACGGTGGCTCACGCCTGTAATCCCAGCACTTTGGGAAGCCAAGGTGGACGGATCACTTGAGATTAGGAGTTCAAGTCCAGCCTGGCCAAGATGGCAAAACCCCATCTCAACTAAAAATACAAAATTAGCCAGGCATGGCAGTGCATGCCTGTAGTCCCAGCCACTTAGGAGGCTGAGGCATGAGAATCGCTTGAACCCAGGAGGCAGAGGTTGCAGTGAGCCGAGATTATGCCACTGCACTCTGAGCAACAGAGCAAAGCTCTGTCAAAAAAAAAAAAGCTATTAGAACCTAGAGATGATGGTACCTATGAACTAGATGCTAGTCCGTATGGTAACAGTGATACCACTGTTATCATCTGTGGACCAGATGGCTAGGAGCAAAGGAAAAAGTGTGTCATGATGACTCCCAGGTTTCTGGCTTGAGCAACAAGAAGATGATAGTACAATTTTCCAAGAAGAGAGGCCTAAAAATAGAGAAGCAGAGGTAGTAAGTGGCCATAGGAATATTTATCAGTAACTCAATTTTGGACAAAATCAGTTTTGAGATACCTGAGACAGACACAGAGGTAAAAACGTCAAGTATGCATTGGATATTTAATTCTGAATCTTAGAGAAGTTTGGACTAGAAAATGCAAATCTGGGTATCAACAACATATGGAAAGTACTTAAATCCATGGAAAAGAATGAAATTACCTTGGGAAAAAGTTTAGGGAAAGAAATTAAGGATTGACTAATGAAACCATCAACATTTAGAAACCATTCCAAAAGCAGAAGCCAGAAAATTACTGCTCTTTCCTTCTTTCTTCATCAAAAACAAATTTACTTCAAGATCAACTCTGAGAAGTTTCAACCTCTCAAGCAAAAGCTGTCATTTTTTGTTTACCCACACTTCTACTAGTATTCTATATTAGTCTTCTTAGCATGCTAAATTATAATCATTTACTTAAATGCCTAGTTCATTGGTTCCTTAGGAAATGTTTTGGTTTTCATTGTATTCATCTGTACCTAACGTATCACCTAATATACTGAAATCATTTTTTAAAAACATGAAAAATTCACCAAAAATAAGTGAACCTATCTTCACTAACTTTTCAACATAAAAAAGACTGAAAAGTAAGTACAACATTATATATTGATATAGAAGTAAAAAAAAAAGTTGAAATTTTTTAAATGTCATTTATTTCCAAAAAATATAAAATAAAACAATAATAAGATACATAATAAAATAACACAATCTATGCATCTAAAGTCTCTGGAAGATTTTCTATTTTTCTGATTGATACAACACATTCTTTTTAATTAAAAATTAGTACCACCTTCAAAATGTATTTAGAATAGAAAAGGTTTATTCTTTTTAAAAATGTAATGTAATATAATATTTGATGTATCAGAATCATAATATATGGTACATATGAGAACAATAGGTCACATAAAATATCTTCAATCAGCTATATAAAGAACGGATTTTAAATGACAAGAATCTAAGACAATTCTAACATGACGTTAAAATTAAACCACTCCCCAAAGCGCTAGAGGTAAATCTTATGTAGCAGAGTACAACCAGTCAAGGATGAACTGATTCTGAGGAAGGCTTTGTTTCAGTTGTTCAAGAAATGGCAAACATAAAGGAAAGAAGCCAATACCTTTGCCACTAGTGTTCTCCATTGTATACAGGTAATCCATATAAAAAGCCCCAAACCGTTGCATTCCAGCTATCTCAGTGTATGTCTCCTGTCAACGAAGCAATGCAAACAGAACAAACATTGTATAAAAGAAACTTTTGAGTTTAAAGCTTGATAGGTTAGACACATACCCTTATATAGAATGTATAACAACACAAAGGATTACCAAAAGAACAGAGGTTATTCTAAGAATTTACTTCTAAGAAAGGTAATATTACATCTATTACAGACCACACAAAAAGGACATCCATAATTTTATGAGACATTTTGACCACTTTGTTAATCACATCTAGTTAATAAATAACTACAATAGACGAGATAGTACACTCCTGACCTTTATCACTATCACTAAACTGTCTAATAATGTACACTCTCAAATAGAATGAATCCTTAAATACTTCAATACACTTACATGAAACAATTCAAACACTAAAGATATACTAAAATATTCTAAATGTATGTCAATTATGCAAGTCAACATTAAGTATTTTAACAATGAAAGTAAATCTTGATAAAAAGGAGTAAAATGTAAATTATCCTATTGCACTAATCTTCAGGTAATTATCTGAATTTTTAACTGATTTCATAAATGTATTAATATTCCATAAACATATTAATATATTCTTACATTTAAAAAATACTAAGAAGCATACATAGTAAAAGGGTAAATTCCTCATTTCTTCCCATCAATCCCACATATTAAAAGTAACAAAAATTAACAGAGGTAATTCAACATGTTTCTTCCATGATTATTTTTGAAGCAGGGCATAAATAAGCAAAATATGTTTACATACTAAATAAAAGTAAAGATCTCTGTGCACTCCTCAAACATTTCTACCTGTACACGCTGTATAAATGCACTCTAAATGTTTTAATAAACAATTAGCATTCAGAAGGTATTATTTGAAAAGAAAGCTAGAAATCACAAGTATTCACACAATGTGTCCACCCAAACATAGCCTAGAATTTGGTTCAAATATATATTCTCTGACCTTATGATGAGTTGAATCCAAGATAAATTCTGCACGAGTACCATTATTTTCTGGGCTTCGGTAATCAAACAATGAATTTGTAAGGTATGTGAAACCTTTAGTACTCAAATTTTCACCACAAATGAAGAAACAGGCTTCCTGAAAACAAATGCAAAATTTATAACAGGAAGAAAAATCATTAGCCTGTTAAAATAAAACCTTGATTTTATGATGCCCATTTACTAGTCAAAAGAAATCACTAAAACAGAAAGATAAGGAATGCTGCTACTCCATTTTCATTGACTATTTTGGCTAAGAATATTTTAACAAACCAAAAGGAAACTCCAAATAACTGCCATAAACAAAAAAAGAAGAAACATTCATGAATTAGAAAGTAGTTGGAACTACTGTCCAGGTGTTAGGTGCTACCAACTTTCTAAACTTCCCTGAGCTGTATAATTTCTTGCAGGGGAAACACAGGGAGAAGTAGTAAAGCTCCTCTCTCAAGCCTGAGATATATATAGTCTAACAGATATCATATGGTTAAACACTTCAATAAGCACTTAATTATTCCTATATCCTATCCAAAAAAGGGTGGAGGTAAGGGACTTACAGTTTCACTTCTATTCATATTCTCTTCAAAATCTTTAATACCCATAATTCCTTTAAGGCATATGGCTCTGCAACCAACAAACCCAATCTGGCAGTCAAAGAAAGGTTCTCCCATCATAAGGGCCTATAAGAGGAAAGGAAACATTAGAACTAAGAAATTGAATTTAATAAAAATGTTAGAGGCTTTCCTCTTAGAATCTCTAAATTAGTTAAACATCTTTAGAATTACGTCATTTCTAAATTTATTCTATACTATTTATTTATACTATCTAAGGGATAGTAAACTCTATTAAAATAAGAAACATCTTCCTTGTATTTTTAAATATACTACATCTGATAAAAACACGTACTTATAAAATATTAAACAAAGAACATAATATTTAAAACTACAGGCTCAATATTGAAAGATTACCTCAACTGTAGTTCCTTCTTGTTCCCAACACAATACTTCTTTAGATTTTACTTTCTGTGGACTGTAATAACTACTCTCAGCTTGCATTTCTGTGAGCTAAGAAATATAAGAATATTAAGTAAATCAAAATTAGTATTAAAGAGCAATAAAGTGTCATTATTATGATTAATTGATTAAAACAAGGCCAATTTTAAGATTCAGGAAATTTAATTATTAAGCAAGAAAGCAGGTGCAACAAAAACAGCTGTAACAGATTATCCATGGTATAAAGGTTGAATATGCTGCTAGTCTCAACATATATAGAGAATTTAAATACTTTTTAAACTCCTTCTTAATATTGTTTTAAAAAGTGAAAGCTATGTGCAATAACAGTCCCATACTCATAAAATAATTCATGTATTCTGCCAAAAATTTACATAGAGTATAACCTCAGTTCATTTTATATTCACTAAAACATTCAACAATGTGTAGTTTCAGTCATTTCCAAGACTTCTCACTATTTGAAATAAAAAAGAAAGTGGTGATGAAATGCAAAAAGATAAAATAGGCTCTTTTTAGTTCCTATGAAGGAAACAGAATGAAGGATATTCTTTTCAAAATATGTTTCCTACTAAATCTCATAGACTCATTCAATCATGCAACAAATACTTTTTGAAGGCCAGCTAGATAAGAAGTAGGAGCAAACCTCATTGTATTGCACTCTGCTTTATTTCACTTCACAGATACTGCAATTTTTACCAATTGAAAGTCTGTAGCAACCCCGCGTTAATCAAGTCTGTCAGCACCATTTTCCCAATAGCACATGCTTACTTTGTGTCTCTGTGTCACATTTTGGTAATTCTCCCAATAATTCAAAATTTTTCATTATTATTATCTGTTATGGTGATCTGTAATCAGTGATCTTTGATGGTACTATTGGAATTATTTTGGGGCACCACGAACATGTCCATTTAAGACTGAGAACTTAATAAATGTGTGTGTTCTGACTGCTCCACTGTCTAGCTATTCCCCTCTCCCTTCTTGAGCCTCCCTATTTCCTGAGACACGACAATATTGATATTAGGCTAATTAGTAATATTACAATGGTCTAAGTATTTAAGTGAAAGGAAGAGTCCCTGTCTCTCACTTTAAATCAAAAGCTAGAAATGATTAAGCTTAGTGAAGAAGGGATGTTAAAGCCAAGACAGGCCGAAAGGTAGGCATCTTGAGCCAAACAGTTGGCCCAGTCAAGGCAAAAGAAAAAGTCTTGAAGGAAATTAAAAGCATACACACAAGTGATAAGGAAGTAAAACAGCCTGTTGATATGGAGGAATTTTAAGTGATCTGGATAGACAATCAAACCAGCCACAACACTCCTTTAAGCCAAAGCTGAATCCAGAGCAAAGCCCTAACTCTTAAATTCCATGTAGGCTAACAGACATAAGAAAGCTGCAGGAGAAAAGTCTGACAGTAGCAGAGGTCTGTTCATGAGCCTTGTGGAAAGAAGACGTCTCCATACCATAAAAGTGCAAGATAAACAGCAAGAGTTGACGTAGAAGCTGCACACAGTTACCCAGAAGACCTAGCTAAGATTTAACAAAAATGGCTACACTAATCAACAGATTTTCAACATAGACCAAAGAGCCTTCTCCTGGAAGAAGATGAGATCTGAGCTAGAGAGAAGTCAGTGCTTGGCTTCAAAGCTTCAAAAGACAGGTAGATGCTCTTGTTAGGGGCTAACATATCTGGTAACTGTAAGTTGAAGATAGAGTCCATTTACCATTCTGAAAATCCTAGGGCCCTTAAGAATCATGCTAAATCTACTCTGCTTGCGCTCTATGAATGGAATTAAAAAAAAAATGATTGAATGACAGTACATCTGTTTATGGCATGGTTTACTAAATATTTTAAGCCTATGGAAACCTACTGTTCAAAAAAAAAAGGACTCTTCTTAAAATATTACTGCTCACTGACAATGCACCTGGTCACCCTACACCTCTGATGGAGATATACAAGGAGATGAATATTGTTTTTCATG
This sequence comes from Piliocolobus tephrosceles, assembly GCF_002776525.5. Classification (NCBI taxonomy): domain Eukaryota; kingdom Metazoa; phylum Chordata; class Mammalia; order Primates; family Cercopithecidae; genus Piliocolobus; species Piliocolobus tephrosceles. The sequence continues at coordinate 101,214,527 of NC_045440.1, read as the reverse complement.
CCTGCTAAAATGACATCCATTCTGCAACCCATGGATTAGGAGTAACGTTGAAGTTCAAGTCTTATTATTTAAGAAATACATTTTGTAAGGCTATAGCCACCATAGATAGTGATTCCTAGGCAAAGAAAATCAAAAACTTTTTTGAAAGGATTCACCATTCCAGATTCCATTAAGAACATTCGTGATTCATAGAAGGAGGTCAAACGATCCACATTAACAAGAGCTTGAAAGAAGTTGATTTTAACCCTCCTGGATGACTTTGAGGTGTTCGAGACTTAGGTGGAGGAAGTAACTACTAGAGAATTAGATTTAGAAGTGGAGCCTGAAGAGGATTTGCTTCTTATGGATAAATAAAGAAAGTGATTTTTGAAGATGGAATCTACTCGTGGTGAAGATGCTGGGAACACTGTTGAAATGACAATGAATTTAGAATGTTCTGTATATTTAGTCGATAAAGTAGCAGTAGTGTTTGAAAAGGACTGACTTCAATTTTGACAGAGGTTCTACTCTGAGGCCAGACACGGTGGCTCATGCCTATAATGCCAGCACTTTGGGAGGCCAAGTCAGGTGGATCACTTGAGGCCACGAGTTTGAGACCAGCCTAGCCAATGTGGTAAAACCCCATCTCTACTGAAAATACAAAAATTAGCCAAGCGTAGTGGTGTATGCCTGTAGTCCCAGCTACTCGGGAGGCTGAGGTGCAAGAATTGCTTGAACCCGGGAGGCAGAGGTTGCAGTCAGCCAAAATCATACCACTACACTCCAGCCTAGGTGACAGAGAGACACTCTGTCTCAAACAAAAATAGTCCTACTCTGAGTAAAATTCAGTCAAACAGCATCCCATGCTACAGAGAAATCTTCCATGAAAGAGTCAATTAATGTGGCACACCTCACTGTTGTCTTATTTTGAGAAACTGCCTGTGCCACTCCAACCTTTAGCAACCAACACCCTGATCAGGCAGCAACCATCAATACTGAGTCAAGACCCTCCACCAGCAAAAAGTTATGACTTGCTAAAAGTGCAGATGATTGTTAGCATTTTTTAACAATAAAGTACTTTTAATTAAGGTATGTATAGTGTTTTTAGACATATTGTTGGACACTTAAACTACGGTATTGTGCAAACATAACTTTTTATGCACTGGGCAAAACAAAAAATTTCTGTGACTCGCTTTATTGCTATAGTCGCTTTATTGCAATGGCATAGAACCAAATCCACAATATCTCTGAGGTACACCTGTACTAATCTAGATACTAACAAAAAATTCTTACTCCCCAGATGCTTACAACAAATTATTTATATGTTTCAAAAATTAAATAAATTATTTTTCAAAAGTACTATTTTAAATGCAACATGGTATCCTGGTTTGAATCATGGTACAGAAAAAAGATATCATGAAATTCAATTAATGTTTAAAATTTAACAGTAATGCATCAATGAAGGTTTCTTAATTTTGACAAATATGCTGTGATAACATAATAATAAGGGAAACTGGGTGAGGATTATAAGGGAACTCTCTACTATCTTTGCATCCTGTCTGTGATTCAAAATTATTCCAAAAAGAAAAGGTTACTTTTAAAAAACCGTATCCAGCCTGTGTTTGCCAATTATTTACTTCCCCTCATTCTTAGGAAACAGATATACTCATCACTTTTAAATGCAAAGTCAAAGCTCACTTTTTAAAAAAAATCAGTATTTAACTTAGGCCCAATAAAAGTTCTTGAACTAAAAGTTACAATTTTAAGCACAGTGACTTCTCTATATTGAGTATCAACTGATTATTCTCATTATTTATGATAAAGCTTTTTATATTTTATATTTTTATGTAATGTAGGCTCCTATTTCTTGGATGTTTCTAGTACTTATATATACAATGTAGCTATTTTAAAGTACAATTCTGTCATCTAGAATGATTACTGAAGTAAACTTGAATTTTTTTAAATTGATCCCTCTTCAGCTGTTTACAATTATTAGAGAGAAAAAGCAATTAATTGATTAAAAGGACTCCTGTGGTGGCTCACACCTATAATCCCAGCACTTTGGGAGGCCGAGGCAGGTGGATCACGAGGTCAGGAGATGAGATCATCCTGGCTAACACGGTGAAACCCCGTCTCTACTAAAAAAAAAAAACAAAACATTAGCCAGGCGTGGTGGCGGGCGCCTGTAGTCCCAGCTACTCGGGAGGCTGAGGCAGGAGAATGGCATGAACCCGGGAAGCAGAGCTTGCAGTGAGCCGAGATTGCGCCACTGCACTCCAGCCTGAGCAATAGTGCGAGACTGTCTGAAAAAAAAAAGACTCGCACATTACAAGAACTATTTTAAACATTATTAGAAAAATGCTAGATTTAATTTGGCATGATTTTTGCTGGACTGATATCAACTGTTCGAAATGCTATTGTAGAAACATGATGTTGTTTTCTTAACCAAAATATGAACCAGAAATTAATTCCAAACATTCTTCAAATCCAAGCTGAACAATGAATTCTAATGCTTTCCTCCTTAATATCAAGGTATCTCCCTAAGAGAAAACTTTGAGAAACATAAATGTTCTAAAATTATAAAAAGATTTTGACAAACACTGCCCAAAAAGTCTATAAAAGTTTTATACACAAATGACTATTTTGTTTTGTTGTTGTTTGCTTTTGTGTTTTTCACACAAGGTCTTCCTCTGTCGCTCCAGCTGCAGTGCCGTAGCAAGATCATGGGTCACTGCAGCCTAAAACCTCCAGGGCTCAAGCGATCCTTCCACTTCAGTTTGCAGAGTAGCTAGGACTACAGGTGCACACTACTGAACCTGGCTATTTTTTTTTAATAAAGATGGGGTCTCACTATGTTGCCCAGATTGGATAAATGCCTATTTTGACTGATTTAGTTGAATATAATTCCTCTCAACAATCAAGTTAACAGAAATGTGTCAAAATAATTTCAAATTTAAAAGTAAACAGGCAAAAATCACCAAAAAGGACAGTACCTAACTTGCAATCCTTGACTTCCCTCAAAAACTTCTACAAAAATAAGTGTTTTATTCTGATCATCTCAAACTGAAAATGTATCTTTTTTTTCTTTTTACAAAATGTCAGACTTTTTTTTTTTTTTTAAGGAGACAAAGTCTTGTTCTGTCACCCAGGCTAGAGTACAGTGGTGCAAACAAGGCTCATGGCAGCTCAAACTCCTGGACTCAAGCAATCCTCCCACCTCAGCCTTCTAAGTTGCTAGGATTATAGACAAGCACCACCATGCCCTGCTAATTTATTTATTTATTTTTTGTACAGACAGGGTCTCACTATGTTGCCCAGGCTACATGTCAGGACTTTTGATGTTAAAAAAACTGACAATATATCCAACAATATTTGTCAACAGTTGCCTTTTTTTAATATCTTATTTTATTATGTTTTAATTTTGAAGATGAATCCTTATCTCTTTAATTTAATCAATGCTAAATCAGTGAATTACAAAAATAATTTTTTCAGTAGAATTGAGAATGACATTAAGATAGTACAGCTAATATACGCATTATCTTTTGCCCAAACTTTAAAAAATTAAATCAATCAAGTTATGACACAAACTTTAGTTGAAACTTATTTTCTATTTTTCAACTTTTGTCATATTAGAAAATACTGAATTATCTTAAGCAGAAAAGTCTTTAATATTTATTTGCAATTTTTTTTTTTTTAGTAGAGACAGGGTTTCACCATGTTGGCCAGGCTGTTCTTGAATACTTGACCTCATGATCCGCCCGCCTCAGCTTCCCAAAGTGCTGGGATTATAGGCGTGAGCCACCGCGCCCAACTATTTTCAAGTATTTTATAACTTGCCATCTATTGTAGCTATAAATTGTGTAGCTTTAGTACTAATACAAAGAAAATCTACACTAAATTTAAAACCATGGTAACAGAAACATTTTTTTTCCCCACTGCTATAACCCCACAATGTAACAAGTTGCCTGGAATAATACCTATACTACTATTTCAAAAGTTTAGGTCATTTCACATGGATTTATCTCCTTTACAAAAATACAGACATGAAAGAATAAATCCACAAAAAATGAAATTGGAGAAGAAATAAAACCTGAAAAATTAGTCCATAAATTTTTGTAAACTGAAAAGCAGATGAAAAGGTGGGCAGATGTATGGATAATGGATGGATGCACATACTAATTCAAAAAATAAATATTTGTAGAAAACATACCAGGCAATTTCTAAGTGCTGAAGAAACAACAAATCTTTTTTTTTTTTTTTTTTTTTTTTTTGAGACAGTATCTTGCTCTGTCACCCAGGCTGGAGTGCAGTGGCACGACATTGGCTCACTGCAACCTCCGCCTCCTGGGTTCAAGCAATTCTCCTGCTTCAGCCTCCCGAGTAGCTGGCATTACAGGCATCCACCACCACACCAGGCTAATTTTTGCATTTTTAGTAGAGATGTGGTTTCACCATGTTGGCCAGGCTGGTCTCGAACTCCTGACCTCATGATCTGCACACCTCAGCCTCCCAAAGTGCTGGGATTACAGGTGTGAGCCATTACGCCCAGCCCAATAAATCTTTTAAAATTACCACTTAATAAGTTTTAGTGTAATATCAAAAGGAATATCCACCATTTTTGAAAAGGCTATTAAAATACCCCTTCCTTTCCAAATAAATATCTATGTGAGGCTAGATGTTCTTCATATACATTAATTAAAACATGTCCTAACAGACTAAATACTGAAGCAGACACGAAAATTCAGCTATCTTCTACTAAGCCAGACATTCAAGATATTTACAAAAATAAAACCAATGCATGTCCCTTACCTTTTAAAATATAGCAATTTTACTTTTACTATAAAATGATATTCACATCAACATATAATAAATTTATTTTAAAATAAATAAATACATATTTTAAGATTTGTTTTAATTTCTAATACCATAAATATGAGTAGATGTAATCTGAATAAACAAAACGCCTCAGAGTTCTCAATAATTTTTAAGAATGCAAAGGTTTCCTGGAGCCTTGAGATCAACAAGTTTGAAAACTACTGGTCTATAAGTTGCAATAAAGTTAATGAGAAATGACTGCATCCTAGAGGTACAGCTGATAGAACATGCTGACTGATTAGATGTGGTGGGAGAAGAAAAGATACTGATAAATGTTAAGCCTGAGCAAATTAGTAGATAATGTTGCAATATAATGAAAGGTAAAATAGTGGGGGTGGGGGGTGCACAACTGCAAAGAAAAATCAAGAGTTCTTTTTGTGTTAAGTATCAACCAGATATGAAAGTAGAAATATAAAATAGGCAGTTGAATTCTAGAGCTCAGGGAAAAGTGAAAAGTGGAGACACAAATTTGATAGTCTATTAGCATCTGTATCATAATCGAGTTATATCACCTTGGGAGTGTGTACACAGAAAAGATGAGAGGACCAAAGACCAAGCCCTATATGCCAACATTTAAAGGTCAGACAGAAGAGGAGAAGCACCAAAAACGACTACAAAAAAGTCCCTGGTAACCCAGACATAATTTTTTCTTTTCTTTTCTTTTTTTTTTTGAGACAAGGTCTTGCTCTGTCACCCAGGATGGAGTGGCAGTGGCATGATCTCAGCTCAGTTCAACCTCCACTCCTCCAGCTCAAGCGATCCTCTCACCTCAGCCTGGTAAGTATCTCACACTACAGGCACACGCCATCCTGCTTGGCTAATTTTTGTATTATTCTGTACAGACAGTTTCACCATATTGGCATGGCTGATCTGGAACTCCTGGGCTCAAGCGATCCGCCTGTTTTGACCTCCTAAAGTGCTGGTATTACAGGCGTGAGCCACTGTGCCCGGCAATAAAATTGTTAAAGAAAAAGAAGTATATCCCAAAGAAACTCTTCTAGATATATATGTCAGAAGAACTGTACCAGAACATTTATATCAGCATTTTTCAAAATATAGCAAAATATATGGAACAGACTGTAAGACCCATCATCCTTCTTTCTTAGACTCATAAATCAATCCCACATCATTCTACTAGTTGTCTGAAGATTTAATTTTGGATTCAGTCCCACACTACCACTGTCATAATTCTTGGTGATTTCAATATCCAGAGAGATGATCATTCCAAAAGTCTGATTTCTCAGTTTTTTGACCTTCTATTCTGCATTGATCTTGTCCTCCAGATTATTTTCACCATCACCCTAACTAAAGCAGCAGAATATGACCAGAAAATATATACAACCACGACGACTGGTATATCTTCAAATTCATGATCACTTTTGTGTAGTAGGTCCTTAGTGTCCCTAATGAACATACATATTCAAAGGCAATTACTCCTCATCCTCCCCAAGATGACAATTTTACACCTTCTTCCCCTTCCTCAAAGCTTCTCCTCCTTTCCCATGTTTACTCTGAGTTAAGAGAACTATTTAAAGAAAAAAATAATTAGAAGAGAACTTTCAAAAACCACTACCACCTTTTCTACCAAACCACTTATGTGGGTGCAAGATCACATTGCTTTCTCTCCTGCTATCATGAATGAATGACCTATTGTCCCATTAGAGGTCATCAGACTTTCCACCTCTACAAAAGGTGCCAAGCCCTCTTATCTTCTCAAGAATATTACTCCAGCAATTCTCCCCCTCTTGACTATATCAATTTTTTCCTCTCTATTAGATCACTCATATCACCAAACAAATATGCTATAATTACTCCCATCTTTCAAAAAAAAGTCTTTAGCTCCACAACCCCAACCAGCTATTTCCCCATTTCTATGCTCTTCATAACAAAACCATCTTGAAAGAGTTTTCTGTACTCTTCAACAATTACTCTACTGCCATTTGCATTTTTATCTGTCCTTTTTGCATGATAAAATATACACAATAAAATTTGTAGTTTTAACCACTTGTCAGTATACAATTCAGTGGCATTTAGTACAAAATAGTGCATAACTATCCCCACCATATGTTCGCAGAGCTTTTACATCATACTAGGCAGAAACTCTACCTATTAAGCACTAACTCAACTTCCCTGTATCCTACAGCCTCTAGCAATGTCTATTCTACTGTTTCTGTGATTTTGCCTATTCTAAATATCTCATCTGTGATGGTTAATACTGATTGTCAACTTGATTGGATTGAAGGCTGCAAAGTATTGTTCTTGGGTGTGTCCTGCCAAAGGAGATTAACATTTGAGTCAGTGGACTGGGAGATGCAGACCCACCCTCAATCTGGGTGGGCACCATCTAACCAGCTGGAAGCATGGCTAGGATAAAGCAGGCAGATGAATGTGGAAGGACTAGACTTGCTGAGTCTTCTGGCCTTCATCTTTCTCCTGTGCTGGATGCTTCCTGCCCTTGAACATCAGACTCCAAGTTCTTCAGCTTTTAGACTTTGGGACTTACACCTGTGGTTTGCCAGGGGCTCTCAGGCCTTTGGCCCACACTGAAAGCTGCACTGTCAGCTTCCCTACTTTTGAGGTTTGGGGACCTGGACTGATCCACCACTGGTTTCCTTGCTCCTCAACTTGCAGACATGCCTATCATGGGACTTTACCTTGTAATCGTGTGAGTCAATCTCCTTAATAAACTCCCTTTCATACATACATATAGCCTATTCTGTCTCTCTAGAGAACATCATCTAAGTGGAATCACACAATCTTTGTCCTTTTGTGTCTAATTTCACTTAGCATAGAAATTTCAAGGTTCATTCATGTTTAGCATGCGTCAGAACTTCATTCCTCTTTTTTTTTTTTTTTTTTTTTTTGAGATGGAGTTTCACTGTTGTTGCCCAGGCTGGAGTGCAATGGCGTGATCTCAGCCCACTGCAACTCTGCTTCCCAGGTTCAAGCAAGCCTCCTGAATAGCTGGGACTACAGGTACCCACCACCATGCCTAGCTTTTTGTATTTTTAGTAGAGACAGGGTTTCACCATGTTGGCCAGGCTGGTCTTGAACTCCTGACCTCATGATCCACCCACCTCAGCCTCCCGAAGTGCTGGGATTACAGGCATAAGCCACCACACCCGGTCAAAATTTCATTTTTTTTATGGCTGAATATTATTCCACTGTATGTATATACCATAATTTGTTCATTCATCCACTGATGAACATTTGGATTGTTTCCATTTTGGGAGATCACTGAAGAGAGTTACTATGAATATTTATGTACATCAATTTGTTTGAATACTAGTTTTTTATTCTTTTGAGTACATACCTAGAAATAAAATGGCTAGATTATATGGTAATTCTACATTTAATTTTTTGTGGAACCACCAAACTATATTCCACAGCAGATGCACTATTTTACATTTCTACCAGTCTTCCCATTTGCTTTTAACCAACTCCAACTAAGATTCCAACAGTGTCATATCACTGCTCTGCTCAAAATCACCAGTATTTTCCACATTGTCAAATCCAAGGATTCATTCTTACAAATAATCTATTCACTCCTCTTTAAAACATTTATGGCACTTACCTTCCAGTCTCTTGGTTTTCTGCCTACAATATTGATCACTTATTCTCAGCTTCCTTTGCTATTTCTTCCTCATCTTTCCAATTTCTTACCATCACAGTGCCCCAGAGCTTGGCTCTAGAACCTCTTTTTTCTGTTCTACATTAATTTCAGTTTTAATAAAATCATGACTATCAAATATATGCATCTAGGCAAATTTCTAACCTGAATTCTAGATTCATATATCCAACTGCCCACTGAATTACTCTACTTAAATATACAGCAGGCATCTTAAACCTACCCAAACTAAATTCCTCATCTTCATCTCAAATATAGTCTTCTCCTAATCCCAGTCATCTCAAAATGTCAGAGCTCAACTCTTCTAGTTGTTCAACAGCATCCTTGGATCATCTTTTTTTTTTTTTCATTCATGTCTCATAATAAAATCTATCAGGAAATTCTGCCTATTTGACCTTCAAAACACAATCACTTTTCATCACCTCCACTTGCTATCACTCTAGTCCAAGTCATTACCATCTCCTGCTTGAAAATTGCATTCCTATCTATTTCTTTTCCTTACTTTTGCTTCCAACACAGCAGCCACAGTGATCCAGATTAAAATATAACCCAGATCATCATATAATTCTTCTAAAAACTGGTCAAATATTGTTTACCTCACTCAGAATAAAAGACAAAGTCCCAAAAATGATCTACACAGTTTACAACTTAGGAATCACTCCAAACCTCATCACCCCTCTTATCTTTCATACCACATTCATTCACAATATCTCATGACACTATTGGCTTCCTTGCTGTTCCTTGAACTCTGGTGCCTTTACATTTGTTATTACTGGAATGTTCATTCTCAGATATCAATAAGGCTTCCTCTTTCGCAGGTCTTTGCTTTAATATTCCCTTCATAATAAGGCCTTCCCTGATGATCCCATTTTAAATTGCATAATTTCCCCTCTAGTGAAAGCACTCACTATTCCTCTTCCCACTTGATTTTTCTTTTTTTTTTTTTTTTTTTTTTTTTTTGAGACAGAGTTTCACTCTTGTTGCCCAGGCTGGAGTGCAATGGCACGATCTTGGCTCACCACAACTTCCACCTCCTGGGTTCAAGCAATTCTCCTGCCTCAGCCTCCCAAGTAACTGGGATTACAGGCATGCGCCATCACACCCGGCTAACAGGCTAATTTTTTTTTAGTAGAGATGGGATTTCTCCATGTTGGTCCGACTGATCTCGAATTCCAGATTTCAGGTGATCTGGCCACCTCGGCCTCCCAAAGTGCTGGGATTACAGGCGTGAGCCACCGCACTAGGCCCCCACTTGATTTTTCTACATAATTTCTACATAAATTCAATGAACACAATATATATGTTATTTGTTTATAATATCAACTTAACTTTGAAAAAGCAGGAATTTATATCTGTTCACTCTGTTATCTCTGGAGACAAAACAATGCCTAGACACAGCTGGCATTGAAAATATTTGTTGAATGAATTAAGATATTATTTGGGAATATTACAGGCATGGTAATAGTATTATAAAAATCCAGGAAATAAATAACTCAAAAATTAAGTTTGGGTTATATGTGAGAGGAACAGAAGGTAAAATATGATCAAAGAAGAATACATGGGGGATCAAAGCTACTAGCAATTTTGTATTTCTTTTGGCTGAGGTGCAGGGGTACTGGGATTACAGGTGTGAGCCACCATGCCTGGCATAATTTTGTATTTCTTCAAGTAAAAGGGTATTTACTTTATTATTCTTTAACCTGGTCATACACATATTTGTATATATTATATATATGTATAGATGAGAATAGATATTTTACATGCATTATTTTAATGGAGGAAGTCGTCAAATTATGTTAAATACTGCTGGAAAAATAGCTAGAAGAGGACTTAGTTAACAAATTTGTCCTGAAAAGCGAAAGAGATGAGGAAAGAGATAATTATATATAAATAATCCTTTAAAAACAAAAATTTGTTATGAGGCTGGGCGTGGGCTAACACCTGTAATCCTAGCACATTGGGAGGCCAAAGGGGGAAAAACTCTTGAGCCTAGGAGTGAGACCAGACTGGGCAACATGGCAAAACTCCATCTCTACAAAATATTTTTAAAAAGAAAAAAAAATTAGCTGGGCACAGTTGCACATGCCTGTAGTGTCCCAGCTGCTCGGGAGGCTAAGGTGAGAGAATGTCTTGAGCCCGAGAGGCACAGGTTGCAATGAGCTGTGATTGCACCACTGCACTCCAGCCTAGGCCAGACCCTGTCTCAACAAAAAAAAAAAAAAAGAGAGAGAGAGAGATTGTTATATTGTTACGAAGGCAAGCACAGAAATGAAACCGTACCTGATGGGTAAAATAATTCAAGGGAAAATTTTTGCTGTTCTTTTCTTTTTTAATGACAATATTAAGGCATGTTTGTACACCAAGTGAATGATTCAATAGGGCAAAAAACTATCTATGAAAAGACCTACTTTGAAAGTCACCGTTGCCTTTGTGCAATAAAATCCTATAGAAACAATAGGATCCTTCAAAGCCTGTGCTTTTTGCTGATGCGTGGTTGATGCAGGATCATTTCCAACAAAGTCTTCCTCGCCATCGTCATAACTCACAATTGCAGGCACAAACGACCAGGCCCATGATACCCATCCCTGTGGCTGCTCCTCATCTTGCTGTGAATGTAACTCTTGACCTTTATACTGAGTAGGATATTGCATATCTATTCTTGTTTCATCTTCAGAACCTATGAATTAAAATTACGTCACTTTAAATACGTCAAAAGGATTTAACTAACAAAACAGAAATACACATCCTTTACAATTTTTCCTCCCATATCCTTCTATTATAAGGTATAAACAAATGATACATTGATTATTATTATTTGAAACCAATAATTTAGCATTATGACTCTCAAGTTTCTGTATGTTGTACTGTATCAATCTCCTTTAGTAGGTTATGGTTAATGTGATGTGCAAAGTAGCTTATCAACTGCACATAACTTTTAACTGTATTTGATAAAGACAAATAATAAATTAATTATTTAACATCACTCATGAATGTTTTAAACCAACAACAAAAAACCTACCTCTCAAAAACAAGGCTGATATATTGAAAAACTGACTTTTCTCAGAAACATAATACCACAAAGATCCAAGAAATATTCTTCATTTCCTGATGCATCCATGAAGGAAAAAAAAATGGCAAGTGCTTCTAGGCAAAATGCACCCCTGCCCAAACAAGAATTATCCCAAAGATGAAAGCAAACATTACAATAAAATGACTTTTATATGTAGCTAAGAAAAATAATAATGTTGGGGCCTCTTTCTTACTAGCAAGTAAGATATTATATACCTTTCCTGTTGTACAGATGAAAAAATTACAGCGAAGAAATTTTATTTGGTTACAAATTGGCAGACCAAAGATTTAGATTCCAACCACTCTTTAATTTATGCCACCTTTGTAAAGACAAACTCCATCAAAGTCCCTTAATATTATTCTAGCTATATAAACAAAAGAAGCATCATGAAATTTAGGAAAAAAAATTCATTTTTAAAAATTTCATAGGGGCCAGGAGCAGTGACTAGCACCTGTAATCCCAGCACTTTGGGAGGCTGAGATGGGCAGATCACCTGAGCTCAGGAGTTCAAGAACAGCCTCAGCAACATGATGAAACCCTGTCCTACTAAAAATACAAAAAACTGTACGGGTGTAAAATTCATAGGGGCCAGGATCAGTGACATACACCTGTAATCCCAGCACTTTGGGAGGCCAAAGTGGGCAGATCACCTGAGCTCAGGAGTTCGAGACCAGCCTGGGCAACACGGTGAAACCCTGTCCCTACTAAAAAAACAACAAAAAAAATTGTCTGGGTGTGGTGGTGTGCACCCATTATGGTCACAGCAACTTGGGAGGCTGAGGTGGGAGAATCACTTGAAGCCAGGAGGCAAGCGCTGCAGTGAGCCATGATCATACCACTGCACTGCAGCCTGGGTGACAGAGCAAGACCCTAGACCCTGTTTAAAAAAAAAAAAAAAAACACACCATAGGAAAAGTAGTCTCCAGCAGATTCACTCATATCTACTCTCCACTGATAAATCTATAAATACACATACTCTTTTAAATCTTTAAATAACATCTTTACAGGTTTTCTTATTGAAAAAGCTTTATAACTTTTTAAACTCTTATGACAGGAGACTCTTGGAACATTCTACATTTATAGGTTATGAATGTTTGCCTTCTTTCACCTGAGAAGGAAAAGGCTTAATAAGAAGTAACTAGAGTAACTAAAATAATAGTACCAAGACACTTTAGCCATTGTAGTTCAGAATAAGTTTTATATAAGTTGCAAACCCTGTTGGGCCCACTGGCTCATTCCTATAATCCCAGCACTTTGGGAGCCCGAGATGGTAGAATCACATGAAGCCAGGAGTTCAAGAACAGCCTACTACAACAAAGTGAGACCCCCACCTCGACAAAAATTAAAAAAAAAAAAAAAATGTATCAGCCACACTCAATGTCATGCACCTGTAGTCCCAGCCACTCAGGAGGCTGAGGCTGGAGGATTGCTTGAGCCCAGGAGTTCAAGGCTGCAGTGAGCTATGATCATGCCATCATACTCCAGCCTGGGCAACAGAGTGAGACTATGTAAATAAATAAATAATAAATACATAAAGTAAAATAAAATTGTAAAAAGACACAAAAAAGCTTTAAATGGACAAGTATTTAACACATACTTCACAAAGGTAGATAAAGGCCTATAATCACATTAAAAATTCAAAATAATTAGCCATCAAAAAATGCAAATTAAAAAACCATAAGATACCACAACGCACTCATCCCAATGGCAAAAAAGTGAAAAAATACACCATTGAATGTTAGCAAGGATGCAGGCCAACTGCAACTCTCACACATTGTTGATAGGAATATAAAATGGTACAACCACATTGGAAAAAGTTATGGAAGTTTCTTTGAAAAATAAACATATAATTCCACTCTTAAGTATTTACCCAAGAGAAAGAATAGCACGTCTACGTGAAATTCGTACAAAAATATCTATGAAAGTTTTATGTATAATAGCCAAAAAAGAAAAACAGCCCCAAGTGTCCATCAACAACTGAATGGTAAAATAAACTATAGTATATTCACATGATATATTCATACAATGTATCTAGCAATGAAAAGGAAAGAATGACTGCTATATGCAACAACACAGATAAATACCAAACACACTATGCTTAATGAAAGAAACCTTTATACATATTGTTTCCATTTATATGAAATTCTAGAATCAGCAAAACTAAATCTATAGTTTTAAGGAACTTCAGAATAGTGTTTTCGCCAGGGGAGGCAGGCAGGTGAAAGGGGGATGACTAGAAAGGGGCATAAGAAACTATCTCAGCTGTTAATGACCTGTATCTTGATGAGTGTTTTGCATCACACAGGTGTATGTATTTCTCAAACTCACTGAATTTTACTTTGGAGATTTAACTTCCAAAATAAAAAAATAAAAACACCCACTTAGTAGAAACTCTATATAACAACAGGCAGCTGAGGGTTAGGGGTGAAGTGTACCAACGTTTGTAACTTAACTTGAAAGGCATCAAAAACAATCACTGTATTGATAAATAGAGAAAGGGATGTTAGATGAACCGATATGTGATGAAGCAAATGTAACAGAATATCAATAGCAGACTCTAGATGATACGTATGTGAGTGTTCACCTTATAAGAACTCTTACAGCTTTTCCATATATTTGAAATTTGTCATGTTGAAAAAAAATAAAACAAGTATCCTCTATGTGCTATGTTTGCTCCAGGTATAAGACACTGTTTCTGTCTCAGAAGTGCATTGTCTAACAAAAATTTACCCTCTAGTGTGAAATAAAGGTACATTTTATATCTATATACTCTGATTCATGTTGTTCTCTATGCTTTATTTTAAGGTAGTACGATTTTTTAATGAGATAAAGTTTAAATAGCATAAAATTCAACATTTAAAGGTGTACAATTCAGTGGGATTTTTTTTGATAGTCACAAGTTCTGCTCCCATCACCACTATCTAATTTTTGAACATTTTCATCATTCCAAAAAGAAGCCTACTTATTTGCAGTCATTCTCTCCTCCCCTCAATTTCTGGTTACTAATCTACTTCCTGCCTCTACAGAACTGCCTTTTCTGAACATTTCTAATGGAATCATAGCGTATGTGTTATCTTCTGACCGGCTGCTTTCACTTAAGATAATGCTTTCAAGGTTCATCCATGCTGAAGCCTATATCAGTATTTCATTTTTTTTGTATAGCTAAATAATACTCCAATGTATGAATATACCATAATTTGATAATCCATTCATCAGTTGATAGACATTTCAACTGTGTCCAGTTTTTGGCTACTATGAATATGTTACCATGAACATTTCATATATAAGTTTTTACATGGACATATGTTATCAATTATCTTGATATATATGTAGGAATGGATGCTGGGTCAATATGGTAACTCTATATTTAACGTTTTGAAGAACTGCCATATTGTTTTCCAAAGCCACTATATACCATTTTACACTCCCAACAACTTATATGAGTTCCAATTTCTCCACAACCTCACCAATACCTGTTATTTTGTATTTTTTTTATTATAGTCATCTAGTACCTGTGAAGTGGTATGTCACTGAGGTTTTGATTTGCTTGTTTGCTATTTGTTTATCTTCTTTGGAGAAATGTCTCTTTGCCCATTTTTAATTGGTTTATTTGCCCCTAAGTTTTAAATGCCCTTCTCTTAGGGCTTTATCTATGGAAATTAATCATCTTAAAACTTTGAGTCTCAGGCCCAATACCAAGTTGAAATCAGTCATTCCTTTCACCTTTCTACATCAGATCATTCACAATATTTATCAAACTTTCTGCCATTCTACCATACATCATACTTAACTAACTACTGACACATCTATCTGTCCCATTTTATCTTAAAATTCTAAGGGAAAGAAATACATCAAAATGATCCCTGTATTTTCCCACATTACATATCCTTCAATGAAGTTTACATTTCATTAATAGCACTAAAATAACTCAATTTTACTTAAGTGAAGTTTTGCAGAAAAATTACCAATACTATTATGTACTAGGAAATTTTGAGGTTCTACTACTTCAACTTTTATCAAATGTATATCCTGAGTCAAGCATGGTGGCTCATGCCTGTAATCCCAGCACTTTGTGACGCTGAGGGGGGCAGATGGCTTACGCCTAGGAGTTTGAGACCACCCTGGGCAACACAGCAAAACCTGTCCCTACAAAAAATGCAAAAATTAGCCAGGCATGGTGGTGCGTGCCTGTAGCCCTAACTACTAGGAAGGCTGGGGTAGAAGGATCACCTGAGCCTGGGAGGTCGAGGTTGCAGTGACCCATGATCGTGCCACTGCACTCCAGCCTGGGTGCCAGAGCAAAACCCTGTCTCATTCATAAATAAGTAAGTAGTACATTCTGAACACTTATATCTATTAGAAATATATAAGTTATTTTTAGCATATAGGAAAAAATCAGAATGTTATCCAGCATGTAGATAAAATTAAAGTAGTGTAGGCCGAGTGCAGTGGCTCGTATCCAGCACTTCAGGAGGCCAAGACGGGCAGATCACAAGGTCAGGAGTTTGAGACCAGCTTGGCCAACATGGTGAAACCCCATCTCTACTAAAAAAAATACAAAAATGAGGCAGGCGTGGTGGTGCATGTCTGTAATCCCAGCTACTTGGGAGGCTGAGGCAAGAGAATTGCCTGAACCTGAGAGGCAGAGGTTGCAGTGAGCCATGATTGCACCACAGCACTGCAGCCCAGGCAACAGAACTAGTCTCCGTCTCAAAACAAAACAAAAAAATTAAAACAGTGTAAAACAACCAAAAAACAATCAGCCCATCTCATTAGAATATGGTAAAACTCAATCTAATACATTTTTTAAAGTTTCCCAATGGTAAAATGTAAGAATAATCTTAAAGTTTTTGTTTAATAAAGTTTTACATTAATTACCTGTAATGTTTCCTAGCATATCTTTATTATGACAAGTAGGGTCCTCTATTTCGCCTTCTTTGAAACTGCCTATTTCTCCGTAGTAAAGAGCAATTCCAAGTTGCATTATACGAATAAACATAGGCAGTTGTTGATCTGTGATAGAAAGTTTCAAACTTTCTACTAAAGTATGAATCTGCATTTTGAAAAAGACAAAAACACCAACAAACGCATGTTTAAAAAGAGTACCTTTTACGTAAAGAAATGTTTTAAAGTCTTCAAATGGCATAACATAAAAGAAATGCTCCAAACATTTTAATACTTAAATCAAAACGATACTCTAAGATCTTAGGAATTAAGTAGATTTTGCTATGATGATCAATACACGTTAGCTAGAAACTATGTTAAACCAAATGATGTACATACAAATAGAATTAATAGTGAGCAGGTATACTCCCATTAGATTTCCAGATTACTGTTCCAGAAACAAAGTTAGTTATGTAACCAAATAGCTACTCTCGAACATTAAGAGAATAACAGTACTACCCCCAAAAAACAGAACAATCTGTCAAAACCAAGAACAATAAAAATTTTATGTCATTTTAGTGAAACTCTAATCATTCTTTCCAGGTTTATTAACCATAAATAATACATACATATCCTAAAACCATGTGTTAACTGGGGAAAAGACTAGTATTACAACTATGAAAGTATGTAAATAATAAAAATTTTTGTCAAATATGGAAAAACAAGTGAAATGTATGTTGAAAAACGTTTTTCAAATTTTAAATAAGATTTAAATAACAAAAGTTTTTCAAATTGTAAAGATTTAAATGACACAAAATTTATTCAACTGATAAAATGAAACAATTATAACAAAGAAATAAGATTAACTACTAGCAAATAGGATATACAGCAACCAAAGTTCTCCTTAAAGAAAGAGACATCAATGGAATATAAACACAGCTTCGGTGTAATGGTTTCCTGCTGTTATCAAAATATGGAGTAAAACCAATTAAGCCATAAAGTCAAGTCTCTTAGAAGGTTTATTTTGACTAATGTATTTGAGTGTCTATGAAAGATGAAGTAGTAGTAATGGCAATCATCGTATTTTTAGGGCTTAAAGCACATAAAAAGATTTATGTTAAGGGGGAGAAAACTGTATGGGGGGACTGTGAAATACCATATTTCGAATATAAGCACAAGTTTTTAAAAACTGACCTAATAATCATATACTGAATAAACAATGAAGAGGTAAGAAAATGGGCAATGAGTGTGGGAGGTGAGCAGGAAAGGATTATGCACATCTGCTAAAGCTTCCTTAATTTGAAATTTCTCTGCCACATTCTTTTAAATCTTGTATTGCACCAATAGCACTGGAGATAAGCAGTCAGCAAAACCAATAACAAAGAATCTGCTTAAGTATCTTTTTAAAAACTCCTTAAAATGAGTAAGATTAATACTCAGTAGAAAAATGGATAAAGAACCTGAACTGATAATACAAAGAACAAATGACCAGTGAATGTGTTTTCAAAAATCTAACTTCAGTAATAAACAGCAATTAAATTACATATCATTTGTTGTTCAACAAGTTGGCAATTTTTAAAATATGATCATATTTAAGGATAACAAGAGTATTGATGTAGGCACTCCCCCTAATGTTCATGGGAGTATAACCTGGCTAAATCTTTCTGGAAACAATTTGGCAATACAGATCACAGGACTTAAAAAAAAGATATTTGCAATTATACAAATCTTTCCTAAGGAATTACTCAGGAAATGTGGTCAAAGATCTATGCACAGAATTTCACTGCTCTAAGAAACTGCAAAGTAAATTTCTAAAAACAGGAGAAATGTTAAATAAATTACGTACCCATAGGATCTGTATCTCATAAACGTCATAATCACCAGAACATATTTATTTCACATAAAAAATGGAAAATTATAAAAAGCCAACCCAAAATATAAATGCATTCAAAATAAACATACATGAAAGATTTGAAAAGAAACAGAGGGGCCAGGCATGGTGATTCATGCCTATAATCCCAGCACTTTGGGAGGCCGAGCCAGGGGGATCACGCATGAGGTCAGGAGCTCGAGACCAGCCTGATCAACAGGGCAAAACCTCGTCTCTACTAAAAATTCAAAAATTAGCCAGGCCTGGTGGACAGCACCTGTAATCCCAGTTACTCGGGAGACTGAGGCAGGAGAATTGCTTGAACCCAGGAGGCAGAGGTTGCAGTGAGCTGAGATCATGCCATTGCACTCCAGCCTGGGGGACAAGAACAAGATTCTGTCTCAAAAAAAAAAAAAAAGGAAGAAAAGAAATAGAGTATCTGGAACATTTTGAGAAACCTCTGTTTGTGAGGTACTTAATGAGGTCGACCATATCTATTTAATACATATTCCCTAGGATTAGGAGTTGGAAGGATGATGGGTCTAACCCAAAATGGCAAATCTCAACATTACAATAGTATTAACAAAAAACTCAGGCAGGCATGGTGGTTCATGCCAGGAATCTCAGCACTTTGGGAGGTGTAGACAGGAAAATTACTTGAAGCTAGGAGGTTCAAGACCAGCCTGAGCTGCAGAGTGAGACTCCGTCTCTACAAAAAACAATTTAAAATGAGCCAGGGATGGAGACATGCGCCTGTAGTTCTAGCTACTTGAAAGCCTGAGGCAGAAGGGTCGCTTGAGCCCAGGAGTTCAAGGTTACAGTGAAGTATGATTGTGCCACTGCACTCCAGCCTGGGTGACAGGGAGCCTCGAAGGCAAAGAAAAAAGGAAAGAGGAAAAAGGAGAGAGAGCAGAGGGGAGGGGAGAGAAAGGGAGGAGAAGGGAGGGAGAGAGGAGGGAATTAAAAAGAGAGAGAGAAAAGAAAAGAAGAAAGAAATAAAACCTCAAAAATTGATTTCATTTGAGTAAAAAACATTGATATCACATATTTGGCAACTATTATACACGTTTATTTATGTTAAGGGATTTTTTCAGTGAAATGTCATGGCTAATCAGTTGTGAGAACACAAACTTACTTATATGCCAACACTAAGTTTTTCCTCATCTATTTTTATCTTCCTCTAATATAACCACATCCCAGAACAGACCATTACACTTGCACTAATGATCAAAAAGAGTATTTTATATAGTAAACTTACATATATCCGTTACTTGCTTTCAATGTATCTTGAATTTACCTTCACATTCCCCAACTTTACTAGAAAACCCAAGGCTAAAGAAAGTAAGCCCATTTCCCTGAGACAGAGCCATCAATATTACTGAGTTAATTCTTTTCCTTGTTTATCTTTGCCAAAGAAGCTAATTCAAATATTGAAGGAAAAAGTAACAGAATATAAACAAACCAATATGCATTATGCACTGTGTGGAAAAAAGTAAAACACAGGTGACTGAGCACTACCAAGAAAAAAACATGTAGATTTTACATATTAAGTACAGGAAGGCTACATAAAATAGAAAAAAATATATTTTTAATAAAATATAATGTAACAAAAACAAACCTAGTTTTTATACAGCCATACCCAAACAGAAACAGTAGTCCATACCAGTGTTCAGACACCTAAGTCCAGCCCTTCCATCACAGAACTTTGACAGTCAGGGGCAAGTAATTCAACAATAAACATTTATTCCACATTAAAACCTAGTTAACGGGATCAGAAGTCACCAAAATCTTTTCCAAGATACAGTGATAGGCAGACAAACAATATTCAAAAAACTGTTAAATAAGACAACAATATTTATGCTTAGATACTAACCACATACATTGAAAACATACACTACATTGGAGAAAAAATTTTCACATGTATCAAAAGACACGTCCTGTTCTCACTTAGAAGTGGAAGCTAAATCTTTGGTATACATGGACATAAAGATGGGAACAACAGACAGTGTGGACTCTAAAAGGAAGGAAGGAAGGAGAGAGAACAAGCGCTGAAAAACTTCCTTTTGGGTACTATGTTCACTATCTGGGTGATGGTATCAATGGGAGCCCAAACCTCAGTATCATACAATATTATACCCTTATAACAAATCCCTTAATCTTAAATAAAAATGGAAATTAAAAAAAAGACATGTCCTGAATAACTCCCTAAGATTTTAATTACATTTTAAAAATCATAAATCAAAAGCTAAAACTTCTTGAACCAATAAACTAAAATATTAGGTTAGTATATCAAGCTTTACAAAGTCAACTAGTAAAGAGAAGTATAGATAGCAGATCATGCTGAACAGATTATAAGAACTGAAATACAGAATACTGATATGTAGTCCATTGTGGGTATAAATATACCCTTTAATATTATTTCCTCTATCTACTTGAAGAGAGAAACACTAATAAACAGCTGGACAAACTAAAAAAATAAAATTACAGTTACAGAGAAAAGTTGTCTCTAAACTCTACTAGAATATATCATACAGAAATGTATAAATACAACATAAAAATCATAAACAGAAATAAATTTTTTATAAAAACAAATGGCATATATATTTATAAGGTTAATTTCCTCATTTGTTAATAATGATTAGCATCTGCAAGAGTCAATAAACAAAATAAAGACATGCAACTTAACTACAAAAAAAAGAGATACCTACTTTAATAACAGATGGCATCTTGGAATTTAGGTTATCATATGTAAAATGAAGACGAGTTCTGAAGGAACATTTGTACAATAAAGGATCCTGGTAAAATTCTATTTTACCACTGGCATTCCGTTTATCAAGACAAACTGTACAGTCAGAAAAATTGATAACCTTTCTCAGCACCAAATCAGTTGCTAAAAAGGAAATAAAACATTTTAAGTAAAAAAGAAAATGAGCAAGGGAAAGGCAACCATTATTTATTAGTATAAATAGTAATAAAACTAATAACAGAAAATAAGATTCATGGAGTGTTTAATACATAATGCCAGACCATATGCAATGAACTTTTCATTTTATTATACAATTTAAATCTTCCAACAACTTTATGAAATAGGCACAATTCTCCCCATTTTATATATAAAGAATCAGAGACCTAATTAGCTTACCCCCCATCTGCATGGCACATTAACTACAAATATTTTTTTAATTATGAAAAATTTCACTACAGTTCTCTTACACAATGAGATAATAAAATTCTTAACAATCCATACTAAAGATAATTTTTTGAAGAAGTCATTCACTTAACATTCATTTTATATTAAAAAACTCACTGCTACTTTAAACTTGCACTATCCAATATGGTAGCCACCAGCCATATGTGGCTATTTAAAATTAAAATTATATAAAAATAAAAATTCAGTTCCTTGGTTGCACTAGCTATATTTCAAGTGCTCAACAGCTACATGTGGCTAGTGGCTACCATATTGGAGAGAGAAGATAAAAAACACTTGTATTATGACAGAAAGGTCTAGTGGAAAATACCACATTAATAAAGAAATCACCAATCAGTCTAGAGTATATTTTCAAAGGAATAAAAATAAAACAGTTGATGATAAAGTATAAAAGTATGAAATGAAGCCTTTAGCAAATCAATAATTTATTTCTTAACTGATAAGCAATTCCTAGGTAAATATCAGGCCCAAATCTACTTGCCCAGTGATTTTAAGTTAGCCATGGGAATTTAAAAAACAATAAAATGTGTTTTAGTTTGGGTTACAACACTGTTTCTGAGTATATCCTGGCAACTTCTAATTAATTCAACATTTTATTTTTTAAGTTTTTAAAAAGTAGAAATTAAAGAAGATGTGTCTAAATAGTATTATTTGCAGATAAATTTCAAAGTTGTCTGTTACTTGAAAAAAATATATGACTACCATATTTCAAATGTACATATTACATGAATAATGATTTAGTTACTAATATTATATATGTACACAAATTAAGAAATTACAATAGTAGGACTAGAAATGAGAAAAAAAAAAACATAAGATATCCTGTAGGTATTTCCTTCCCTCTCTTTATGATAACAATTATCATTTTCTGAGTATTTCCTATTACTCAGATACTACACTAAGTCTTTTACATCTCTTATCTGACAATATTTATACGGTCCTGTTAAAAAATGTGAAAACTGAGGCACAGTGGTAATAGTTTGTCTACTGTTATAAAGTTTATAAAGATTAGAGCTGTAATTCAAACTCTGGCAACCGTACTGCAGAGTTCATGTTCTCATCTACTGTGCTATAAGAACATAAGCTATTCAGTCCAGGCATGGTGGTTCACGCCTATAATCCCAGCACTTTGGGAAGTGGAGGCAGATTGCTTGAGGCCAGGAGTTCAAAACCAGCCTGGGCAAAGTGGTGAAACCCCATCTCTACTACAAATACAACAATTAGCTGGGTGTGGCGGTAAATGCAGAAAATCACAGCTACTCAGGAGACTGAGGCACAAGAATCGCTTGAACCCAGGGGGTAGAGCTTGCAGTGAGCCAAGATCATGCCACTGCACTCCAGCCTGGACAACAGAGTAAGACTCTCTCTTAAAAAAAAAAAAAAAGTTAAGTATTCATATTTCAGGGATACCCCAGACAATTATTATTCAATGAAAAGAGGAAATTACTATTTTAAAAATGTTTTTTCTTAAACATGAAATGTAACAGCAACTATATTTCAAAAACTTACAAAATGAATTATAGTTTCTGGTACTTACTTTAAAAATATGCTACAATTTAATCAGTAAAATATTATTCATCACTGAAATTAGGGCTCTTCAACTATATATGCCAATATATAGAAATATTAAAAGCATATTATTGATTGAAAACAGCAAACCTAAAATACAACATATAAGAATACTATTTTTAAAACAAGGGTAGGAAACTTATTCAAAGAAATAGAGAAAACTTCCCAAACCTGGAGAAAGCAATCAAAGAAAACCCTAAGACCTTTGGATTCACTGGCATATTCTGCCAAACATTTAAAGAACTCATACCAATATTCACAAACTATTCCAAAAAATTGAAGTGGAAGAAATTCTTCCAAAATCATTTCCATACTATCCAAAGCAATCTACGAAATCAATGCAATCCCTATCAAAATACCAATGACATTTTCACAGACATAAGAAAAAACAATCCTAAAATGTGTATGGAACCACAAAGACCCTAAATACTCAAAGCAACCCCAAGCAAAAAGAACACAGCTGGAAGCATCATACTCCCTGACTTTAAAATTTACTAAAAGCAATAATAACCAAAACAGCATGGTACTGGCACAAAAAAAGACACATAGCCCAATGGAATAAAATAGAAAAACCCAGAAATAAATCCAAGCATTTACAGCCAACTGATTTTCTACATAGGGGTCAAGAAAATACACTGAGGAAAAGAACAGTCTCTTCAAAAAATGGTGCTGGGAAAACTGGATATCTATATGCAGAACAAACCTAGACCCTTATCTCTCACTACAAAAATCAACTCGAGATAGATAAAAGACTTAAATGTAAGACCTGACATTGGTCTAGGCAAAGAATTTATGACTAAGACCTCAAAAGCATAGGCAATATCCTTTTGAATATACGTCTTTTCTACCATAAAGACACACACATGTGTATGTTCATTGCAGCACTATACACAATAGCAAAGACATGGAATCAACCTAGATGCCCAACAGTGGAATAAAGAAAATACGAGACAAAAAAATAAATAAATAAAAATAAAAAGAAAAAAAATAAAAAGAAAATACGAGACATATACACCATGGAATACTACATAGACATAAAAAAGGATGAAATCATGTCCTTTGCAGCAATATGGATAGAGCTGGAGGGCATTATCCTAAGCAAATTAATGCAGGAACAGAAAACCAAACATCGCATGTTCTCAACTATAAGTGGGAGCTAAGCACTGAGTATACATGGACACAAAGAAGGGAACAATAAATACCAAGGCCTACTCGACGGTGGAGGGTGGGAGGAAGGTAAGAATCAAAAGATTAACCATTAGGTACTATGCTCATTACTTGAACGACAAAATAATCTGTATACCGAATGCACGCAACACGCAATTTACCCAAGTAACAGACCTGCACATGTACCCCCTGAACCTAAAATACAACTTGGAAAGGAAAAAAAAGAAATATTAATTCTCACACATAGTATGGATGGTAATAAATTGATTTAACCATTTCAGAGAACAATTCAGCAATATAAAACATAACTGAATGTTTACATACTCAGTTATTCTTTTCCTGATCATAATTTACAGAACTCAAACACATAACGAGGAAACATAGAAAAGGATGTACATTCCAGCATTATGGGCAATGTCAGTATTTTAGAACAACTTGAATGTCAACCATATGGGAGATGATAGGATTCTGCCTCTAATAGTAGAAAAGATTAGATATTCTGAAGACCTTTATACTGAAATAAAAGTCTTGGAAATTATTTAAAAATACGTAAGGGGAAGGAATCAGTTAAAGGAGAAAGGATAGATGGCCCAAAACTATTTTACTTTTTAATCCATTATGGCAAGTAATTCGTGCAATCTGATTTGGTGTCAATTGAACATCTTATGTTTATTGGTCTTTGGGGTATACTCTTTTTTACATATTTGTTCAAGTCTCCTGTCCATTTTTCTATTGAGCTATTTTTTTCTTATTGATTTATAAAAGTTATATATTGTGGATATAAGTATGTTGCAAACTGTAAGTATCAAGAATATACATTTCCATCTGTGGCTTGTCTTTTTACCCTCATAAAGACATTATAATTCTTATTTTAATTGCAATATTTTAATACAGCCTCATACATTACTTGTTGGTATAAAAAATGGCATTACTATTATGAAAAAACTATTTGTCAGTTATCTCTGAAGCTTAACATAGGCCTAAACTATGACCCAGTAATTTCACTCCTAGGCATATACCCAACAGAAATATATGTATATGTCCACCAAAGGACATGTATGAAAATGTTCGTTATAGCATTATTCATTATAGCCAAAACTGGACATAATTAAATCTGTATCAATAGTACACTGAGCAAAAAAGTGTTTTATTCACAACATGGACCAGACCTGCAAACTCGCCATCCCCCATACATCAGGAAAGACCAGTGCAGGCAGAATCCCAACCCTTCCTCACCTGATTGTGCAGGGAGAAGAAACAGATATATACACACACAAATGAACTATTGTTACAAAAACCTGAATAAATTCCACTTACATAATATTGAGCAAAATAATCTAGGCCCAAAAATACATATGGTTCCATTCAAACAAAAATTTAAAGAGTCAAAACCCTACTATGGTGTCAGATGTCAGGAAAGTGGATGCTTTGGGGAAAGAAGGGGCAGTAGTAAGTGAGTATATGCACAACAAGCACTTCTAGGTACTGATATTGTTCAATTTCTTGAGCTTGGTAGTGGTTACATGAGTATGTTCATTTTATGGTATGTCATTTTGTTATGTGGGTTCTTTGTTTGTTTGTTTGTATGTTTGTTTGAGATGGAGTCTTGCTCTATCGCCAAGGCTAGAATGCAGTGGCATAATCTCGGCTCACCCAGCCTCCACTTCCCAGGTTCAAGCGATTCTCCTGCCTCAGCCTCCCAAGTAGCTAGGATTACAGGCACCTGCCACCATGCCCAGCTAAATTTTTTTGTATTTTTAGTAGAGATGGTGTTTCACCATGCTGGCCAGGCGGGTCTCAAATTCCTGACCTCAGGTGATGCGCCTGCCTCAGCC
The DNA here is from genome assembly GCF_002776525.5 of Piliocolobus tephrosceles. Taxonomy (NCBI): domain Eukaryota; kingdom Metazoa; phylum Chordata; class Mammalia; order Primates; family Cercopithecidae; genus Piliocolobus; species Piliocolobus tephrosceles. Next base: position 101,188,442 of record NC_045440.1, on the reverse strand, counting down.
TCCCAAAATGCTGGGATTACAGGCGTAAGCCACCACACCCGGCCAGCTATGTGTTTTTGCTTAATGCTCTTTCTTTTTTGTATGTTATGCTTCAATTTAAAAAAATTATTTAAAAAAAAACTGAATAAAAGGGAAAATAATAGTTTCTTCCTCAGAGAGTTAAAGGGTTAAACAAGATAATTAATATAAAATATATAACACTAGCCCTGGTACTAAATAAACAGAAGATATATTTTCACTGCCTTTATCACTACCATCATCATGAGCTTTCATATGGTATCATATTTGCTTCTGAAGATACATTGGCAAGTTAGAAGCATTTTATAAATGACTCACCCAAGTTTGCACTATCAATGAATAGTGGAGAGAAGATTCCAACTAAGATCTTTCAACTCCTGATCCAGAATTCTAATTCATGATAAATAATTTCCCAAAGTAAAATTGGCATTACTTCTATATTAAAAACTATATTTCTGGCTGGGCATGGTGGCTAACGCCTGTAATCCCAGCATTCTGGGAGGCCGAGGCAGGCAGATCACTTGAGGTCAGGAATTCGAGAACAGACTGGCCAACATGGTGAAACCCCATCTCTACTAAAAATACAAAAATTAGCCAGGCATGCTGGCAGGCGCCTAGAGTCCCAGCTACTTGGGATGTTGAGGCAGGAGAATCGCTTGAACCCGGGAGGCAGAAGTTGCAGTGAGCCAAGATTGCGTCACTGCACCCCAGCCTGGGTGACAGAGCGAGACTCTGTGTCAAAAAAGTTAATTAATTAAAATAAAATTTCTTCACCAAAAATGTCAACTCACTAATTCAATCCTACATTGTCCAGTTCTATTTTTCTATTTTCCACAGCTGCTTCTTCCAGCCTTTTAATCAAATATTTCTTTCCACAGAAGATGCAAAGGGGGCATTAACAATACATAAGAAATGATGTTTGGGCCTTACCTACACTCTTCTTTATGTCATAACAAAGCTGTAACATCAGGACTCTCCTTTTGTTAAATATGAAGACTAAAGTTTAAAAAACACATAATAATAAAACTATATTCCAGTTCTGCTGCTTCCTAGTTGTATGCCTTAATCAGGCAAATTAAACACTCTTGAGACTCAATTTCACTTTGCTTTAACCCTTTAACTGGGATTGATGATGAATAAAGGAATATATGACTAAATATCAAAAAGAGATAAAAAGAGGCTTCAGGACAACCAAGAAATTCCAGGCCTGGCATGGTGGCTCACACCTGTAATCCCAACACTTTGGGAGGCCAAGGCGGGTAGATCACTTGAGTCTAGGAGTTTGAGACCAGCCTGGGCAACAGGGCAAAACCCTATCTCTACAAAAAATGCAAAAATCAGCCAGGCATGGTGGTGCATGCCTGTGGTCCCAGCTACTTGGGAAGCTGAGATGGGACGATTACCTGAGCCCAGGAAGTCGAGGCTGCAGTGAGCCAAGATAGCACCACTGCACTCCATCCTGGGCAACAGAATGAGACCCTTTCTCAAAAAGGGAAGGGGAAGAGGGAAGGGGGCAGGGGAGAAGCGAGGAGAGGGAAGGGAGGATGAAAGAGGGAGGGGAGGGGGGATGGTGGGGGCAAGAGGAGGAAAAGAAGAAATTCCAAATGTGCTTTGGAATACACAAGCCTAAAACATACATCAACCAGATATATTACCTTGCCTTCACCAAGCTTTGTAAATGCAACATGATGCCTTTCACCTTTCAAAAACATAAACAATTCAAACTAAATATCATTTAACTTTTATTGCTACAACCCATGGCACTATAAAATATAGCATGAACTGCATAACAATACCTAAGTCAACAACAGACCATATATCTATGACGGTTGTCCCATAAGATTACAATACTATATTTTTACTATACCTTTTCTGTTTTTAGATACACAAATACCACTGTGTTACAACTACCTGCAGTACTCAGCACAATAACATGCTGTACAGGTTTGCAGCCTAGGAGCAATAATAGCCTATACCATACACCTGAGGTGTGTACTGGCTATACCATCTAGGTTTGTGTAAGTATACTCTATGATATTTGCATAACAACAAAATCATCTAAGATGCATTTATCAGAATATGTCCTTGTTGTTAAGCAATGCATGATTGTATTATACACCACATTTGAAACAAGCATGTGGCAGGTAAGAATGAAAATTAAAAGTATTAAAAAACAAGTATAGGCCATGCATGGTGGCTCATAACTGTAATCTCAGCACTTTGGGGGGCCAAGGCAGGCAAATCGCTAGAGCTCAGGAGTTTAAGACCAACCTGGGCAAAGTGACAAAACCTTGTCACTACAAAAAAAACACAAAAATTTGGCCAGGCGCGGTGGCTCATTCCTGTAATCCCAGCACTTCGGAAGGCTGAGGCGGGCGGATCACAAGGTCAAAAAATAGAGACCATCCTGGCTAACACGGTGAGACCCCGTCTCTACTAAAAATACAAAATATTAGTCAGGCATGGTAGTGGGCACCTGTAGTCCCAGCTACTCGGGAGGCTGAGGCAGGAGAATGATGTGAACCCAGGAGGTGGAACTTGCAGTGAGCCGAGATCGCACCACTGCACTCCAGCCTGTGTGACAGAGCAAGACTCTGTCTCAAAAAAAAAAAAAAAAAAAAAAAATTGCCAGGCATGGCAGCATGTGCCTGTAGTCCCAGCTACTCAAGAGACTGAGATGAGAGGATTGCTTGAGCCTGGGAGGCAGAGGTTGCAGTGAGTTAAGATCACACCACTGCACTCCAGCCTGGGCAACAGAGCCAGACCCTGTCTCAAAAATAAACAAACAAAAAAAACCACAAGTATAGATTTCTGAATTTGGAGTGTCTCCTAACCTCCTGTAATCATATGCAACATTTTGTATATGTGCATTCTTTTTCCACACTGGAGGCATGAAGATTTGATAACATTTACCAGCAAGTCAGTTGGCCCAAAGAAAGGTTAAGAGTTAAAGCAACTGTTTCAATTATGGAAAAATATACAGTATTCTTGATATTTACTCACCAGAAATATCCATGAATGCACGATCCCATAATTCACCTACTGTATAACATTCTGCAGAAGTGATGTTGACTGAAAGAACGATATCGTCTTCAACATATTTTAATATGAGATTATTTATCACAATGTTTACATTATTTACAACTCGTCTAATCAGACTCTGCACATAACCTATAAAATAGAAAAAAAAGATTTTAATTAGCCACAAATCTCTCAGTAAATAATTATTTCTTAAAATGTTATTGAACTTAATGTATGAGAAAGGTGGGTATTATTTAGCATATTTCCCAAAGAGAAACTAAAGTTCAGATAGGTTAAAAGGTTTGCCAAAGTGACACAGGTAGTAAGTAGCAGATCCAGCCCAACAAATGTAATTATCAAGAAGTTCTATAGTGAAGTATTCACATAATAAGAGAAACCACAAAGACCATATATATTTTTGATAACATAATACTAGATCCCATACAATGATTATCCTATACTTCAAGTACTTTGATTTTTGCTTATTGTATTATGTAAATATTTTCCAAAATGAAACAATGTTACTAAATGCTGATTATACAGTATATTAAAAGACGGGCTTCTTTAAGCTTAAGCTTCTTTTTAAACCAGCTACCATCAACTCTTCCTAGTTTAGCCATAAAAATATTTAAAAGTTATGCCTGGGATAGAGGAAACATGACCATCATAATGAATTCAACTCTATTTACTTACTAATATTTAATGTTAAAATAGAGTAGAAGGGAAAATATGAAGAAGAAAATGTAGACAGGAAGAGTTAAATAAATATTTTTTAAATACTACCATGAAGAAGACAGAAAAATGAAAAAACGAAAGTATGGAAGGAAGGAGAATGTATAAAAGTAGAATAAGAACACAGGGAAATAGAAACAGAAACAGAAATACTAGTTAACTCAAAACACTAAAAGTAATTAATGAACATTCTATTTCTTCATGGCTTGCTTAGAATCTCCAAATTTTTTCTTTTAATTTCATGTTACCGTGGAATACTTCATAATCTCACTTACGTTTCTCACATAAGTGTGTACATGGATACATTATTCAGTAATTTAGTTAAAAATATAAATAACACTTTATAAAAAGCATTTTAAAAGCCAGGAGAAAAAAAAATTAATCTTTTCCACTGTAAAAAGCTAACTAAAAGGTAATGCATTTCCACTATTAAAGGAAACTACTTAAAAGGTAATTAAAATTTTAGCTATTTCATGAAATAACCATATGGTTGTATTCTTTAACCCAGAATTTTACTGGACAAAACAGAATCAACTTCTGTCAGCAACTGACATTGTTAACACCTATACTAAAGCCTGCTGGGAGAAAGCTTATTTAAATCTATTCAACCATAACATGTTTGCAAAACCCAACTCCTTCATTCATTCCCAATGATGCAAATAGGAGAGAAATGTAATACAACTTAGATTCCAGGTTTTCTCCTATATTGAAACTATTAGCAGCTTTTAGAGTACCAATTATCACATGCTATAAAATTAACATTCAAAATATTAATAGATTTAAAGTAACAATTACTATTTCATGAGTAGATGCTAAAATAATTCTTAACAAATGTGACTTCCAAAAGAAATTTTAAGTATCAACATTTTAACCTTAGAATGTACATAACCCCGTATTATTACTACTCAATGCAGATTTTTAAAAATAAAAATAGGGCCGGGAGCGGTGGCTCACGCCTGTAATCTCAGCACTTTGGGAGGCCGAGGCAGGCGGATCACGCGGTCAAAAGATGGAGACCATCCTGGCTAACACGGTGAAATCCCATCTCTACTGAAAATACAAAAAAATTAGCCAGGTGTGGTGGCGGGCGCCTGTAGTCCCAGCTACTCAGGAGGCTGAGGCAGGAGGATGGCGTGAACCCAGGAGGCGGAGCCTGCAGTGAGTCGAGATCGCGCCGCTGGCACTCCAGCCTGGGCGACAGAGCAAGGCTCCGTCTCAAAAATAAATAAAAATAAAAATAAAAATAAATACGTTTCCAAGAAGTCAAGTGAGCATGACTAATATTGGTTTCTCTATTTCTCAAAAACCTGTCATGAATAGGGAACTGTTTGTTTTGTTTTGTTTTGTTTTTTTGAGACAGAGTCTCTCTCTATTGCCCAGGCTGGAGTGCAACACGATCTCGGCTCACGGCAACCTCCGCCTCCCGGGTTCAAGTGATTCTCCTTCCTCAGTCTCCTGAATAGCTAGGATTACAGGCACGTGCCACCACGTCAGGCTAATTTTTGTATTTTTTTAGTAGAGATGGGGTTTCACCATATTGGCCAGGCTGGTCTCCATCTCCTGACCTCGTGATCCGCCCACCTCAGCCTCCCAAAGTACTGGGATTGCAGGCATAAGCCACCATGCCCGGCCAATAGAGTACTCTTAAAAACCACATAAGCGTTCATGAGTTTTTATTATCTTTAAAACAGTATTGAAAATAGCACAGAAATATAATGCAAAGTAATAGAAACATAAAATACGTATTTTAACTGATAGAACACTACTGATGGATTGTTCATCTTTTTAAAAATATTTTCTGGCTGGGCATGGTGGCTCACACCTATAATCCCAGCGCTTTGGGAGGCTGAAGCAGGCAGATCGTTTGAGCTCAGGGGTTCAAGACCAGCCTGGGCAACATGGTAAAAACCCGTCTCTACAAAACTACAAAAATTAACTGGGTGTGGTGGCATGTGCCTTAGTCCCAGTTACTCGGGAGGCTAAGGCAGCAGAATCGCTTGAGCACCAGAGGCGGAGGTTTTGGTGAGCCAAAGTTGCACTATCACACTCCAGCCTGGGTGACAGGCGTGAAACCCTGTCTCAAAATAATATATATTTTTTTCTTTCCATTTTGTATTATAAAACTGACATACAAATTGAGACGAATAAGCCAATTCACCAAAGTAAAAGAAACAAATATCAAAACAACTACTTCTGTAGAAGACTATTTCTATTTCCTTATTAAAAATGCAATGTCAAAATAAGTAACAGAAACTTATCAGTGGAATAAATGACACACTGTCTCTATAATCCCTCAAAGTAACTTGCTTCTACGCAAGCTACAAGATAGTGTCAAGCAGATCTAACAGCTCTCATCACTCCATACTTAGAGACTCCCTGGAACTGTATTTGTTCAAATAACATAATAATCATCCAGGTCTACTCCACAAGCATCTGAAAATGGAAAGTCACACTAAGGATGAGAACCTACAAGATGTAATATTAGATGGCTCTAAAACAGCCTGCTGCTTATCAACCTTTCTCCAGAAATTCTTATTATCTACCTCTCCCCATACCTCATATAACCCCTTCTTCCAAACATACATCTATGTCCACAGGACCAGTTGAAAACACTAAATTTTCACTAACTTTGCTCATGTTCTTCCTCCTTTTTAGAATACTTTTTGTCCATTCACACTTCTTGTTCAGGTGCAGTATAATTTTCCTCTGCCTTATATTGTCTTCTCCAATGTCCTCCATCCTATACCTCAACATTAAAGAGAAATGCCTCTATGACTTTTCTTGGGCTTATGCTACTATTAGTCATTTGCTTGTGTATATGTTTGGTTATCTTCTCTGATAAACTGTGAAATCCTAGAGAAAAAAGATTATATCTTATTTATTTCTCTGATAGTCTTAAATGGCATGTATCAAAATTTTTTGGTTACAAAGAGACACCATCTGCAATTGATTCATCTTGATGTGGTCACTGGGAAGCCAAGTTGCTCATAATCAGAAATTTCCATGGTTGATGACTTGGTTACAGTACATAAAAACATCTTAGTCAAGTTTTTGGTGTAAAATTTATTTGAGCATTATGTAGCATCAGATAGGACATTTATGCTCAAATGGTTAAAGGTAAAATAAGTTCTTTAGAATGTTCTTGTCTTTTATGAAATGCTGAAATTGTTTCAAAATAAAAAGTTTGTTAAAAGGGCAAGAATAAAAAATCTTTATTGTCAATGTTATATAGACAGGCCCAATAAAATATTAATTAAAAACATTTATCAGATTTAGTAACTAGATAATAATTGTGGGCAATTACTGTAGGAGCTAAAAAAAAACAGATGTGAGTTGGTGATACTATATTATTTAAGATGATCACAGAAGTTCTAGACAATGAAATAAAGGGAAAAAAGAGAAATTAGTGTATAAGTATTGCAAAGGAGGGAAAAAAGTCATTTCACAAAGATGACAGTACTTTTTACATAGAAGTTCCAAAAGAAGAGACTAAAAAATATTGAATACTGGTCAGCTAACAAAATACAAAAATTAGCTTTCCTATACAAAAAAGTGATAAAAAGAAAATGGTAAAAATGGAAATCCCAATTAGCAATAAAATGTATGAGATAGCATTTTCCACCTATAGAAGTTTAAGAGATGTTTTTTAATAATAAAAAAATAGCATTGGACTAAAAATGTGATTGGAATAAAGTATTGTTACAAACTTTTCACCAAGTAATTTAGCCATTTTATGCCGAAAACCTTAAAAGTGCTCACAGATTTTGACTCTATAAATTGGAAAGGATTTTTCCTAAAGAAATAAGCAGAGGTGTATGCAAAGACTTACCTACATATGTTTGCTAAAGCATTTTACAAAACTAAAAATAACAAATAACCTAAATATCAAACCAAAAAAAAAAAAAGGACTGGTTGAATAAACTGTAGAAGAGTTATACAACAGGATTGTATGCCATTGACTGAAATAACAATGTAAAAAATATGAATGGCCTGGAAACACGTTTTTGGCATAACAGTAAATGAAAAATTTAGGTTACAAAAAATTGTGTGTGTGTGCATATGTGTGAATGTGTGTGTGTAAAGGAAGAAAAGACTCTCTAAAAGGTTGTACACCACAATGTTAACCGATTTCAGTTCTGGGTAAGATAAAGTAAGCACTCCACCCTGTCTTTCCCAGTGACTGCAGCCATAAAACCTGGAGAGAATGTATGGAGCAGCTACTTCAGAGCTCTGAAAAAGTAAATAGTAGGCATGAGATGGGAAACAGAAACAAAAAACAGAGTGACCAAAGAAAAACAACAAATGAAATGGCAGGTGTAAATTCAAACACATCAATAATTATAATTTAATCACATTGTGGTCAGAGAGAATGATACATGATACTGATGCTTTGAAATTTCTCAAGACTTCCTTTTCAGCCAAGTCTTTGTTAATATTTGTAGATACTCAATGTGTGCATCAAAAGAAATGTATACTGTCTTACGTGCCTAGTGCAGAGTTTACATGTGTCTACTAAAACAAAATTTTTATATCCAATGATCTAATTTAGGGATTTTTTTTTCCTGATTGATTTATGACCTTTCAAAGTCAGATCGTTAGGTACATACAAAGTTAATGTGTATTTTCTGGAGAACTATATCTTTTATTATAATTTAGTATCTTTATTACCTATTTCCATTAATGTCTTTTGTCTTTAATTTTCTTATTTTTGCCTCATTTTCATACAAAGATATAGATTTATTTTTGGCTACTATTTGTCTCTTATATTATCTCCCATACTTTCATTTTTGATCTGTCTTGCCTCTGTTTTATGTGTGTGTTCAGAAGCCATACACACCTGCACATGACAACTCCCTCCTTTTAGTGCCCAACAGATATTACTTGTGGTTCATTAGAGCTCATCTTCCTTTGGTTTTGTACTGTGGTTGATAGTTTAATACAAAACTTCCTTTGGTTTTGTATTGTGGTTGATAGCTCCTATCCTAAACAGTTAATTCTTTGAGGGCAAAAATAGCCTTCAATGAGCTGTTCTAGCATATTATTCACATAGTGATACACATTTAGGGAAATAAGCAGCCTGTCTCCACTAAGCAATACTTTGAAATTCAGTCAAATTAAAATGAAATAAAGGCTCTCTAATGACCACATTTTCTGTAATAAAATATAAACATCAGCTATCTTGAAGGTTATTCACAAAATAATAGTTTGAAGCATAATCCATTTAAAAATGGATTGATACATTAATAAGAAAGAACACCTGTATGGCAGAGAAGCAGCTATCCATCAATAATTTGTGCTCCCACTTCAGGCATGTGGAATTGCTACTGAGATTTAACTTCTAAGTCATAAGTAATAGCCCTGCAAATAGTTTTCCTCAGAGGAATATGCATCACTTCCAGCCTGGGGATATTAAGAAGCAGATAGGTCTTTTCCAGGCTCTTTCTTCCTGAAAAGGCTGAAAGCAGCAGAATCCAAAGTCTGGCCTAAAAGATAGCAGAGTCTCAAGATAAAAGTAGCTTGGGCTTGGCGCAGTGGCTCACACCTGTAATCCCAGCACTTTGGGAGACCAAGGTAGGCGGATCACCTGAGGTCAGGAGTTCAAGACCAGCCTGGCCAACATGGTGAAACCCCATCTCTTCTAAAAATACAAAAATTAGCCAGGAGCAGTGACACACACTGGTAGTCCCAATTACTCATGAGGATGAGGCAGGAGAATCACCTCAACCTGGGAGGCAGAGGTTGCAGTGAGCCAAGATCATACCACTGCACTCCAGCCTGGGTGACAGAGTGAGACTCCACCTCAAATAAATGAATGAATGAACGAATGAATGAATGAAGCTTGGATTCCTGGTAGAACACTGCTTTGAACCGGTACATAAAAAAATAAAGCTTCTATTGTGATAAGCCGCTAAAAATTAGAGGTTACTTTGTCTACCAGCTAACATTATCTTAACCTGTATAATTTGTCACTGTTGCTTTAAAAAAAAAAAAAAAGGCAAATAGGAAATGTTTGTGGTATCTCCTATAACAATTAACTATCAATTTTGACTCAGGTTCTTGAACAGTTGGAATATTCTTAAATTATTTAACATATCTTCCAACTATTACTAAACTCTCTTCAATAGTATTTTCAGAAACCAAGCCCTAAAAGGCCAAGATAGCAAGCATTTAAGCACATACACACAAACACAAACTATGTTCTCTATTTCATATTCAATATTTTCTACTGGAAATAGAAAAATCTAAGTAAATGACTATTAATTTAGTAATGTCTCTCCATGTACACCAAAATATCTGAATTTTTATTTTCTCATTCACAAAGTAGGCTAGATCAAAGGCTTAAGTGGGCCTATGGATAGACTTCAGCAAGTATGTGAAGTTATAAGCAAATTTTCAATATGCATATGTGGCACTTTTCTTTTAACAGATTTCCAATGATCTATGACCTAGAAATGACTGACCACTATACCAGATAACTTGAGATAACTTCTTATTCCAAATTTCAGTGACCATAAATCTAATTACGCAAGCCTGAGGAAAATTCTGCATGATTTTGTATGGTTCAGACATGTAAATGACTATTACGAACCAGATGTCACTGTAGATTAGGGGCCAGCAAAAGAAGGCCTGTGCCATCTGGTTTTATAAATAAAGTTTTATTGGAACACAGCCACATTCATAATTTTATTAATCATCTATAGCTAGTTTCATGCTACATGAGAAGAGACAGCTGTGACAGCACATATCACTTGCAAAGCCTAAAATATTTACTGACTGACCCTTTACAGAAAATGTTTGCTAACCCCTGTGCTAGATGATGACAATCAAAGATGACTAAGTCACAGCCAGGCACAGTGGCTCACACTTGTAATCCCAGCACTTTGGGAGGTCGAGGTGGGCAGATCACCGGAGGTCAGGAGTTTGAGACCAGCCTGGCCAACATGGTGAAACCCCATCTCTAATAACAATACAAAACTTAGCTGGGAATGGTGGCAGACGCTTGGAATCCCAGCTACTCGGGAGGCTGAGGCAGGAAAATCTCTTGAACCTGGTGGGCGGAGGTTCCAGTGATCCAAGATCATGCCACTACACTCAAGCCTGTGCGACAGAGTGAGATTTCATCTCGGAAAAAAAAAAAAAAAAGCCTAAGTCATATCTTCTCACCCAGTGGGCAACATGGATTTTAGTTTAACTGTACCCTAAATATTTCTATTAAAGTGTGTGGTAGAGAAATTATCTCTACCATGAAAGAACTGTAATATGATTCCGAAGCAGGATATGGCTGCCAAAAATTAGTCCTCAAATAACCGTATGACTTAACCGTTAAATAACAAAATGATTTACCATTGTACACACACACACACACACACACACACACACACACACACACACTGAGAAAAAGAGAAAGGAAAAGGAAAGAGATAATTATATGACAATACCAAGACAGCTGAAGCTATACAATGGAACATAAAATTTGTCTCTGAGCTTCCTCTAGCAGGCAAAAAAAGTAGGGATTTTTTTTTTTAAACGAGTAACTACTTCGAAAAAAATAACAGTTAATTAAGAGATGATGAAAAAAACTAAATGACTTTAAACTTTTTAAAAAATTAAAATAACTTAAATTTTTCAAAAATTAAAATGTCCTTTAAAGCCATTTTAGAGACATGTAGAAACAGCCCAGCAACTGAAGTTTTTTATAAAGTACTTCAATAAAAGTGAAGGGTATATAATTCAGAGAGTACAGAACTGAGTAACCCAGGTATCCAGTTTAGAAGTGGTCTCATTTTACACTGAAATAAAATGCAGAAGGCACTGAAGAAGCATGCATGCATGCATGAATGAATGAATGAATGCAATACACTTAAACTCTCTAAGTAGAAACTGTCAGCATGTCTTACAGGAGGTACTAAGCCCACAATTTAAAACTTTACTGTTATTAATAAACAGTTATTAATGACAATATTAATAAGCTGTTATTAACAGTAAAGTTCTTGGCCTATATAACATTAACTGAAAGAAAATGTTTGCTTCAAATCAGTCAGATCCAAACTCTTTTAACCCTCGCCCAGTAAGAAATATTACATTGTAACCCAGCACAAGTACATACATTCATATACTTTCTTGAAATATTATTAAGTTTTAATATAAGCAAACATGCTATGTGACTTTCTATTCAATGCCATATAGTTTTAAATGCTTGCCATGACCCACTAAAGTGTTTTAACAATAAACTAACTGGTCAGGATCCTTGGTTTGAAAAAGACTATTCTAGATGCCAAGAACAGAGATTGCCAAGCAGATGCTGGATGTTATATTCTTTTCCTAATAGAGAACCACCTATTCTTCAAAAGATTAAAACAACTGTCTATTGCCAACAGGAAAACCTCTCAAAAATCATCTCTGGATTTATACAAATGCCCAAACTGCAAAACTGTAAACACAGATGCTGGGAGAAATAACCTCCCCACAAAATTTCAAAAGCAGGAATTTATCTCTACCATGAAAGAACTGTAATTAATATAATTCCCAAGAAGGATAAGGTTGCCTGAAAAGACTCCTCAAATAACCATACGAGTTAACCTTTAAATAATGACATGATTTACTATTATCCAACTGGATTCTCAAATTATCCCTTTTTTTGTTACTTTTGGCAAAATTAAGTTTAGCTGCTCCGCCACCCAGTTACTGGCCAACAGCTTCAGTTACTTCTTAACTGTGATTTATGTCAGCATAAAAGAGACTATGAGGCCTCCTGTTAGGTAAAGGTAGAAAGGCACATGCTAATCTAAAAACTACCTCAAGTAGTTCAGGTAGAACACAATTCTGTTAAATGCTACTAAAAACAGGATGTTTTAGGACGGGCGTGGTGGGTCACATCTGTAATCCCAGCACTTTGGGAGGCCTAGGCGGGTGGATCACGTGAGACCAGGAGTTCAAGACCAGCCTAGCCAACATGGTGAAACCCCGTCTCTACAAACATTAGCTGGGCATGGTGGTGCAGCTACTTGGGAGGCTGATGCAGAAGAATCGCTTGAACCCAGGAGGCAGAGGTTGCAGAGAGCTGAGATCACACCACTGCACTCCAGCCTGGGCCACAGAGTGAGACTGGGTCTCAAAAAAAAAAAAAAGAATGTTTTATGTTATATTGATGATTTCATGTTTTGTGCCACAAAAATAGGCCAATTCTCCCAATTCTGAATAACAGTCTAAATTCTAATACAGACAATAAAGAATCATTAAAAGTCTGGGACCTATTTTGAGTACATGCAGGTTACCCCATAGAAGGTTACTATGAAATCAACAATTGACAACAGCTTTAATTTTTTTGTGTTTTCTTAGGAAAAGCAAAATATAAAACAAGCCAACAATTAAACCTACAATTGATTATTCTTTGCCAGGACATTGAGAGAGAGAGACCTCAATGCTTCTATACACAAGCTGCTATAGAACTCTTAAGAAAATATGTAATCATAAATTTGGAGGGACAAAAGGATTGCCCGTTTAAAAAGAACATTTACAGTTTAATTCATAATTTAATTTAATTTCTCAGGATTTTTCACAAGGAGTTATTAAGAAAAAGTTTTAAAAATTCTGGAACCATCACACAACTCTAAGCACAAATAGAAACATTTAGAAGTAATACATCTTCTGACACCTTTTCCAGCTTATAACAATTAATCTATCCAGAATCCAGATGGATAACAAAGACCTGTTAAATAGAGTTCTGAAGAACACAAAGCATCAGTACTAATGTCACTATAGACTAGTTAACAGTGTTCAATTCAAATGTAACTTAGGACATGTATTTGAAGGAAGGGGTCTATAAAATGATATACCTAATTCTAGCCTTTTACAAGTAAGTGGTGCCAAAAGACTGCCAAAAAGTAATGAGAGGAGCAGAAAGCTTATAAAACTTCGGCACAGAAAACAACTATATATCAATGTCTAATATATCTCACAAAAATAGGAGTCACTAATAAATAAAATCAAAACAGAAGTGACTGATAAACAACTCCTAACTGTAAAAAGGCAGCAATACATCTTGGCCACAGAGCTGACATGTGATGATCAGTTTTTTTCTTTAAATGTTTACGAAGAAATATGCAACCCACTACTGTCCCACCTAAATAAAAACTTCAGGAAATAAAAGAGATGATATATAAGGTCTGTTTCAGTTACAAAATTCTGCGATTCCATTAGTGAATTTTAGCACTTCCAGAAACTCAGAATAATCTAGTGTCTTTTCTCTGTTATCAAGACACAAGGGGAACAAAGAGACTGTTAGTCTTTTGCTTAAACTGTAAGAAAGAAACTCAAAGAACAACTTACTGCAAAAGAGGATCAAAATTTGAATGAAACCCATTTGTGAAGGCTCTAGACCCAATTTGTTCTGAAGTCACACACAAGTACACATGCACATACAGCTTAAAAGTTTTATGATACTAAAAATATATATTCTACAAAGGACTAAAACAATGATCAATTTTTTTTTTTTTTTTTTTTTTTTGAGACAAGAGTCTCACTCTGTCACCCAGGCTGGAATGCAGTGGCACGATCTCGGCTCACTGCAACCCCTGCCTCCCGGGTTCAAGTGATTCTCCTGTCTCAGCCTCCGGAGTAGCTGAGATTACAGGTGCATGCCACCACGCCCGGCTAATTTTTGTATTTTTAGTAGAGACATGGTTTCACCATGTTGGCCAGGCTGGTCTTGAACTCCTGACCTCAAGTGATCCACCCACCTTAGCCTCCCAAAGCACTGGGATTACATGCATGAGCCACTATGCCCGGACAAAAATTGAAATTTGATTTTATCGATCCCGTTAGAAGTTACCTGGTGGTAAGTCAGGATCTGTAGGAGCAGCCTGCTGAATTCTCCGTGGTTTGATTGATGATTTTGTGTTCTCAGTAGTACTACGGTTTGTGGAATTAGAACCACAGCTTTCATGGTCATCCTATTTTTATTTTAAAGAAAGAAAAAGAAAACCATCAATCATATTCAACAATTAAGAAAAAAAATTTTAATATATGCAGTTTATGGTAGCCACAGGAGAAAGATCAACATAATTTTATTTTTAGCTCTAAAAACTACATAACCAATTTTCATAATTTGCATTCTCAAACAGCATTTAAAAAAATTAATAACTAGTAGTTTAAAACTATAAATTCTTCTTTCTTTAGCTGATATCAAAACAAACTACTTGACAGTCTCCAAAGAATTCTTATTTATGGCTCTAGCAAAAGAAAAAATTACTTAATGAAAGCTTTTAAACAACATCCATCTCTATGTAAGTGCAAAATAAATAAAAAGGTTCTTAATTTTTCCCCTATTTGTTGTTTATATGTTAAAACACTATTTTCAATCCAAGCTATCTTGGTCATCTTTAATGATTAATCTTAATCACTCTTATAATCCTCTCCATCCTACTAAACAATGTATACTAAATTATCATTCATGTTAGGTATAAGTTTTAACTGGGTTTCAATATGAGTAACAGAAACAAATAAATTATATGTATTTTTGAAATTTATCCCTTTATTTATAACTGCAAATGAGTACTTTTTTCCTGTCCTGATTCAACATTTATATAATGCTCTTACATGCCAATTGCTGGATTTACAAGGATAAATTAGATATATTTATCTTTGTAACCTGTCCTTAGGGACTTCACAATCTATCAAACACATATATAACTAATTCTACAACAGCAATACTTTTGTTTGTTTTTAAGTAATAAGGAGCATAAAAAGAGTCATTCTGTTTGGAAGAACTAGAAAGATCAGGCCATTCAAAATTAAATGTGGAAATGTTTTAGGTTTAGACGGGGGCTAAATGAGGTGTGGAGGGAGGAACCATAAGTAAAAGCAAAACAGTATCAACATATGTAGCACATATAAAGAATGATGATTAGTCAAATAAGGCCAGAGTATACAGTATCTAAGATGGAAGAAGTTAAAGGCACAGATCTTTCAATAAAAATGGGGTAATGTTAACAACTATAGAGATATTCTCAGTCCTCATTCTAGTTGGCCTGTTTTAGGATTTGGTAATTAGGAGGAGGCTGCCACTAACCTATTAGAAAGGAGATTTAGCAGTTCCCACAGAGAGAGAGAATTGGGAGCAGTAAATGAGTAGCTCAGAGTGAATGAGAAATTACAGTGGGGTCAATAAAAATAAACTGCTCTTTCACAAAGATAGGCATTACAAAGAGAAAATAGGTGGAGTAGTAACATGAGGGAAAATCATCTGGCAACTAACTTCTTATTCCTTTTTTGAGGATAAAAGAATACATTTTTGCTTGAAGTAAAAATGCATATGTGGAGTGACAGATCAAAGATACCAATTTTACAAAGGGTAGCTGAGAGTGCACTGCGTACCATGAATTCATTAATCAATAATAACACTATTTTATAGTGATGAATAATCATCACTAGTTTACCAAACTAACAGGGTACTAGAGGCAAATAAGAATGATAATAAGACCTCTTTAAGAAAATTTTTATTCACTATCACACTAAGAGAAATATACAATAAATGATGTTTTACAAAATAGCATGGCTTCAGATGGTAGTGATACATTAGAAAAAAGTTTGTTTGAAACTTCATACAAACAAAAAGACTTGCAACCATAAACAACAGTGAAAATTTTCTCACAAACTTATGTTCATTTTAAGTTAATGAAAAACAAACACCACAGGTTTCATTCCACAAAATAACTTTACTATTCAATCTTCATAAAGATACCTTCTGTCATTTGGGGGATGTTACGGTCTTAAATACCAAAAGACTACTACCGTGAATAAAGCCTTACTGTAATTACTTTTAGTTCAACTTAAATCCTTAAAAATGTCCACAGTCATACACTTCTGCACAACATTAACATTGAAAGCACATTATTAATTTTTGAAACATATGGTTGTCTCAAAAGCCCAGAAGTAAAACATGTTCATTAAAGAGATGTGAAAAAGTTCCAAGTGAACTGCCAAAACTAGCATAATTATGAAAATATTTAACACTGAAACCATCTGAAATCACATACTGTATATAGATTATGGTGATGTCATAATAAACATTCCAGCCAAAATGCACTAAAACTACTGCAGTCCAATAAATCTGGCATATGTGAGATGACAAACATTTTAAAGCAAAAGAAAGAACAAGTTATTTTTACTCTATTTTTAAAAAATTATTAGCAGCAAAATGGGATTAAATGAAAAGGATGAATTTTCAAATTTTTGTAAAAAAAAAAAAAAAGTGAATAAACCTTCCCTGCAAACTACATGTATTTATTATTCAAAAGAAAAACAAACTAAATAACCTTATTTGCCTAAACAAAATTTATTTTAAAAACCTGAAATTTTTGTGTGCTCAAAAAATGAGCATTAATCATGGTACTCACAGGAATATATACTATAAACCAAACATTACCAAACACGTAAACACTTCTTTCTTAATCATGGTTAGGAAACTTTGACAATGTATACACTATAATTAGAAATTAATCCTTTCAATGATTTGAACTTGTTTTCATTTCAATTACATTTTAGTCGTATCAAATAAAAGTGAGTTTCCATTCAAATCATGTCCCAATCAAATTAAATAAAAATAAAGCCAAATAAGAATAATTATAATATTTACTATTAAGACTGAAATTATTTCCATTAGTTTTGAATTCATCATCTGCTTTTAACCAGTAGGCATCGCTGTGGACTATTACACAGTTTTCATTCATTGAAAGCTTTAATTACTAATAAAAGAAACTCTGTTCTCAAAAATACTAGCTAAAATATTTTAAGATAATTTTTAACACCAAACACATTACAGTTATATCTTATTTAGGTTGCAACTTTTTCCAAAATGTCTGGTAAGTATATTTCATGGCCAAAGAATGTTTTCTCTTGGGGACCACATAGCTATTTCTGAAAATACTGCCATTTGCTCCTCATGAAACAAGCAAGAATGTCATTTCCTTACAAAAGTTCCTAACAGAGGAAAAATGTGTGGCAAACACTGCATGTAAATAGACCATTACTTTCATACTGACAGATCATGAGTTCATGTTGCACACTTTTCTCCCTGTCCCTCATAGGGCTAGGCAACCAAAACTAGAAAACCATCAACTCCCAGATTCACAATAGTGTGAATAAAATTGAGAATAAAACTGAAAACAAGTAACTAAATTATTCAAGTCCTTGTCTAAAATTACAGAGCAAGAAGTTAAGATGCAGGAAAGAGCTGAAGAAGGAGAAAATGAATAGTGAAACTAAGAGGTGATGTACTTTATGCTCAACCCTGTGGCACCAAACTTCGCAAGCAGAAAAGAACTAAGACTCACCTGTCAACTCTGGTCACCAAAAGGGCTTAGAAATGAACTGCTACAAGGTTCTTAGGAACATTCACCTCTATCCTCTCCAGTAGCAAGTACAATGATAACTGCCAGATGCAATAAAGAATCTCTGAGAGTAACACTGCACACTTCAATGTCAGAAAGCTAAATAAAGTCATTTACTCAAAGGTACACTTGGAGAGCACAAGAGAGAGCCAGGGAAAACACATTCACTAAGTTTCATGGTAAAAATAGAAATCTGACTCAACTCTACCTTAAGAGCAATATTTAAAACCTTAGCTTTAGTCATAAATATATATATATATATATATATATATATACACACACACACACACATATATATAGATATCAAGCATGCTTAAATAAAGAGGAATGTATGACACCAATCTCTTCACACATCAACTTTAGTCCACAAGGGAGGCTGCTTCCATCTTCTCTCCTATCAAGAGTAGAAATAAGGGGTTATGATAGGCTGGAAAAAGGAAAAAGAAATGACCCTCCCTTGTATTATTTTCACTTGATCATCTCAAAGGAAGATATAACTAACCTGAATGACTAAAAGCTGAACATTCATTGGGCCCATTTTAATAATAAAGGAGATCACTGTACTCACTGTGAACACTTCTGTGTGCTTTCCTAATCTCTTCTCTTCTAATCTCTGAGACCCATGCTACGTAGTAAAAGGACCATAGCCATTTTCCCAGATGACTCAACCATTAGCCATCTCTCCTCTTCCTTCTTTTCACCCACATAGCCCCTGACCCATGATATTGCTCCAGCCACAGAACGATCAAACTATTAAACTATGCCAGAACATCTATCAGAGAAATAGCAAAACATGTTAGGAAAAATTTGTTCTTTATTGCTACCTATGACATTCCTTTCCTTCATATTGGTGGGTGTGTATCAGATTGCCACCTCCCTCTCCCATTTTTAAACAATAGAATTGAAACTGTGAGATCCACTCGAAGATTTAGAAGGTGAAATAGGCAGACATTCAGGGAGGAAAAAAAAAAGTAAATACAGAACTACCCTAGTCTAAACCACATTCTACCATCTAATTTTTACCAGAATTCACTGGGGGGAATTGGGTTATTGAACAGATCCATTTAACTGCACTTTGTTTTCTTGTATACTACTTCCCTCAGCAACAGATGTCCGAGCAAAGTAAAGTATGTGTTAGGCACCTCAGGAAAAAAAAAAAGTAGTAAAATAGAAGATATCTTTATCTAAGTATTTTACCTATTTACTCAAATAACAAAACCTACGTATACATTAAAAAGTTAGTAATTTAAGAGTTAATCAGGCCAGGCATGGTGGTTCATGCCTATAATCCCAGCACTTTGGGAGGCAGGTGGATTGCCTGAGGTCAGGAGTTCGAGACCAGTGTGGCCAACATGGTGTAACCCTGTCTCTACTAAAACTTCAAAAAAATTAGCCGGGCGTGGTACTGTGCAACTGTAATTCCAGCTACTCAGGAGGCTGAGGCAGGGGAATCGCTTGAACCAGGGAGGTGGAGGTTACAGTGAGCCAAGATCGTGCCACTGCACTCCTGCCTGGGTGACAGAGAGAGACTCCATCTCAAAAAAAAAAAGGAGTTAATCAGTGATTATATACATCACAAAGAAAAAAGAAATAGCAGTTCCCTTTACTGAGCACATGTATATATATATGTATATACCATGCAGCAAGTATTTCAAGGATAAGAAAAGTAGGGCTTCTCTTAAGAAAAGTGGAGCATAGGCATAAACTAAAAATAAAATTGTTAGCCCCCAAAACTATCTGAATGGACCCCCCCCCCTCAAGCCATGGGCATTCCAAACTTAACCTTGAAAACTACTTCAGGCTATGATGGGAGTGGGAGGTTAGACATGCCTCATTATACCCGCCTCTCTTTGAAATTCAGGCACAACTGACCTGTATTAACATTAAAACAGAAATCTTAAGACTTTTTGTAGCAATAAGACACCAAATTCCACCCTGACTCCAGTATTACATCACATGACAGATCACAGGCCCTGAAAGAAATGAAAGTATAACCCTTATACATATTTTGAAATGGCCCTACAAAGCTGTCTCTTGTGGGGAAAAATCTATATTCTGTAAAGAATCCCTTTCCCTTTCCAGGCTTTTCTCTGATGCAGGAGAGAATTAACTAAGAGTCTGGCACCTTTTTAAACGTGATTAAGAAACATTTACAATCTGTTCTTTCTGAAGCCTGCTACCTGGAAACTTCATGTGCATAATAAGAAATTTGTTCTCCATAATTCCTTATCTTAACTCAGACATTCCCTTCTGTGAATTCCAGGTCTTTAGATAAATTCTTTCAACCAATTGCAAATCTTTGATTCCACCTATTACTTGGAAGCCCTTTCCTCCTCACGTTGTCCTGCTTTTCCAGACCAAACCAATGTACATCCGATATATATTGATTGACGTCTCATGTCTCCGTAAAATGCACAAAACCAAGGTGTAGCCTGACCACCTTGGGCACCCGTTATCAGGACCTCCTGAGGTTTGTCCTTAACCTCGGCAAAATAAACTTCTAAATTGAGACTTGTCTCAGATACTTTTTGGTTTACAAACAGAAAGAAGGCAGAGATGGATGAAAAAGAGACAAACAGAAAAAATTTTGTAACACTTTCAATATGTCACATACTGCTAAAGACATTATGTTCATATCTCTCTTAATCCTCCTAATCAACTCTATGAATGCAAGAATATCCTCATTTTATAGATGAAGAAACTAAGGCATAAAGAGATTACATGCTTCAAAATCACACAGCTATTAAATGCCTAATCCTAACCACTTTGCCCTACTGCCTCCCTATGAGGAAAAGGTAACTGAGAAGTACAATACTGTATTAACAACCCATCCTTTCCTAACCTATCCAACCTAACCTTTCCTTATCCTGAGAAAGGAAAAATCAGAGTGAAATTGAGTAGTCAGGAAAACATCACAAAGAACAAGAGATTTGAAAAGATTGTGCCCTGCAGGAATGAAAAAGGAAAGGTTGAACAAGAAAGGTAACATGCCTTACTGAAATAATGGATGGCCCAATTTAGGTTAAATAGAGAGCAGTGAAATATCAAGCTGTAAAAAGAAACTAGGGCAAATGGCAGAGCGCCTATTCGTCCAAGAAATTTAAACTTTATTCTGTATATTAAACAAGCCAATGAAACTTATGAATGAGAGAATAATAAGATGAAGCATTTCATTTAGGAAGAAGACTCTTCTGAGTATTTAGCCAAGAGCAAAAGCAGAAACATCAGCAATAGATTATTATAAAAGTTTAGAAATTAAATAATGAGGGAAGTAGCACTGAGAAAAAAAATTTTTATGTGAGCACCTCAAACTGAACAAGTCTAAAACAAAACTCATAACTCTGCAACTGATTCAGCCCCTTTTTCCCCTTCTCCCATTGTTTCCCCCAAAATCCTGCCCTTTATTCCCTAATTCAGTTAATGACACTATTATCTTCTCAGTCTCCTAAGAAAGAAGAATATACGCCCGTCTCGGCCTCCCAAAGTGCTGGGATTACAGGCTTGAGCCACCGCGCGAGACCATCCTGGCTAACACAGTGAAACCCCGTCTCTGCTAAAAAATACAAAAAACTAGCCGGGTGTGGTGGTGGGCGCCTGTAGTCCCAGCTCCTTGGGAGGCTGAGGCAGGAGAATGGCCTAAACCCGGGAGGTGGGGCTTGCAGTGAGCTGAGATCCAGCCACTGCACTCCAGCCTGGGCAACAGACCGAGACTCTGTCTCAAAAAAAAAAAAAAAAAAAAGAAAGAAAGAAGAATATAATGTAACTTTTACGTCTGCTCTAACATTGCAAATTGATGCTAATGAGGTTTGCAAATTTCAGGACAGAAAAACAGATGCTTGACCATGAGTCATATAGGATGACACTACTCTCTAAGCTCTACACTACCCAGGAAATTACCAACTGATTTTTTTTTTTAAGATCTGATATTTAAGGTAAAATGGTAAATTCAATTTTTTTTTTTTTTTTTCCTGAGACAGGGTCTCACTCTATCACTCAGTCTGGAGTACAGTGGCACAATCTCAGCTCACTGCAACCTCCACGTCCCGGGTTCAAGCAATTCTCCTGCCTCAACCTCCCGAGTAGCTGGGATTACAGGTGCGCGCCACCACGCCCAGCTAATTTTTGTATTTTTAGTAGAGACAGGGTTTCGTCATATTGGCCGGGTTGGTCTCGAACTCCTGACCTTAAGTAATCTGCCTGCCTCGGCCTCCCAAAGTGCTGGGATTACAGACATGAGCCACCGTGCCCGGCCTAGTACATTCAATTTTTGATAGGTAGTATTTCTAGTAAACGTATGACATACAATTATATATGTGTACAGGAAAGCTGAACGTGTACTAGAAGAGATTGAAACGGAGATCAGTTATATAAAGATTTAGGACTCATTTAAAATACAAGTGATGTACAAGTGATATTTGAAGTAGGGCTTTGTAGCATGTTCCTGTAATCCCAGCTACTCAGGAGGCTGAGGGTGGAGAACTGCTTGAACCCAAGAGTTGGCAGCCAGCCTGGGCTACATAATCAGATCCCATCTCTTAAAAAAAAGTTATATTTGAAGCTTTTAGATTTCCAATAAAAAGAAAAAAGGATTTATACTTCTGATAAAGGCTGACTAGATAAAAACATTGAGGATGGGGGAGGACAAGAAACACTAGCAATAACATAAAAAAGAGAAAAATTTTAACCAGGCTCAAAGCATTAGCCAGATTGAGTAAGACACATCACCATGCAAAAGATGCAAAACCTGGCAGATAAGGAATAAAGAGAACTCAAAATGGTCACGTAAGACGGGAGACTGTTACCAAGCTCGACACTTAAAACCAGTAATAGAGTGAAGCCCCAATTTTGAAGGAGGCAGAAAAAACTTACTGCCAACCGCTGATTAGAATTAACATACTGAAGAATGCATCAGAATCTCTCAACAGCAAAATTAAGCAGAAGAAAGAATTAGTGAGACTGGAAACAGGCTATTTGAAAATACACACAGGAGACAAAAGAAAAAAGAATAATAAAGACTGAAACACACCTACAAGATCTAGAAATAATACTCAATGACATGATAGTTTGAACAATAAATACAGAATGCAGGAGAAAATTAAGAAATAAAATGTGAGAAAAGAAGATAATGTAGACAGTCAGTGAAGAGGAAACCTATAGATAATATATGTCTTTGAAGGGGAGTACCAGAAAAACAAAAAAATTAACTTTTACTACTTATTTTATTTACTTCTGTACCATCTGAATTATTTTGCAACAAGCATTACTTTCATGGCAGCCATAAGAAGTCAAATACTTAATCTCATGCAGTTGTAGTTTCAGTAAGTATGAAATTAAGACTGTTCTAGAAAACTCAGGATATAATTCCCAAACTGTACTATAATACAAATAAAGAATTACAGTTTTCACAGAAAAATTTCATGCATCCATTCCAAAACACTTCAAAATATTTGACTGGATAGAAAATTCCTTAGTACCTTAAGATGTTAATAACCTACTAACAGGATATAACAAATCACGTATTTTAAGATAATCAAAGAACTAAAAAAAATTTCATGGGGCCAAGTGCTTTGGTTGACGCCTGTAATCCCAGCACTTTGGGAGGCTGAGGCAGGAGGACTACTTGAGCCCAGAACTTCAAGACAAGCCTAGGGAACACGAGACCCAGTCTCTACCAAAAAATTAAAAATTAAAAGTTAGCTGGGCATGGTGGTGCATGCCTATAGCCCTAGCTACTTGGGAAGCTGTGGCGGGGGGATCGCTTGAGCCCAGCAGTTTGAGGCTGCAGAGATCTGTGACTGTGCTACCACACCCCTGCCTATGTGGACAGAGCAAGACCTTGCCTAAATTTTTTTTAAAAAAACTTTTTTAATTTAAAAAATGTTTTTTAATTTAATTAAAACAATTAGAAATTCATGGAAAAGGGAGCAAGAGAATTTTTTTCACATGTATTTAGAATCTTTTTAAAAGTAAACTATATGCGCTCTCAAGTTTTCTGCCAATACTCTTCCAATTTCCTTCTCAAGTTCAACACACCAAATATAACAACCTCTCTTAGGCCATTCTGAATATAATTTCCAAGAACCATAACCCTGAATAGTAATGATAATTTACTCAGTAATAGCAGATCATTCTGTCATTCTCAGATCAATCTACTGTGAAGTCTAGACATGTGTAAATACCTGTGTATACAGATGCATACATAACAAATTATTAGAAAATGTATATATATACACGCATACTCTAATAATTTATTAGATACCTACATACTCTAATAATTGACAAATGTCATTATTAACTTGTACTTGTGTCTCAAAATCACAAAATGACTCCTTTTCTTTTGAGAGACGCTCTCATTCTGTCACCCAGGCTGGCAGTGGTGTGATCACAGCTCACGGCAGTATCAACCTTCCGCGCTCAATCCATCTGCCTGCCTCAGCCTTCAGAGTAGCTGGGACTAAAGGCGTGTGCCACCAAGCCCAGCTAATTTTTGTATTGTTTTGTAGAGATGGGGTTTGACCATGTTGCCCCAGCTGGTCTCTAACTCCTGGGCTCAGGCAATCCACCCACCTCAGGCTCCCAATGTACAGGGATTACAGGAGTGAGCCACCATACCCAGCCTGACTCCATTTATTTAAGGGCTCAAATTATGTAGGTATTATGTTATCAAAATATCTGCTAATTTAACACTGAATAATACTTCATCTTTCTTGTGTGTTTCTACATAAAGCCAAAGTAAATATACACAATAACTATCTTGTCTACACTGAAAATGTCAACTCCTTGACATCAGTAACTGTAAGCTTTCTAAATTTTAGCAATTATCAACATGCAAATTCCTATAACAATCTAGAAAAAAATATATATATAATTTTTAAATTATTTTATGCTTTTAATTTTAATCAAATTAAATGTCACTTTTAAATGATCATATACTTTAAAATAAGAGTAGGCAAACTTTCTATAAAGGGCCAGACAATAAATATTTTAGGCTTGCAAGTCATTTAGGCTTTATCAAAATAATATGGTTTGGCTCTGTGTACCAATCCAAATCTCATCTAGAATTGTAGTTCCCACACATCAAATGAGGGACCTGCTGGGAGTGAGTTCTCATGAGATCTGATGGTTTTTAAAGTGTGGCATTCCCCCCACCCCTGCTGCCACATAAGATGTGCCCTGCTTTCCCTTTGCCTTCTGCCATAATTGTAAGTTTTCTGAGGCCTCCCCAGCAATGCAGAACTGTGAGTCAAACGTTTTCTTTATAAATTACCCAGTCTCAGGTAGTTCTCTATAGCAGTGTGAAAACGGACTAATACATGCAACTTCTCAATTCTGCCACTGAAGCATGAAAGCAACCAAACACAGTATTTATACAAGTAAGAGTGGCTGTGCTCCAAAAAACTGTTATTTACAAAAACTGGCAGTGAGCCCATGGGGCATACTTTGATTACCCCTACACTAAATCATCTGTCTTTATAAAACATTTACAGAATAAACTATAAAACCTATAAATGCTTTGTAACCTAATGATTTCATTATAAAAGGCAAAAAGTTCAGACCACAAATATGTCTGAATTATAAGAAAATCTATAAAACAGCTAGGGAAGAAAAAAGTACAAAATTTATGCTTGGCAAAAGTACTGCAAAGAAGACAAGGTATTTCTTCAGTTATTCCTTAACAGTTCTAATGAAAGACTAAAGGGTTAATAAAAGAAAGAAAAGGAAAGGAAGTATCTGTAAGAAAATGGGCTGAAGAAGATTCCAGAGGCTCAAGGGAGAAGAAAAATATAAGTATTTCTGAAAATAAATAATATATGTAAGAGCTACATAATATAAAATGTTTTTCCAAACATATGCAAAAGTAAAAGTCAAAATCTAGCCAATATGATAAAGATCTAAAAGTGTCATGGGAAAACAACGGGAGCATGGGAGGAAAAAAACAGAAAATATCTTCTAATCATATGTAATTCCAAAACAACAAACTCCAGGAGTATTCAGTGTATAAGAAGAAAAGAATGTATTTCAGATAAATTTGCAGTAAAGCACAAAAGAATTTTCTCAATAGTACTTTTGATGCCAATTGAGATTTTAAAGATTTTAAGAATTGAAGTAAAGGATACGAGGGTTAAATTATACATGATAATACTAGCAAAAATAATACTTACAGATTCTTGTTGTTGTTCTTGTTGTTGTGTCCAAGGCATTCCAAAATTTATGGATTTTTTTAATTATACTTTAAGTTCTAGGGTACAAGTGCACAACATGCAGGTTTGTTACATAGGTATCACGTGCTATGTTGGTTTGCTGCACCCATTAACTCATCATTTACATTAGGTATTTCTCCTAATGCTATCCCTCCCCCTGCCCCTCAAACCACGACAGGAGAGGGATATGATGTTTCCCACCCTGTGTCCAAGTGTTCTCATTGTTCAATTCCCACCTATGCACGAGAACATGCGGTGTTTGGTTTTCTATCCTTGTGACAGTTTGCTCAGAATGATGGTTTCCAGTTGCATCCATGTCCCTGCAAAGGACATGAACTCATCCTTTCTTAAGGCTGCATAGTATTCCATGGTATATATGTGCCACATTTCTTAATCCAGTCTATCATTGATGGACACTTGGGTTGGTTCCAAGTCTCTGCTATTGTGAATAGTGCCGCAATAAACACACATGTGCTTGTGTCTTTATAGTAGCATGATTTATATTCTTTTGGGTATATATTCAGTAATGGGATAGATGGGTCAATTCCTCAATGATCTAGAGCTGGAAATACCATTTGACCCATCTATCCCATTACTTCCACAATGGCTGAACTAGTTTACACTCCCATCAGTAGTGTAAAAGCATTCCTATTTCTCCACATCTGTTGTTTCCTGACTTTTTAATGATCACCATTCTCACTGGTGTGAGATGGTATCTCATTGTGGTTTTGATTTGCATTTCTCTGATGACCAGTGATGATGAGGATTTTTAAGTGTCTGTCCTTTGCCCATTTTTTGATGGGGTTAAGTTCTTTGCAGATTCTGGATACTAGGCCTTTGTCAGAGAGGTAGATTGCAAAAATTTTCTCCCATTCTGTAGGCTGAATGTCCACTCTGATGGTAGCTTCTTTTGCTGTGCAGAAGCTCTTTAGTTTAATTAGATCCCATTTGTCAATTTTGGCCTTTGTTGCCATTACTTTTGGTATTTTAGTCATGAAGTCCGTGCCCGTGCCTATGTCCTGAATGGTATTGTCTAGGTTTTCTTCTAGGGTTTTTGTGGTTTTAGGTCTAACATTTAAGTCTTTAATCCATCTTGAATTAATTTTTGTATAAGGTGTAAGGAAGGGATCCAGTTTCAGCTTTCTACTTATGGCTAGCCAGTTTTCCCAGTACCATTTATTAAATAGGGAATTCTTTTCCCCATTCCTTGTGTCAGGTTTGTCAAAGATCAGATGGTTGTAGATGTGTGGTGTTATTTCTGAGGCCTCCATTCTGTTCCATTGGTCTATATGTATCTGTTTTGGTACCAGTACCATGCTGTTTTGGTTACTGTAGCCTTGTAGGATAGTTGGAAGTCAGGTAGCGTGATGCCTCCAGCTTTCTTCGTTTTGCTTAGGATTGTCTTAGCAATGCAGGCTCTTTTTTGGTTCCATATGAAGTTTAAAGTAGTTTTTTCCAATTCTGTGAAGAAAGTCATTGGTAGCTTGATGGGGATGGCATTGAATCTATAAATTACCTTGGGCAGTATGGCCATTTTCACGATACTGATTCTTCCTATCCATGAGTATGGTATGTTCTTCCATTTGTTTGTGTCCTCTTTTCTTTCATTGAGCAGTGGTTTGTAGTTCTCCTTGAAGAGGTCCTTCACATCCCTTGTAAATTGGATTCCTAGATATTTACTCTCTTTGTAGCAAATGCGAATGGGAATTCACTCATGATTTGGCTGTCTGTCTGTTACTGGTGTATAGGAATGCTTGTGATTTTTGCACATTGATTTTGTAACCTGAGACTTTGCTGAAGTTTTTCCTCAGTTTAAGGAGATTTTGGGCTGAGACAATGGGGTTTTCTAAACATACAACCATGTCATCTGCAAACAGGGACAATTTGATTTCCTCTTTTGCTAATTGAATACATTGTATTTCTTTCTCTTGCCTGACTGCCCTGGCCAGAACTTCCAACACTATGTTGAATATGAGTGGTGAGAAAGGGCATCCCTGTCTTGTGCCGGTTTTCAAAGGGAATGCTTCCAGTTTTTGCCCAATCACTATGATATTGGCTGTGGGTCTGTCATAAATAGGTCGTATTATTTTGAGATACGTTCCATCAATACCGAATTTATTGAGAGTTTTTAGCATGAAGGGCTGTTGAATTTTGTCACGGGCCTTTTCTGCATCTGTGGAGATAATCATGTGGTTTTTGTCTTTGGTTCTGTTTATATGCTGGATTACATTTATTGATTTGTGTATATTGAACCAGACTTGCATCCCAGGGATGAAGCCCATTTGATCATGATGGATAAGCTTTTTGATGTGCTGCTGGATTCAGTTTGCCAGTAATTTATTGAGGATTTTTGCATCAATGTTCATCAGGGATATTGGTCTAAAATTCTCTCTTTTTGTTGTGTCTCTGCCAGGCTTTGGTATCAGGATGATGTTGGCCTCATAAAATGAGTTAGAGAGGATTCCCTCTTTTTCTATTGATTGGAATAGTTTCAGAAGGAATGGTACCAGCTCCTCCTTGTACCTCTGGTAGAATTCAGCTGTGAATCCATCTGGTCCTGGACTTTTTTTGGTTGGTAGGCTATTAATTATTGCCTCAATTTCAGAGCCTGCTATTGGTCTATTCAGGGATTCAGCTTCTTCCTGGTTTAGTTTTGGGAGATTGTAAGTGTCCAGGAAATTATCCATTTCTTCTAGATTTTCTAGTTTATTTGCATAGAGGTGTTTATAGTATTCTCTGATGGTAGTTTGTATTTCTGTGGGGTTGGTGGTGATATCTCCTGTATCATTTTTTATTGTGTCTATTTGATTCCTCTCTCTTTTCTTCTTTATTAGCCTTGCTAGCGGTCTGTCAATTTTGTTGATCTTTTCAAAAAACCAACTCCTGGATTCATTGATTTTTTTGGAGGGTTTTTTGTGTCTCTATCTCCTTCAGTTCTGCTCTGATCTTAGTTATTTCTTGCCTTCTGCTAGCTTTTGAATGTGTTTGCTCTTGCTTCTCTAGTTCTGCCTCGCAGGTCGATATCAGACTGCTGCACTAGCAGTGAGCAAGGCTCTGTGGGCATAGGACCTGCCAAGCCAGGTGCAGGATATAATCTCCTGGTGTGCCATTTGCTAAGACTGTTGGAAAAGCACAGTATTTGGGCAGGATTGTCCAGATTTTCCACGTACAGTCTGTCACAGCTTCCCTTGGCTAGGAAAGGGAAATCCCCCGACCCCTTGCACTTCCCGCATGAGGCAACGCCCCGCCCTGCTTTGGCTTGCCCTCCTTGGGCTGCACCCACTGTCCCACCAGTCCCAATCAGATGAACCAGGTACCTCAGTTGGAAATTGACAGAGAAGAAATACCCATCTTCTGCGTCAATCACACTGGGAGATGCAGACTGGAGCTGTTCCTATTCGGCCATCTTGGAAGAGTCAATTTATGGATTCTTAAGTATTCGGATTACAATAATTCATTTCACTATTGCTATAAAAGAGACTCTGGCTCCTAAAAACACATCCTGCTTTAAAAATAAGTAAATAAAGGATAAAAGGCCATACTGCTATAAAAGAGACTCTGGCTCCTAAAAAACACATCCTGCTTTAAAAATAAGTAAATAAAAGAAAAAAGGCCATAATGTTTACTATGTTCATTTTTAAAATAATTAAGAAATACTTTATTTTGTAGTTGCAATCCTCTAACATCTATTCTATACTTGAGTGTCCATCTATATCCAGAGATACTTTCAGTAATGGTTAAGAAAATATCTGAATACCTTAAACTATTATAAGAGAATAATGTAGTCTTATGTATTAAGGAATTAAAAATTAAACATATAGGCTAGGCATGGTCACTTACACCTATAATCCCAGCATTTAGGGAGGCCAAGGCGGGTGGATCATCTGAGGTCAAAAGTTCGAGACCAGCCTGACCAAACATGGAGAAATCCTGTCTTACTAAAAATGCAAAATTAGCCAGGTGTGGTGGTACATGCCTGTAATCCCAGCTACTCAGGAGGCTGAGACAGAAGAATTACTTGAACCCAGGAGGCGGAGGTTGCAGTGAGCCAAGATGACCCCCATGCACTCCAGCCTGGGCAACAAGAGTGAAACTCTATCTCAAAAAAAAAAAAAAAATTAAACATATAATAAAGTTATTTTTCAGGGCCCACACTCTTCAACAGTGGAAAGGTTGTCTTATGTGAATAAAAGAAAAGAATAATGATAATTTATTGTATTTTGTAAAGGCATATCTTATCTCTTATTGGTTTTGACGCACATGAAAATTCTCTGTATGAACTACTACATAGAGAGAACCCTAAATAAGAACAGTTTTCCCTTCTGTAGCATTGGCATTTGTATTATAAATGTTAGACTAATCTTATTTACAGGAAATGGCATGTCCTATCTTCCCTACAAAACAAATAGGGAATCAGAAGTAAGTAATGATTTTAATAAATAAGATATTCAAGTTGAGAATCGATCTAACTTGGGGGGAATATTTGGATTTAGACAAGTTGAAGCAAACAAAAACAGATCCCAGGAGAGCTGAACAGTATACTGTTGGAGACATGAGCTTAGACTTAAGGAAGCATTTAACAACTCAGGTGGACCATCATAGGCACCTTTGTGTACACAGAAGCACAAAGTAACAATGAACACCAAAGAAGATTCACTCCTTAAAATCTAGTGCGGGTAAACACAACAAACACTCTTGTTTTAATTTCTTAAAAATTACTCAAAGCAATAATAATTATTATTATTGACCATTGTGAGTGTGTAACATATAGAAGTGTTATGACAACATTAGCACAAATCATGACAGGAGATAAAGAGAAGCATACTGTCATAAGCATTCTAGGTAAGGGATAATATCCACATTACTTATAAAGTGGTATTATATAATATTATTTTGAAGTAGACATTGATAAGTTAAACATGCATACTGTCAACTCTAGAGCAATCACTAAAAAATAAAGTATGGCTAATTAATAATGAAGAGAAAATAGAATGCTAGAATGCTAAAATACACTCAATTAATCAAAAAGAAGGCAGGAAAGAAAAGAAGGAACAAAAATCAGATGGGACCAGTAAAACAGGAAGACATCAAACTTAAACCTAACCATATTTAAAAGTAAATAAAAGTAAACACTCCAATGAATAGTCAGGAATTGTCAGACTAGTAAGACCCGACTATAATCTGTCCATAGAAAACCCAGGTCAGATAGAAAGACTAAAATCTCAGTACAGTTTCTAAACACTAGACATCTCAAGTTTCAAAAAATAGTAATGGCAAAATGAATAAGTTAAAAAAAAAAAAAAAAGAAAGAAAGAAAGCAAATCAGCAGCACCTAATCACCAAAACAAAAATCAGAGAACTGTTTCATTTTATGGATTCAAAGGGAACCTACAGAGTATGTGAACCAAACAGAAATCAAAAACATGCCAAAAAATGGAAGCTGCAATCTGTGTTCCTTATGTCTTTAATGCCAGATAACACATTGAGATGGCATAAAACTAAAGGGAAAAAAAAAAACCTGCAACCACCATCAACTTCAAAGTTTCAAACTAAGACTCTTTCAGTTTGCAGCATTTAGACATAAATTATAGTGTCAAAAACATTGAACACTATAATTAAGGTTATATTGGCACTTCTGTTATAATCCCATATTTTCACTCAGTCATAACATTCTTAGAAAGTCCCTCATGAAACTAAAGCTTTCTTTTCTTGTCTTGATCCAAATGTTTCTTCTTACTTAAAATAGTTGACAGAATAAAAATGAAATATACCTTTTTCAGCTCAAAAAGAAAAAAAAACTTCCCAATTGTAAAATAAATACAGAATTCCAAAAACTTTCACTTATGGCAATCAAGAAGTAAAACATCCTCAATAAATTAAAAAAAAAAAAAAGTATTATTGAACCAAAAATCCACTTTATTTATGCCAAGTTTTTTGTCTGTTTGTTTGTTTTTTGAAACAAAGTCTCACTCTATCACCCAAACTGGAGTGCTGTGGCGTGATCTCGGCTCACTGCAACCTTCGCCTCCTGGGTTCAAGTGATTCCCCCACCTCAGCTTCCAGAGTGGCTGGGATTACAGATGCCTGCCACCACACCCAACTAATTTTTGTGTTTTTAGTAGAGGCGGGGTTTCGCCATGTTGACCAGGCTGGTCTCGAACTCCTGACCTCAAGTGATCTGCCTGCCTCGGCCTCCCAAAGTGCTGGAATTACAGGGGTGAGCCACCACACCCAGCCCAATTTATGTATTTTTAAAGAATCAGACATTTATAACACATTATAGCTCCCAAATAGCCAGCTAAAAGGAATCCTCTATTACTTCTGGGATCTAGACACAAGCTGAAGTTCAAGAAACCATGATTTCTTGTGTTCCCAAACTCTCAGGGAACACAGTACAATTTGAAAAAAATTTACCTACACTTTCATCCATCTACAAGTTATCAGCGTGCGGTTTGCAGTTTTTTTACTTCATTTTCAATAATGTTGTCAAATGACCCCAATTATTTCACCTCAAAAAGAAGCTAAGCCTTGGCCAGCACAGTGGCTCACGCCTGTAATCCCAGCACTTTGGGAGGCCAAGGTGGGCGGATCACCTGAGGTCAGGAGTTTGAGACCATCCTGGCCAACATGCTGACACCCCGTCTCTACAAAAAAAAAAAAATACAAAAATTAGCCGGGCATAGTGGCACACACCTGTAATCTCGGCTACTTGGGAGGCTGAGGCAGAAGAATTGCTTGAACCTGGGAGGTGGAGGTTGCGGTGAGCCAAGATTGCACCACTGCACTCCAGCCTGGGTGACAGAGCAAGACCCTGTCTCAAAAAACAAACAAACAAAAAAAAAAAAAAAAAAACAGAAGCTAAACCTAAAACAAAAGTTTAGTTTCCAATGATTCTAAGATTACAAACAATACTTCATGCTAAAATAAAAATCATAAACCACAGTCAGTCTTCTGCATCCATGGGCTTCACATCCGTGGTACAGAGGGCAGACTGTATCAATTGATACAGTCTTCTTAAAACTCCAAAAAGAAGCCGGGTATGGTGGCTCATGCCTGTAATCCCAGCAGTTTGGGAGGCCAAGGTGGGAAAATAGCTAAGAGCTCAGGAGTTCGAGACCAGCCTGGTCAACATGGCGAAACCCCGTCTCTATCAAAAATACAAAAATTAGGGCAAAACCCCATCACTACAAGAAATAAAAAAATTAGCCGGGTATTTGCGGCTTCCGCCTATAGTACCAGCTACTTGGGACACTAAGGTTGGAGAATCACTTGAGCCTGGGAAGCAGAAGTTGCAATGAGCCAAGATCAAGTCACTACACTCCTGGCTGGGCAACAGAGTGAGACCTTCTCTCAAAAAAACACGTTAAACTCCAAAAGAAGAGAAAGTTTTTGTCTGTATCATTAACTACCATATCCACAGCATTCAGTACAGTGTTATAAAACTCAGTAAGCATGTGTTGAATAAATAACTTTTCAATTTTTCCTTCAAAGAAAGGAAATAAGTACTAAAATGGTAATTTTCTATGTGGTTTACACACAATGTATTATGCCTACTTTCTGTATTATCCTTCAGTGAGATCTAATTACTAGTAATGTTAGCATATGATGAGCTAGACAGACAAGTCTGAAAAGACCAATCATCTCTAAAGTAAAATTCCATAACTCATCCCAGAACTTTCTCCGTATATCCTCCTTCACAACTTATCACCACCTCTCCAATGCCACAGACAATGACTTAGTTTCATCTGGGCTCCATAACTTTTCTTCTAAAATATTGCAAAAGGAATCTAACTAATTCTCTGAAATTATCTCCTCCAATCCCTTCCCCTCCACTGTGAAAAAAGTCAACTTCTGAAATTATAAATTCAGTTAAGTTGCTTACTAGTTTAAACTAATTCAATTTCAATTGCTATGTATTAGTACGTATGAGACCAGCAGTACTGATAAATTTTAATCTCAGGACCTCTTAATCTCTTAAAAATTACTGAGAATCGCATATTTACCATAGTAGAAATATAAAAGAAAAAAATTCTAATATGTATGTTTACATAGTTTATAACTTACTTTTAAATAAATTCATTATTTGTTAATTATATTATGGATAATTTAAAATAAATTACAGATTTTAGGGTTTTCATATTTTACCAAAAATCACTATATTTTCTAAAACAAAAATAAAAATTTGAAAAAAGGGGACATTATATTTTTTAAAGTCTGACTTAACAGAAGACAGCTACATTCTCATATTTGCTTCAGCCTTCAGTCTGTTCCAGTGTCATACATAACCTCCAGTAAATTCCACACTACATTCATGAGAAAATGAGGACGAAAAAAGTAAATCATGAATCATGTCTTACTATTAGAAAAATAATGTTAATTTTGTGTATAAAAAGAAAAAACGTGGGAACACCTGAAGGTCTTCAGATCACACTTCGAAAACAACTAGATTACAAAAAATTTCAGTCTCTTTCTTATGAGTTGCACATAAGTTTATGATCTGAGAAAATCACTGAACTAGAAAAAAAGTTTTGAGGAAATGACCCACATTTAAGAATATCATGTCTAGAGGCAGTGTGAAAAATGATTCGAAGTACCAGTGAAAGCTAATAGATATATTTAAGAGATACGAATTGGGGCGGAGCAAGATGGCCGAATAGGAACAGCTCCAGTCTCCAACTCCCAGCACGAGTGACACAGAAGACCGGTGATTTCTGCATTTTCTTTCTTTCTTTTTTTTTTTTTTATTATACTTTAAGTTCTAGGGTACATGTGCATAACATACAGGTTTGTTACATATGTATACCTGTGCCATGTTGGTGTGCTGCACCCATCAACTCGTCAGCACCCATCAATTCATCATTTATATCAGGTATAACTCCCCAGTGCAATCCCCTCCCCCCTCCCCCCTCCCCATGATAGGCCCCAGTGTGTGATGTTCCCCTTCCCGAGTCCAAGTGAACTCATTGTTCAGTTCCCACCTATGAGTCAGAACATGCGGTGTTTGGTTTTCTCTTCTTGTGATAGTTTGCTAAGAATGATGGCTTCCAGCTGCATCCATGTCCCTACAAAGAACGCAAACTCATCCTTTTTTATGGCTGCATAGTATTCCATGGTGTATATGTGCCACATTTTCTTAATCCAGTCTGTCACTGATGGACATTTGGGTTGATTCCAAGTCTTTGCTATTGTGAATAGTGCCGCAATAAACATATGTGTGCATGTGTCTTTGTAGTAGAATAATTTATAATCCTTTGGGTATATACGCAGTAGTGGGATGGCTGGGTCATATGGTACATCTAGTTCTAGATCCTTGAGGAATTGCCATACTGTTTTCCATAATGGTTGAACTAGTTTACAATCTCACCAACAGTGTAAAAGTGTTCCTATTTCTCCACATCCTCTCCAACACCTGTTGTTTCCTGATTTTTTAATGATTGCCATTCTAACTGGTGTGAGATGGTATCTCATTGCGGTTTTGATTTGCATTTCTCTGGTGGCCAGTGATGATGAGCATTTTTTCATGTGTCTGTTGGCTGTATGAATGTCTTCTTTTGAGAAATGTCTGTTCATATCCTTTCCCCACTTTTTGATGGGGTTGTTTGTTTTTTTCTTGTATATTTGTTTGAGTTCTTTGTAGATTCTGGAAATTAGCCCTTTGTCAGATGAGTAGATTGCAAAAATGTTCTCCCATTCTGTAGGCTGCCTGTTCACTCTGATGGTAGTTTCTTTTGCTGTGCAGAAGCTCTTTAGTTTAATGAGATCCCATTTGTCAATTTTGGCTTTTGCTGCCATTGCTTTTGGTGTTTTAGACATGAAGTCCTTGCCCATGCCTATGTCCTGAATGGTACTACCTAGATTTTCTTCTAGGGTTTTTATGGTAATAGGTCTAACATTTAAGTCTCTAATCCATCTTGAATTAATCTTCGTATAAGGAGTAAGGAAAGGATCCAGTTTCAGCTTTCAACTTGTGGCTAGCCAATTTTCCCAGCACCATTTATTAAATAGGGAATCCTTTCCCCATTTCTCGTTTCTCTCAGGTTTGTCAAAGATCAGATGGCGGTAGATGTGTGGTATTATTTCTGAGGACTCTGTTCTGTTCCATTGGTCTATCTCACCACTCCTATTCAACATAGTGTTGGAAGTTCTGGCTAGGGCAATCAGGCAAGAGAAAGAAATCAAGGGTATTCAGTTAGGAAAAGAAGAAGTCAAATTGTCCCTGTTTGCAGATGAAATGATTGTATACTTAGAAAACCCCATCGTCTCAGCCCAAAATCTCCTTAAGCTGATAAGCAACTTCAGCAAACTCTCAGGATACAAAATTAATGTGCAAAAATCACAAGCATTCTTATACACCAGTAACAGACAAGCAGAGAGCCAAATCAGGAATGAACTTCCATTCACAATTGCTTCAAAGAGAATAAAATACCTCGGAATCCAACTTACAAGGGATGTAAAGGACCTCCTCAAGGAGAACTACAAACCACTGCTCAGTGAAATCAAAGAGGACACAAACAAATGAAGAACATACCATGCTCATGGATAGGAAGAATCAATATCGTGAAAATGGCCATACTGCCCAAGGTTATTTATAGATTCAATCCCATCCCCATCAAGCTAGCAGTGAGTATCTTCACAGAATTGGAAAAAACTGCTTTAAAGTTCATATGGAAACAAAAAAGAGCCCGCATTGCCAAGACAATCCTAAGTCAAAAGGAAAAAGCTGGACGCGTCATGCTACCTGACTTCAAACTATACTACAAGGCTACAGTAACCAAAACAGCATGGTACTGGTACCAAAATAGAGATTTCTGCATTTTCAACTGAGGTACTGGGGTCATCTCACTCGGGAGTGCCGGACAATCGGTGCTGGTCAGCTGCTGCAGCGCGACCAGCGAGAGCTGAAGCAGGGCGAGGCATCGCCTCACCTGGGAAGCTCAAGGGGGAAGGGAATCCCTTTTCCTAGCCAGGGGAACTGAGACACACAACACCTGGAAAATCGGGTAACTCCCATCCCAATACTGCACTTTAAGCAAACAGGCACATCAGGAGATTATATCCCACACCTGGCCAGAAGGGTCTCACGGAAACGGAGCCTCCCTCATTGCTAGCACAGCAGTCTGCGATCTAACCGCAAGGCAGCAGCCAGGCTGGGGGAAGGGCGCCCACCATTCCTGAGGCTTAAGTAGGTAAACAAAGCCTCTGGGAAGCTCCAACTGGGTAGAGCTCACAGCAGCTCAAGGAAACCTGCCTGACTCTGTAGACTCCACCTCTGGGGACAGGGCACAACTAAACAACAACAACAAAAAAAGCAGCAGAAACGTCTGCATACGCAAACGACTCTGTCTGACAGCTTTGAAGAGAGCAGTGGATCTCCCCACACTGAGGTTGAGATCTGAGAAGGGACAGACTGCCTGCTCAAGTGGGTCCCTGACCCCTGAGTAGCCTAACTGGGAGACATCCCCCACTAGGGGCAGTCCAACACCCCACACCTCACAGGGTGGAGTACACCCCTGAGAGGAAGCTTCCAAAGAATCAGACAGGTACACTCGCTGTTCAGCAGTATTCTATCTTCTGCAACCTCTGCTGCTGATACCCAGGCAAACAGGGTCTGGAGTGGACCTCAAGCAATCTCCAACAGACCTGCAGCTGAGGGTCCTGACTATTAGAAGGAAAACTATCAAACAGGAAGGACACCTATACCAAAACCCCATCAGTACATCACCATCATCAAAGACCAGAGACAGACAAAACCACAGAGATGGGGAAAAAGCAGGGCAGAAAAGCTGGAAATTAAAAAAATAAGCGCACATCTCCCCCTGCAAAGGAGCACAGCTCATCGCCAGCAACGGATCGAAGCTGGTCAGAGAATGACTTTGACGAGATGAGAGAAGAAGGCTTCAGTCCATCAAACTTCTCAAAGCTAAAGGAGGAATTACGTACCCAGCGCAAAGAAACTAAAAATCTTGAAAAAAGAGTCGAAGAATTGACAGCTAGAATAATTAATGCAGAGAAGGTCATAAACGAAATGACAGAGATGAAAACCATGACACGAGAAATACGTGACAAATGCACAAGCTTCAGTAACCGACTCGATCAACTGGAAGAAAGAGTATCAGCGATGGAGGATCAAATGAATGAAATCAAGCGAGAAGAGAAACCAAAAGAAAAAAGAAGAAAAAGAAATGAACAAAGCCTGCAAGAAGTACGGGATTATGTAAAAAGACCAAATCTACGTCTGATTGGGGTGCCTGAAAGTGAGGGGGAAAATGGAACCAAATTGGAAAACACTCTTCAGGATATCATCCAGGAGAACTTCCCCAACCTAGCAGGGCAGGCCAACATTCAAATTCAGGAAATACAGAGAACACCACAAAGATACTCCTCCAGAAGAGCAACTCCAAGACACATAATTGCCAGATTCACCAAAGTTGAAATGAAGGAAAAAATCTTAAGGGCAGCCAGAGAGAAAGGTCGGGTTACCCACAAAGGGAAGCCCATCAGACTGACAGCAGATCTCTCAGCAGAAACTCTACAAGCCAGAAGAGAGTGGGGGCCAATATTCAACGTTCTTAAAGAAAAGAATTTTAAACCCAGAATTTCATATCCAGCCAAACTAAGTTTCATCAGTGAAGGAGAAATAAAATCCTTTACAGATAAGCAAATGCTTAGAGATTTTGTCACCACCAGGCCTGCCTTACAAGAGACCCTGAAGGAAGCCCTAAACATGGAAAGGAACAACCAGGACCAGCCAT
Organism: Piliocolobus tephrosceles; assembly: GCF_002776525.5. NCBI lineage: Eukaryota > Metazoa > Chordata > Mammalia > Primates > Cercopithecidae > Piliocolobus > Piliocolobus tephrosceles. Next base: position 101,149,328 of record NC_045440.1, on the reverse strand, counting down.
TGCAAAAACATGCCAAAATGTAAAGACCATCGAGCCTAGGAAGAAACTGCATCAACTAATGAGCAAAATAACCAGTTAATATCATAATGGCAGGATCAAGTTCACACATAACAATATTAACCTTAAATGTAAATGGACTAAATGCTCCAATTAAAAGACACAGACTGGCAAATTGGATAAAGAGTCAAGACCCATCAGTCTGCTGTATTCAGGAGACCCATCTCACATGCAGAGACATACATAGGCTCAAAATAAAGGGATGGAGGAAGATCTACCAAGCAAATGGAGAACAAAAAAAAGCAGGGGTTGCAATCCTAGTCTCTGATAAAACAGACTTTAAACCATCAAAGATCAAAAGAGACAAAGAAGGCCATTACATAATGGTAAAGGGATCAATCCAACAGGAAGAGCTAACTATCCTAAATATATATGCACCCAATACATGAGCACCCAGATTCATAAAGCAAGTCCTTAGAGACTTACAAAGAGACTTAGACTCCCATACAAAAATAATGGGAGACTTCAACACTCCACTGACAACATTAGACAGATCAACGAGACAGAAAGTTAACAAGGATATCCAGGAATTGAACTCATCTCTGCACCAAGCAGACCTAATAGACATCTATAGAACTCTCCACCCCAAATCAACAGAATATACATTCTTCTCAGCACCACATCGCACTTATTCCAAAATTGACCACATAATTGGAAGTAAAGCACTCCTCAGCAAATGTACAAGAAAAGAAATTATAACAAACTGTCTCTCAGACCACAGTGCAATCAAACTGGAACTCAGGACTAAGAAACTCAATCAAAACCACTCAACTACATGGAAACTGAACAACCTGCTCCTGAATGACTACTGGGTACATAACGAAATGAAGGCAGAAATAAAGATGTTCTTTGAAACCAATGAGAACAAAGATAAAACATACCAGAATCTCTGGGACACATTTAAAGCAGTGTGTAGAGGGAATTTTATAGCACTAAATGCCCACAAGAGAAAGCAGGAAAAATCTAAAATTGACACTCTAACATCACAATTAAAACAACTAGAGAGGCAAGAGCAAACACATTCAAAAGCTAGCAGAAGGCAAGAAATAACTAAGATCAGAGAAGAACTGAAGGAGATAGAGACACAAAAAACCCTCCAAAAAAATCAATGAATCCAGGAGTTGGTTTTTTGAAAAGATCAACAAAATTGACAGACCGCCAGCAAGACTAATAAAGAAGAAAAGAGAGAAGAATCAAATAGACGCAAAAAAAAATGATAAAGGGGATATCACAACCGACCCCACAGAAATACAAACTACCATCAGAGAATACTATAAACACCTCTATGCAAATAAACTAGAAAATCTAGAAGAAAGGGATAATTTCCTGGACACTTACACTCTTCCAAGACTAAACCAGGAAGAAGTTGAATCCCTGAATAGAACAATAGCAGGCTCTGAAATTGAGGCAATAATTAATAGCCTACCAACCAAAAAAAGTCCAGGACCAGATGGATTCACAGCTGAATTCTACCAGAGGTACAAGGAGGAGCTGGTACCATTCCTTCTGAAACTATTCCAATCAATAGTAAAAGAGGGAATCCTCCCTAACTCATTTTATGAGGCCAACATCATCCTGATACCAAAGCCTGGCAGAGACATAACAAAAAAAGAGAATTTTAGACCAATATCCCTGATGAACATCGATGCAAAAATCCTCAATAAAATACTGGCAAACCGGATTCATCAGCACATCAAAAAGCTTATCCACCATGATCAAGTGGGCTTCATCCCTGGGATGCAAGGCTGGTCCAACATTCGCAAATCAATAAATGTAATCCAGCATATAAACAGAACCAAAGACAAGAACCACATGAGTATCTCAATAGATGCAGAAAAGGCTTTTGACAAAATTCAACAGCCCTTCATGCTAAAAACGCTCAATAAATTCGGTATTGATGGAACGTACCTCAAAATAATAAGAGCTATTTATGACAAACCCACAGCCAATATCATACTGAATGGGCAAAAACTTGAAAAATTCCCTTTGAAAACTGGCACAAGACAGGGATGCCCTCTCTTACCGTTCCTATTCAACATAGTGTTGGAAGTTCTGGCTAGGGCAATCAGGCAAGAGAAAGAAATCAAGGGTATTCAGTCAGGAAAAGAAGAAGTCAAATTGTCCCTGTTTGCAGATGACATGATTGTATATTTAGAAAACCCCATTGTCTCAGCCCAAAATCTCCTTAAGCTGATAAGCAACTTCAGCAAACTCTCAGGATACAAAATTAATGTGCAAAAATCACAAGCATTCTTATACACCAGTATCAGACAAGCAGAGAGCCAAATCAGGAATGAACTTCCATTCACAATTGCTTCAAAGAGAATAAAATACCTAGGAATCCAACTTACAAGGGATGTAAAGGACCTCTTCAAGGAGAACTACAAACCACTGCTCAGTGAAATCAAAGAGGACACAAACAAATGGAAGAACATACCATGCTCATGGATAGGAAGAATCAATATTGTGAAAATGGCCATACTGCCCAAGGTTATTTATAGATTCAATGCCATCCCCATCAAGCTAGCAATGAGTATCTTCACAGAATTGGAAAAAACTGCTTTAAAGTTCATATGGAACCAAAAAAGAGCCTGCATTGCCAAGACAATCCTAAGTCAAAAGGACAAAGCTGGAGGCATCACGCTACCTGACTTCAAACTATACTACAAGGCTACAGTAACCAAAACAGCATGGTACTGGTACCAAAACAGAGATATAGACCAACGGAACAGAACAGAGTCCTCAGAAATAATACCACACATCTACAGCCATCTGATCTTTGACAAACCTGACAAAAACAAGAAATGGGGAAAGGATTCCCTATTTAATAAATGGTGCTGGGAAAATTGGCTAGGCATAAGTAGAAAGCTGAAACTGGATCCTTTCCTTACTCCTTATATGAAAATTAATTCAAGATGGATTAGAGACTTAAATGTTAGACCTATTACCATAAAAACCCTAGAAGAAAACCCAGGTAGTACCATTCAGGACATAGGCATGGGCAAGGACTTCACGTCTAAAACACCAAAAGCAACGGCAGCAAAAGCCAAAATTGACAAATGAGATCTCATTAAACTAAAGAGCTTCTGCACAGCAAAAGAAACTACCATCAGAGTGAACAGGCAACCTACAGAATGGGAGAACATTTTTGCAATCTACTCATCAAAGGGCTGATATCCAGAACCTACAAAGAACTCAAACAAATTTACAAGAAAAAAACAAACAACCCCATCAAAAAGTGGGCAAAGGATATGAACAGACACTTCTCAAAAGAAGACATTCATACAGCCAACAGACACATGAAAAAATGCTCATCATCACTCGCCATCAGAGAAATGCAAATCAAAACCACAATGAGATACCATCTCACACCAGTTAGAATGGCAATCATTCAAAAGTCAGGAAACAACAGGTGCTGGAGAGGATGTGGAGAAATAGGAACACTTTTACACTGTTGGTGGGATTGTAAACTAGTTCAACCATTATGGAAAACAGTATGGCGATTCCTCAAGGATCTAGAACTAGATGTACCATATGACCCAGCCATCCCACTACTGGGTATATACCCAAAGGATTATAAATTATGCTGCTATAAAGACACATGCACACGTATGTTTATTGTGGCACTATTCACAATAGCAAAGACTTGGAATCAACCCAAATGTCCATCAGTGACAGACTGGATTAAGAAAATGTGGCACATATACACCATGGAATACTATGCAGCCATAAAAAACGATGAGTTTGCATCCTTTGTAGGGACATGGATGCAGCTGGAAGCCATCATTCTCAGCAAACTATCACAAGAAGAGAAAACCAAACACCGCATGTTCTTACTCATAGGTGGGAACTGAACAATGAGCTCACTTGGACTCAGGAAGGGGAACATCACACACCGGGGCCTATCATGGGGAGGGGGGAGGGATTGCATTGGGAGTTATACCTGATATAAATGACGAATTGATGGGTGCTGATGAGTTGATGGGTGCAGCACACCAACATGGCACAAGTATACATATGTAACAAACCTGCACGTTATGCACATGTACCCTAGAACTTAAAGTATAATAATAAAAAATAAAAAATAAAAGAGATAGGAAAGCAGCAGAAAACAGACTGATGAATAATTGATATAAGGGATGTGTAAGGTTAAGGATGACTTCAGGGTTTCTGGTTTGGATTGAAAGCACACAGTGGAATTGTTCACTGAAATAGAAAACACATGAAGAGTAAAGGATTTGAGGTTTATGATGAATTCAGTTTGGGACATTCTATGGGACATATAGGTGAAGGTCCGTTTAGCTCTTAGTGCTGGAGTTCAGGGAAAAAAAAGAATGAACTCTAAAATCGCATTTTATGAGTAAAAAACATATAATGATAACTAAATCCATTGGGAATAAAATTATCCAAGGAGAGTGAGGACTAAAATAACGAAAACCTACTAAACTCCTATTTAAATGTGGGATAGGTAGCAGAAAAGTAACAACAGGAGCCAGAGACAGGGTGCCAAAGACATAGGGGAAGAATCAGAGAAGCCAAGAAAGTGAAGTTTTAGGAAAGAGATGACAAGTATTAAATAGCAAAGGTATTTACTAAACAGCAAAGAATCAAAAAATAAATGAAAAGTATCCACTAGATTTTTAAAGCTTGATGTTACTAATAAGCTCTGCCAAAGTGCTTACAACGGTATCATGGAGGCAGAATCCATGAAAAGATTAGCTTGTAAGTTTAAAAAGGGTAGAAGGGCTTATAGATTGGAAACAAAATAAAAATACTTTTTGTGGGTGATATTATTGTCTATGTAGGCGGTATTATTACCTATGGAGGAAATCTAAAGGAATCCACCCAAAAAAACTCCTAAAATTAAAAAGTTATGCAAGGTCACAGGACACAAGATTAGTGCAGAAAAATAAATTTCATTTCTATAACTTAACAATGAACAATCAAAATAAAAAATTAAGCATATGATAATATTAAAAATGCTCCAAAGGAAATAAAATATTTGGGTATAAATCTAACAAAACATATATAGGACCTACATGCTGAAAAAACAAAATGCTGATGAAAGAAAGAAAAAGGAATCTAAATAATTCAAGAATCATACTATGTAGATGGATTGTAAGACTCAACATAGTAAAGATATTCCTGTGAAATTCATCTACATGTTTAAGGTCAACCAGCACAAAGATAATGCATTAAACAACCAAAACTAAGGATGACTCTCACAGATTCCATTTCACCCCCTGCCACCTGCACTGGATGGAGGAATGAGGATAAGGAATAGAAGGAAACTTCCATGAAAAACACACACCCAGCATCATACTCAATAGTTAAAGGCTGAAAGCATTCCCTCAAAGATAAATAACAAGACAAGGATGCCCATTTTCACCACTGCTATTCAACACTGTACTAGAAGTCCTAGCCAAAGAAATTTGAGAAGGAATAAAAGGCAACCAAATTGGAGAGAAAAGTAAAACTATCTCTATATATTTTCAGATAACATGACTGTATATATAGAAAATCCCACAGAATCCACGAAAAACTACTATAGCTAACAAACGAATCTGGCAAATGTGCAGAATAAAAGATCAACCCACAGGCCGGGCATGATGGTTGATGCCTATAATCCCAGCATTTTTGGAGGCTGAGGCAGGCAGATTGCTTGAGCCCAGGAGTTCAAGACCAGCCTGGGCAACATGGTGAAAACCCGTGTCTACAAAAACACACAAAAAAATTAGCTGGACACAGTGGCACACACCTGTAGTCCCTGCTACTTGGGAGGCTGGGGTGGGAGAATCACTTAAGCCTGGGAGACGGAGGTTCCAGTGAGCTGAGATCACACCACCGCACTCCACCCTCAGCAACAGAGTAAAATCCTGTCTCAAAAACAAAAGATCAACTCACAGCTAAGCATGGTGGCTCATACCCATAATCCAAGCACTTTGGGAGGACAAGTGGGAAGATCACTTGAGCCCAAAAGTTCGAGATCAGCCTGATCAACATACCAAGACCCTCCCTCTAAAAAAAAAAAAAAAAAAAAAAAAAATTTCATTAGCCAGGCACTGTGGCATGTGCCTGTGGTCCCAGCTACTAGGGAGGATGAGGTGGGAGTACTGCTTGAGCCCAGGTGGTCAAGGCTGCAGTGAGCCATGATCACACCACTGCACTGCAGTTTGGGTGACAAAGCAAGACCTCATCTCAAAAATAAATAAATAAAATATCAACTCACCAAAATTGGTGTTGTATGTGTACACTAGCAACAAATGATCCAAAATGGAAATTAAGAAAACAATTCCACTTACAATAGCACCCAAAATAATAATATACCTAGGAATAAATTTAACTAAGGAGGTGAAAGACACAATGAAAATTATAACACACTGCTGACAAAATTAAAGATTACTTAACTAAATAGAAAGGCATCCCATGTTCATGGATCATTACACTTAACATTGTTAAGATGATAATACTACCAAGCAGCTGACAGATTCAGTACAATCCCTATCATAATTCCAGTGGCCTTTTGAGCCAAACTGAAAAAGCTAGTATTCAAATTCATATACAACTGCAAAGAGACAAAACAATTTTGAAAAAGAAATATGAAATAGGGCCAGGCATGGTGGCTCACACCTGTAATGACAGCACTTTGGGAGGCTGAGGCAGGCAGATCGCTTTAAGCTCAGGAATTCGAGACCAGCCTGGGCAACATGGCAAAACCTTGCCTCTACCAAAAATACAAAAGTTAGCCAAACGTGGTGGCTCATGTTTATACTTCCAGCTACTCAGGAAGCTGAGGCTGGAGAATCACTTAAGCCCAAAAGCAGAGGTTGTAGCGAGCTGAGATCACGCCACTCCATGCCAACCTGTGAAACAGAGTGAGACCCTGTCTCAAAAAAAAAAACAAAAAAAAGACAGAAATACACTTCTTTATTTCAAAATTTACTATAAAGCACAGTAATCAAAATAGTGCTGTTCAGGCTTAAGAACAGACACATAAACCAATGGAATAAAATGCTGAGTCCAGAAATCCAGCATAGGCCTATAGGGTTTATTTTCAACAAGAGTGACAAGACCATTCAATGGGCAAAGAAAAGTCTCTTCAACAAATAGTGCTTGGACTATCAAATAACCATAGAATGAAGTTGAACCCATATACAACATATCATATACAAAATTAATCATTCCATATACAAAATTTAATTCAATATGGATCAACAACCTAAATATAAGAGCTAAAACTTTAAAACTCTTAGAAGAAAACATAGGGGGAATCTTCAAGACCTTAGATAAAGCAATGAACTCTTAGATATGACACCAAAAGCACTAGCAATAAAAGTTAAAAATAGGCAAATTGGACTTTATCCAAATTAAACACTCTGTACCTCAAAACACATTCTCAAGAATGTGACAAGACAACCTACAGAATGGATGAAAATATTTGAAAATCATATATCTGCTAAAGACCTACTACCTTAAATACAAAAAGAACTCTTAAAACTCAAAAACAGACAAATAATTGAATTTTAAAATGGTCAAAGACTGCAAACCCATTAAGATAGACACTATCCAAAGAACAGAAAATAAGTGTTGGTGAAAATGTGGCAAAACTGAAACCTTCGTACATTGGTGGTGAGAATACAATAGTATAGCCAGCCGCTGTAGAAAACAGTACGGTAATTCCTGAAAAGATTGAACACTGTGGTCCAGCAATTCTACTTCTGAGTATATGTGCAAAAGAACTGAAAGCAGGGTCTCAAAGAGATTATTTGCACACGCATGTTCATTGTAGCATTATCCACAATAACCAAAAGATGAAACAACCCAAGTGTCCATCAGTGAATGAATAGATAAACAAAATGTAGTAAATACACACAACAAAATATTACTCAGCCCTCAAAAAAAAGGAAACCCTGGGCCAGGCATGGTGGCTCACACCTGTATTCCCAGCACTTCGGGAGGCCAAGGCAGGCAGATCACCTAAGGTCAGGAGTTTGAGATCAGCCTGGCCAACATGGTGAAACCCAGTCTCTACCAAAAATATAAAAATTAGTTGGGTGTGGTGGTAGTCGCCTGTAATCCCAGCTACTCAGGAGGCTGAGGCAGGAGAATCACTTGAACCCAGGAGGCAGAGGCTGCAGTGAGCTGGGATTGTACCACTGCACTCTAGCCTGGGTGGCCAAGTGAGATTCTGTCTCAAAAAAAAAAAAAAAAAAAGCTGTAAGCAAGAAAAAAAAAAGAAAAAAAGGGAACTTTGTCATATGCTACAACATGGATGAACCTTGAGGACACTGTGCTAAGTGAAATAAGCCAGACACAAAATGACAAATATTGTATGATTCCACTTACTTGAGGTACTTAGAGTAGTCAAAATCATAGAAACAGAAGGTATAATAGAATGATGGCTGTCAGGGAAAACAGAAGAGGAGAATGGGAAGTTATTACATAATGGATACAGTGCTGCCCCTTTGCCAGATGAAAAGCATTCTGGAGATCTGGAGATCAGAGAGCTTAGCAAAATACAGGGGTACAGGAAGCAGCAGGAAAAGCCCTATAGGCTCTCTGAGTCCCCTGGCAAGCCATTTCTGCCTTGCCTCATAGGGGTCTCTGGGGAGGGCTGCTGGAGGCAATGGGAAAAGGCCACAGGGAGAACAAAACCTCCAGCCGAACTTTTTAACAATTACAACCAAATGAGATGTCTCCTAGCCAGAACTCAGGGAAGGGCACGAAGCCGGTGTGCAGACTCCACTGGCGGGGAAGCACAAAGGCCCTATTTGCTTTCACAGCTGGGAGGCTGACAGCCTGGGACAAGTTCTCAGCCCTGCTCGCCCACTGCCTGGAAACAGACTCAGTGCTGTTGGGGGCAGGGTATGGTGGGAGTAAGATCAGCCCTGTGTAGGGTCCAGCCCCACAGGGTTAGTGGGTTTTTCTCCCCATGTGCGGAGACGAGAGATTGTAGAAATAAAGACACAGGACAAAGAGATAAAAGAAAAGGCAGCTGGGCCCGGGGGACCACTACCACTAAGACGCGGAGACCGGTAGTGGCCCTGAATGCCAGGCTGTGCTGATATTTATTGGATACAAGCCAAAGGGGCAGGGTAAGGAGTGTCAGCCATCTCCAATGATAGGTAAGGTCACATGGGTCATGTGTCCACTGGACAGGGGCCCCTTCCCTGCCTGGCAGCCGAGGCAGAGAGAAAGACAGGAGAGAGAGAGACAGCTTACGCCATTATTTCTGCATATCAGAGACTTTTAGTACTTTCACTAATTTGCTACTGCTATCTAGAAGGCAGAGCCAGGTGTACAGGACGGAGCATGAAGGCGGACTAGGAGCGTGACCACTGAAGCATAGCATCACAGGGAGATGGTTAGGCCTCCAGATAACTGCGGGCGGGCCTGACTGACATCAGGCCCTCCACAAGAGGTGCCCTCCACAAGAGGTGGAGGAGTAGAGTCTTCTCTAAACTCCCCTGGGGAATTCCCGGTCTGCTAAGTAGCGGGTGTTCTTCCTTGACACTGACGCTACCGCTAGACCACAGTCCGCTTGGCAACAGGCATCTTCCCAGACGCTGGCATTACCACTAGACCAAGGAGCCCTCTGGCGGCACTGCCAGGGCAGAACAGAAGACTCACACTCTTCTGTTCATTTCTCACTATGTCCCCTCAGCTCCAATCTCTGTATGGCCTGGTTTTTCCTAGGTTATGATTGTAAAGCGAGGAGTATTATAATATTGGAATAAAGAGTAATTGCTATAAACTAATGATTAATGATATTCATATATAATCATATCTATGATCTATATCTAGTATAACTATTTTTATGTTTTATTATAAAAATATAATATATTTTATTATACTGGAACAGCTCATGCCCTCGGTCTCTTGCCTCAGCACCCGGGTGGCTTGCCGCCCACAGCCCTATACGTAGGTTGTGTGGGAGCTGTGTGAGGCCTGTGACTGCCGATTTTTCCCCACTTCCCTAACAACATGCATGATACAGTAGAGGTAGCCATAATCCTCATAGGAACGTAACTCCATTGACCTGGGAACCTGATCCCCATCCCCAACAGCAGTCACAGCAAGACTCACCCGAGGAAAACCTGAGCTCAGACACACTGCCTCCATCTAATGGTTCTTCCCTATCCACCTTGGTAGCTGAAGACAAATGTCATATACTTTCGGGAGTTCTAAGGCCCCACCCACCACCTGTTCCTCCCCATACTACCACAGCTGATATTCTCTTGAAAGCGCCACCTCTCTGCAGGTGACCAACCAGCACAAAGAGAGTGCATTAAGCAACCAAAACAAAGGACCCTCACAGAGTCCATTTCACTCCCCTGTCACCTCCACTGGAGAAGGTATCCACGACTGAGAGACCCACAGAAGGGTGACATCAAAGGATTCTGTGCAGACAACTCCCAGTACCAGCCTGTGGCCTGGTAGACCTGCGGGGGTGACTAGATCCAAAAGAGAGATAACAATCACTACAGCTCAGCTCTCAGGAAGCCACATCCCTAGGAAAAGGAGATCAAAAGAACACCCCATGGACAAAAGAATCTGAACAACAGCCTTGAGCCCTAGACTTTTCCTCTGACAGAGCCTACCCAAATGAGAAGGGACCAGGAAACCAACTCCAGTATATGACAAAAGAAGGTTCTTTAACACCCTCAAAAATTCACAGTAGCTCACTAGCGACAGACCCAAACCAAGAAGAAATCCCTGATTTACCTGAAAAAGAATTCAGAAGATCAGTTATTAATCTAATTGAGGAGTCACCAGAGAAAGACAAAGCCCAATTTAAGGATATCAAAAAAATGATACAAGAAATGAGGGAAGAAATTTTCAATGGAATAGATAGCATATATAAAAAACAATCAAAATGTCAGTAAACAATGGATGCACTTACAGAAATGCAAAATGCTGGCCAGGCGCGGTGGCTCACGCCTGTAATCTCAACACTTTGGGAGGCCAAGGTAGGTGGATCATGAGGTCAGGAATTTGAGACCAGCCTGGCCAAGATGGTGAAAGCCCATCTCTACTAAAATTATAAAAATTAGCCAGGTGCAGTGGCAGGCACCTGAAAGCCCAGCTACTCAGGAGACTGAGGCAAGAGAATTGCTTGATCCAGCGAGGTGGAAGTTGTAGTAAGTCGAGATCGCCCCACTACACCCTAGCCTGGGCAACAGAGCAAGACTTCATCTCAAAAAAAAAAAAAGAAAGAAATGCAAAATGTTCTGGAAAGTCTCAGCAATAGAATCAAACAAGCAGAAGCAAGAACTTCAGAGCTCAAAGACAAGATGTTCGAATTAATCCAATCCAACAAAGACAAAGGAAAAAGAATAAGAAAATATGAACAAAGTCTCCAAGAAGTCTGGGATTATGTTAAATAACCAAACCTAAGAATAACTGGCATTCCTGAGGAAGAAGAGAAATCTAAAAGTTTGGAAAACATGTTAGGGGGAATGATCAAGGAAAACTTCCCCAGCCTGGCTAGAGATCTAGACATCCAAAGACAAGAAGCTCAAAGAACACCTAGGAAATTCATCACAAAAATATCATCGCCTAGGCACACTGTCATCAGGTTATCTAAAATTAAGACAAAGAAAAGAATCTTAAGAGCTGTGAGGCAAAAGCATGAGGTAATCTATAAAAAAAAAAAAAAACCTATTGAATTAACAGCAGATTTCTCAGCAGAAACCCTATAAGCTAGAAGGGATTGGGGCCCTATCTTCAGCCTCCTTAAACAAAACAATTATCAGCCAAGAATTTTGTGTCCGACAAAACTAAGCTTCATAAATGAAGGAAAGATAGAGTCTTTTTCAAACAAATAAATACTGAGAGAATTTGCCACTACCAAGCCAGCACTATAAGAACTGCTAAAAAGGGAGCTGACTCTTTAAGCAAATCCTGGAAACACATCAAAACAGAGCCTCTTTAAAGCATAAATCTCACAGGACCTATAAAACAAAAATACAATTTGAAAAAAAAAAAAAGGTATACAGGCAACAAATGGCGCAATAAATGGAATGGTGTCTCACATCTCAATACTAATGTTGAATGTAAATGGCCTAAAAGCTCCACTTAAAAGATACAGAATTGCAGAACGGATAAGAATTCACCAACCATCAACTGCCTTCAAGAGACTCACCTACCACATAAGGACTCACATAAACTTAAGGTAAAGGGGTAGAAAAAGACATTCTGTGCAAATGGACACCAAAAGCGAAAAGCAGTATCTATCCTTATATCAGAAAAAAATAAACTTTAAAGCAACAGCAGTTAAAAAAGACAAAGAGGGACATTATATAATGATAAAAGGCTGTGTCCAACAGGAAAATATCAGAATCCTAAATATATATGCACCTAACACTGGAGCTCCAAATTTTCTTTTTTTTTTTTTTTGAGACAGAGTTTCGCCCTGTCACCCAACTTGGACTGCAGTGGCGTGATCTCACCTCACAGCAACCTCCGCCTCCCAGGTTTAAGTGATTCTCCTGTCTCAGTCCCCTGAGTGGCTGGGATTACAGGCGCCCGCAACCACACCCAGCTAATTTTTGTATTTTTAGTAGAGAAGGGATTTCACCACGTTGGCCAGGCTGGTCTCAAACTCCCGACCACTGGTAATCCGCCCGTCTCAGCCTCCCAAAGTCCTGAGATTACAGGCATGAGCAACCTCACCCAGCCTAGAGCTCCCAAATTTATAAAACAATTACTACCAGATCTAAGAAATGCAATAGACAGCAGCACAATAATAGTGGGGGACTTCAATACTCCACTGACAGCACTAGACAGCTTATCACAACAGAAAGTCAACAAAGAAACAATGGATTTAAATTATACCCTGGAACAAATGGACTTAACACATATTTACAGAACATTCTATCCAACAACTGCAGAATATTCATTCTCTTCATCAGCGCATGAAACTTTCTCCAAGATAGACCATATGAGAGGCCACAGAACGAGCCTCAATACATTTAAGAAAATTGCAATTATATCAAGCACTCTCTCAGAACACAGTGGAATAAAACTGGAAATCAACTCTAAGAGGAACCTTCAAAACCATGGAAATACATGGAAATTAAGTAAACTGTTTCTGAGTGATCATTGGGTCAACAATAAAATCAAGATGGAAATTAAAAATTTCTCTGAACTGAATGACAATAGTGACACAACCTATCAAAACCTCTGGGATACAGCTCAGGCGGTGCTAAGAGGAAAGTTCATAGAGCAGAGCACAGTGGCTCACGCCTGTAATCCCAGCACTTTGGGAGGCCAAGGTGGGTGGATACACTGAGGTCAGGAGTTCAAGACCAGCCTGGCAAAAATGATGAAACCACATCTCTACTAAAAATACAAAAATTAGTCAGGCATGGGTGGCAGGTGCCTGTAGTCCCAGCTACTTGGGAGGGTGAAGCACAAAAACTGCTTGAACCCCAGAGGAGCAGGTTGCAGTGAGCCAAGATTGTGCCACTGCACTCCTGCCTGGGTGACAGAGCAAGACTTCATCTCAAAAAAAAAAAAAAAAAGAGAGAGAAAGAAAGTTCATAGCCCTAAATGCCTATCTCACAAAGTCTGAAAGAGCACAAACAGATGATCTAAGGTCACACCTCAAGGAGCTAGAGAATGAGAACAAACCAAACCCACACCCAGCAGAAGAAAGGAAATAACCAAGATCAGTGCAGAAATAAATTTAACTGAAACAAAAAAAATACAAAAGATAAATGAAACAAAAAGGTGGTTCTTTGAAAAGACAAGTGAAACAGAGAGACCATTAGCAACATTAACCAAAAAAGAAGAGAGAAAATCCAAATAAACTCAATTAGAAACAAAACGGGAACTATTACAACCGACAAGACAATGATCCTTTGTATAAAGGATCATTGAAGGCTACTATGAACACCTTTACACACATAAACTAGAAAACCTAGAGGAGATGGATAAATCCCTGGAAAGACACAACTTTCCCAGCTTAAATCAGGAAGAATTTGATACCCTGGACAGACCAGTAACAAGCAGCAAGATTGAAATAGTAATAAAAAAAAATTACCAATAAAAAAAAGTCCAAGACCATACGAATTCACAGCTAAATTCTACCAGACATTTAAAGGATAATTGGTATCAATCCTATTGACACCATTCCACAAGACAGAGAAAGAGGGAATCCTCCCTAAATCATTCTATGAAGCCAGTATCACCCTAATACCAAAACCAGGAAAGGACATAACAAAAAAAGAGAACTACAGACGGATATCCCTGATGAACATAGATGCTAAAATCCTTAACAAAATACTAGCTAACTGAATCCAACAACATATCAAAAAGATAATCCACCCATGATCAAGTGGGTTTCATACCAGAGATGCAGGGATGGTTTAACACACACAAGTCAATAAATGTGATAAATCACATAAACAGAATTAAAAACAAAAATTAGATGCAGAAAAAGCAATCAAAAAAAAATCTAGCATGGCTTTATGATTAAAACTCTCAGAAAAACTGGCATACAAGTGACATACCTCAATGTAATAAATGCCATCTACGACAAACCCACAGCTAACATAATACTAAATGGGAAAACGTTGAAAGCATTCCCTAAAAGAACTGGAACAAGATAAGGAGGCCCACTCTTACCACTCCTCTTAAACACAGAGCAATCAGATAAGAGAAAGAAATAAAGGGCATCCAAATCGGCAAAGAGGAAGTCAAACTGTCAGTGTTTGTTGATGATATGATTGTTTACCTAGAAAACCCTATCAAGACTCCTCCACAAACCTACTAGAACTGATAAAAAAAATTCAGCAAAGTTTATGGATACAAAATTAATGTACACAAATCAGTAGCTCTTCTATATACCAACAGCGACCAAGCTGAGAATCAAATCAAGAACTCAACCCCTTTTCATTAGCTACAAAAATAAAATAAAATACTTAGGAATATACCTAACCAAGGAGGTGAAAGACCTCTACAAGAAAAACTACAAACACTGCTGAACGAAATCACAGATGACACAAATAGAAACACATCTCATGCTCATGGATGGGTAGAATCAATATTGTGAAAATGACCATACTGCCAAAAGCAATTCACAAATTCAATACAATTCCCATAAAAATGCCACCATCGTTCTTCACAGAACTAGAAAACAAAATCCTAAAATTTGTAGGGAACCAAAAATGAGTCTGCATAGCCAAAGCAAGACTAAGCAAAAAGAACAAATCTGGAGGCATCACATTACCTGATTTCAAGCAATACAATAAGGCCATAGTCACCAAAACAGCATGGTACTGGTATAAAAATAGGCACATGGACCAATGAAACAGAATACAGAACCCAGAAATAAGCCCAAATACTTACAGCCAACTGATCTTTGACAAAGCAAACTAACACATAAAGTGGGGAAAGGACACCCTATCCAACAAATGGTGCTGGGATAACTGGCAAGTCACATGTAGGAGAATGAAACTGGATCCTCATCTCTCACGTTATACAAAAATCAACTCAAGATAGATGGATCAAGGACTTAAATCTAAGACCTGAAACTATAAAAATTCTAGAAGATAACATCAGAAAAGCCCTCTAGACATTGACTTAGGCAAGGATTTTATGACCAAGAACCCAAAAGCAAATGCAATAAAAACAAAGATAAATAGCTGGGACTTAATTAAACTAAAGAGTTTTTGCACAGCAAAAGAACAGTCAGCAGAGTAAACAGACAATCCACAGAGTGGGAGAAAATCTTCACAATCTATACATCTGACAACAGACTAATACCCAGAATCTACAACAAACACAAATTAGCAAGAAAAGAAAAATCCCATCAGAAAGTGGGCTAAGGACAAGAATAGATAATTCTCAAAAGAAGATACACAAATGGCCAACAAACATATGAAAAAATGCTCAACATTACTAATAATCAGGGAAATGCAAATCAAAACTATAATGTGATACCAACTTACTTCTACAAGAATGGCCATAATCAAAACATCAAAAAATAATACATATTGGCATGGCTCCAGTAAACAAGGAACACTTCTACACTGCTGGTGGGAATGTATAGTAGTACAACCACTATATAAAATGGTGTGGAGATTCCTTAAAGAACTAAATGTAGAACTACCATTTGATCCAGCAATCCCACTACTGGGTATCTATGTAGTGGAAATGGAGTCATTATACAAAAAAAGATACTTGCACACATGTGTTTAAAGCACACACGTTTATAGCAAAACAATTCACAATTGCAAAAATGTGGAACCAACATAAATGCCTGTCAATCAACGAGCAGATAAAGAAACTGTGATATTGATAGTTAGATAGATAGACACAATGGAATACTACTCAGCAATAAAAAACAATGAATTAATGGCATTTGTAGTGACCTGGAGGAGACTGGAGACTATTATTCTAAGTGAAGTAACTCAGGAATGGAAAACCAAATATCGTTATGTCCTCACTGATACGTGGAAGCTAAGCTATGAGGATTCAAAGGCATAAGAATTACACAATGAACTTTGGGGACTCGGGGGAAAGAGTGGGAAAGAGGCAAGGGATAAAAGCCTACGAATTGAGTACAGTGTATATTGCTTGTGTGATGAGTGCACCAAAATCTCACGAATTACCACTAGAGAATTTACTCATGTAACCAAACACCACCACCTGTTCCCAATAACCTATGGAAATAAAAAATCTTAAAAAATAAAAATAAAATGGTTGATTGTATGTTATGTGAATTTCGCTTCCATTAAAAAAACACACACACAAACACTGACTTATTTTAAAAAAGAAAAAAAGAGGCTGGGTGCAGTGGCTGAAGCCTGTAATCCCAGCACTTTGGGAGGCCAAGGCAGGCGGATCACGAGGTCAGGAGATCGAGACCATCCTGGCTAACATGGTGAAACCCTGTCTCTACGAAAAATACAAAAAATTAGCCAGGCGAGGTGGCAGGCAACTGTAGTCCCAGCTACTCAGGAGGCTGAGGCAGGAGAATGGCATGAACCCGGGAGGCAGAGCTTGCAGTGAGAGGAGATTGTGCCACTGCACTCCAGTCTGGATGATAGAGCAAGACTCCATCTCAATCAATCAATCAATCAATCAATCAATAAAGTGGTGATAAAGAAAAGAAAAGAATCTGGAGAGGGCAACATGGTTGCCGGAAAGTATTTCCCCAAAATGTAGCAGAGAAATAAGCACTTTAAATGATAGCAAAGTGCCAATAAAGCAAATGAGAGATTGAAAGTGAAGGAATACTGTTAAAGTGAGATACTTAAGATACAGAGACAGGATCCACAATAAAGGGAATGCTTCAAGGAACTGCAAAGTCCATAACATAACCATAAAAGGATTGGCTGAAATGGAACAGAAATAAGGATGACAGAGTTAAAAATCAAGGAATTGTGTTGCTAGAGAATTATATAAGAATCCATATGGACACTGAAACGACCCAAGATGGATGAACTGAAATGACCCAAGAGGGATGAACAAAAAAAGTCTGTGAATCAGGAAACAAAATTTTCAGTCACAGGGACCACAAAACCAACGGATGATGGCTATCAGGGGACCATAAATGGTTATATAGTCAGGTCACACGAGCTTCAAAAATTAAAAGATATTTGTGAGTGTGTATGGAAGAGTAATGGTCTAGAATCAGTCCAATTAGAAGGCCATTTATTATAACATTCAAGCAATGACCTCACCAATGACAGTGATGATAAACACAGACTTCAGCCAAGCTAAGAGAGAAGTGATACCTCTCTTGCAGGCCTCCTAATCTCAAATTCTAACTAATTGATTTTTTAAATCAATTAACAGAGACTGATTATTCTTAATAGTCTGCCAACAAAACTATACTAATTCATAATAATCAGCACTTAAAATTCCAATGATCACATGTAAAATTTCTACAAGTAAATCCATGAAATCCCTGATGGTAAACAGAGCACATTGATATCCAGAACAAATGACCATCAAGTAAATACAAAATCCTATCTAAATGTAAACAAAATTTAAAAAAAAAAAAAAAAAAAAAAAACTTTGTCCTGTGAAAGTATGGAAATTGTCTAGATTCCAGAAAAGTTCTGCTAGATAGAGCAGATAGGTGCTGGTATCCAATCAAAGATAGCTTTATTTGCCTGCACTACAGTGGAAAAAATAATTCTGAAGCCCTTCGTCAAAATTAGACATTCAAATCAAAACAGCTGCCTCATATCTTTAAGTCTAATTACACTGACACAGACTTTTTAGAAAAACAAAAATAAACTACAAGACGAAACTATAAAAACAATTTGATATAAAATACCACAGTCAAGAGTAATAACATATCACTTATTGACCAGGTCACCTAAATCTATGGGTTGTCAGGACCAAAATTTTTTTCTTATTAATACTGGAAATCAGTGGCTCATGCTTCCAATTCCAGTAATTTGGGAGGCCAAGGCAGGAGGGTCACTTGAAGCCAGGAGTTCGAGACCAACCTGGGCAACACAGCAAGACCCAGTATCAAAAACAGAAACAAAACAAACAAAAAGTGGCTTACTGGTTTCTGACTCAAAATGTTTAAGAAAGGTATCTGTGCTTATGGGAAACAGAAAACTATCTCTGAATTAAAATACCACAGATACAAATATTTTCACTTTTTTGTTTAAAATCTAACTAAACCTGTCGGTACATGAGATAAAAGAATAAAATCACCTTAGGTTTTCAAACAGAAGATTTTTGTAATATTAAAGAGCCATATCAATAATCAGAAGGTTATGACAGTAAAGAAATAAAATTAAACTTGCAAAACTGATTTTAAAATAAGTTAAGCTAAAAAGGAGAAAGGTGGTAAAAGATTATGACAGTAAAGAAATGAACTTGCAAAAATGATTTTTTTTTTTTTTGAGACAGAGTCTCGCTCTGTCACCCAGGCTGGAGTACAGTGGCCAGATCTCAGCTCACTGCAAGCTCTGCCTCCCGGGTTCACGCCATTCTCCTGGCTCGCCTCCCGAGTAGCTGGGATTACAGGCGCCCGCCACCTCACCCGGCTAATTTTTTTTGTATTTTTAGTAGAGACAGGATTTCACCGTGTTAGCCAGGGTGGTCTCGATCTCCTGACCTCGTGATCTGCCCGTCTCGGTCTCCCAAAGTGCTGGGATTACAGGCTTGAGCCACCGCGCCCGGACTCAAAAATGATTTTAAAAGAAGTTAAGCTAAAAAGGAGAAAGATAGTAAGAATATATACATAAAAATAAGTTTCATCTGGAGTGAAACTGCAACTATTTCTCCTATTAGAAGATAATCTCAGATTTTTAGGTTCAAAAGATGCTTTTCAAATTTTATTTTATTTACTTTTATTTTGAGATGGAGTTTTGCTCTTGTTGCCCAGGCTGGAAGCAATGGGGCGGACTCTGCTCACTGCAACCTCTGCCTCCTAGGTTCAAGCAATTCTCCTGCCTCAGCCTCCCACTTTTGAAATTTTTTATGAAAAATAAGTAGTACTTCCATAAACAGCCTTACAAATAGTTACATTTATTAGATTAAAAGAGTTTTTAACATTTTTGATGCAGGTGGTACAAAAACCAGAATAAATAGGTGGTTTAGAAACAAATTTATCACTCTCTTTAGGCTGAAGTATTTTTTTTTTTGGAGACAGAGTCTCCCTCTGTCACCTAGGCTGGAGTGCAGTGGCGCAAGCTCCGCCTCCCAGGTTCATGCCATTCTCCTTCCTCAGCCTCCAGAATAGCTGCGACTACAGGCACCGGCCACCACGCCCAGCTAATTTTTTGTATTTTTAGTAGACATGGGGTTTCACCATGTTAGCCAGGATGGTCTCGATCTCCTGACCTCGTGATGTGCCCGCCTCGGCTCCCCAAAGTGCTGCAATCACAGGTGTGAGCCACCGTGTCCAGTCAAGACTTAATTCAATGATCAAAGAAAGCACATTAATCATATAATTTTTTAAATTGTATAGCAAGTCTTGTCCTGTTTTACAGATGAGGCCCAAACAGACTGAACAAAAAAGAATATGAAAAAGGAGAGGAGTACATAGTTAAATGGAAGTTACTGATAATGTTTTAGCTCTTAAGCTATGTTAACAAGTATTTATTAGATTAGCATGGACTGATGTGTCATGAACCAAAAACTGTGTATCTGAAATCAAAAACAGGATAAACAGTTTATAAGTAGTAACTGCAAGATTTAAAAGTGAGGGCAATGACTGACATATATACATCTCTCAGAGTAAATAGGAAATCGTTAACAACTATTTCATGAGTGAAGTTTCAATATATTTTTTAAAATTCACAGTAAACATCAAGATGGATTTCATTTTATGTAACACAATAACTCAGTCACCCACTCATCCTAAAAATCTCTATAAGTAAAACTGATTATAAAGATATGTTAAGGCAGTGTATTTAAACCATGACCACTAGAATCACAATCATCATGAATCTCTTTTGCTAAGTGTCTTTTACTGAGATTATATAAATCTTTTAGCAATGCTTTTCAGTGCAGTACAGAGTAGACAACCAATAAATGTTGGTAGAATTAAATTTACCTTCACAAACAAGACATGCCTTCTTATCAAGGCATTTAACAATATCTTATTTTTTGAATGATCTTACCTGATTTAAGCCTTATGTTCATACCTTTTAATCATACTTCAATACATTCATATATATAATAGTTTTTAACAGATTCATCTTTGAGTACCTATAACTCTAAAAGGCCCCTTCACTAAACCTACCATTCCAACCCCAATTTTATTTAGAAAATACGTCTTTTCTTCATGGTGATTCTACAGTAACTTGAAATAATTTGAATATAAACTTATTCAGTTTTACTAGTACATGCATAATTTTCAACTTAATTACATACTATACTAATCAAAGCTTAAAACAGGAAAATAAACTATTTCAAAATCTGCTTCATCTACAATGTTTTTACTCAAAATTTAATTCCAATCACTAGCATAAACCCAAGCATTACTCTCCAGGGGTGTACACTGCTAAATAATTTGTCCAAATGTCAACTGCAATTTTCAAAAATCCTCTCTAACCCAAAATGTTAAACATCTGTAAAAAATACTTGTTTTCAGAGTGGTTTACATTCATGACATTTAACCTTTTGCTGTACACACCACAAAATTCAAGTCTCAATTACCATGCAAACAGGAAACCTGATCATTTCTGCAGTAGCCATCTGCATAGTCCAATATCAAGTATTAGTTCTAGCTTGCACTAAGTCATGTGTTACAAGTCTTTTTCTGCACCCTCTATAATTAGTTGTAATTTGCCTCTGTTAAAACGTGTTTCTTAAGGGACATCTGGCCTTGAAACTTCCACCTTCTCAATGAAAAAATACTTAGTGTCTGGATTTTTTTTTTTTCTCTTTTAATATGGAACACTGCATGGGTGGTATAACCAAGTCCAGACTTTGAAAAAAAAATAAATTCCAAGAAAAGATAGTAATTAAGAACCATTTAAGTATTACCAACTATAAATGTAAAGTAAAACTTTGTTGTAACTATCCACAGATTTCTAAATTAATCTCTCAAATATTAGAAGATCACAAAGTAACTTTTCATTTTCAAAAGAATATAACATTGGACTATTAACTTCTAGAAACTATATTAAGTTAAATTGGATAATACATGTTTGGAATCAAAGATTTTATAAATGGAAAAAAGATCTGAGTCCAGTGGGTTGATATGACACTCAAAGCATCCACTTAAAATAGGAAATAATTTTAACAGTTCATTTTTAACCCTAACTTCACAAAGATTAAAGTTACATTTAGAATATGTTAAACCTACATACAGATTCACATGAAGTCATTTTAATAATACTTATCAATTTAGTTGATTATAGGCAATCTTCCTTAAAACTAAAAGTTAAATATTAAGTAGCTGATAAAAAAAAAAAAACCTAATAAAAATGAATGACAGACACACCACTCTTTTGCAAGGTGAAAGTGGAAACATTCTCCACAATAAGCTATGGTCCTGACCTATTTCGCTTTCCTAGATTGGAAAATTTTTGGTAGAAACTCTTTAAAACCAATATTACACATCTGCAAAAAAACACTAGCAAGAAATATAAGATGCGTCAGAGAAGGAATAAATAAATCTGAAAAAAGAAAAAATCAGTTTCTTATACCAAAACTTCAAAAACAATTATAAAATTTGGTGCAAATATATTTTCATCTTCCCAAAAAATAACCTGAGAAATTCCCTTCAGATTTAGAAAAATTATGTAAAGAAAAAATTCATACAGGTCCTTTGCAAAAATCTAAAAATGTTAATGTAAAAATTGGACACAATTAGGCTGTACTTTCACTGTAGATGTAAGTAATAAGCAATCTGCATGGTCCCTAGTAGAGCTATGACAAAGTAAGTAAAATCTGTAGGAAAACAACCTTTACATATTTTATTCAAATTTAAAAACGCCCATTACAAATAATCATGTAACTTAAAAGGGCATATACAAATTAAAGGCCAGGCACGGTAGCTCATGCCTGTAATCCCAGCACTTTCAGAGGCCAAGGCGGACAGATCATGATGTCAAGAGATCGAGACCATCCTGGCCAACATGGTGAAATCCCTTCTCCAGTAAAAATACAAAAATTAGCTGGGCGTGGTGGTGCACACCTGTAGTCCCAGCTATTCGGGAGGCTAAGGCAGGAAAATCGCTTGAACCCAGGAGGCGGAGGTTGCAGCGAGCTGAGATTGCACCACTGCAATCCAGCCTGGCAACAGAGTGAGACTCTTTCAAAAAAAAAAAAAAAATTAAGTATATAAGCTATGTTTATGTAACAGTTGATATATTCAAAAAAGTAAAGAAATGTCAAATACTACTAAAATTAGTTAACATAAACAACTTAGTTCAATAATTTCTTACCTGTATCCCATCCTTAAGTTTCAAAATGCATTCCATAGTATTGATGGTAATTACCACTGGTTCTGAACCCAGTTTTGTCCATGGTACATGAATCCTTAATTCATGAATATGTCCACTTAAAAAAGTGAATGGTAATTTCAGTTCCTTAAAACACAAAACATTGCATAAAAGTTAGTAAGTGTTTAATATTTTTTATTATAATATGCAAATTTCTTTTTCAAAAAATAAAATTTCCAAAACAAGAATATTTGGGGACTTACTGTTTAGTGCTTAATATTTTTCATTCTAATGTATAAATTCCTTTCTTAAAAGAGAAATAAAATGTCCAACACAAAAATATTTTGAGAATTACTGTTTATCAAAAAGTAGCATCAAATACCTTGTTAGGCCATAGTTAATGATAAATAATAATTTATAGTACAAGTTACATTTAATAAGTTACTTAAGCACTCTAGGCCTGTCTCCTACTTTGCTGAATGGAAAAAATATATAATACTTGGTACATGATGAAAGCTCATAGATGGTAGTACAATAGTATATAGCAGCAGTACTTGAGATACCTGAAATTATGTAATTTTTTAAGTCTCCATCTAAAAATATGTCTTCAAAATATGTTTTAAACTAATAGAACAGTATTCTAAGTGAAGTTGAAAGGGGAGCTCAACTGGAGATTTGAGAATAACTTGACAAAATGAAAACTGATCAACCTAAAAAAAAAAAAAAAAATGTAGTCCGCTTCACCTAATGTAAAATTGAACTGGATACTTGGTCCTAAATTTTAAATATTTTCTGACTGCTTTCCATTATCATTAGATAAAAGATTAGACATGAAAAATTTCACCAAAATTGCTTTATGCTCATTTGTCTCACTTCTACATACAATTTGTTTACAAATCAACAAAGGACGAAGAAAAAAATGTATTCCCATCACATTTTTTACAGTTATTGTAACTCTATTTGTGAAAGTTAATAAAAATATTAAGCTTATTCATTCACATTTTAGCCTACCTAGTTGGTTCAGCAACACAGTAGCAATATACCTAAATACAGACAGTATAGTAAAGTGATTAAGACCAATAACTCTGCAGCCAGCAAAGACTTTATTGTATCTGTGCCTCAGTTTCATTATCTTTAAAATTTGTATAAAAATACTATATTTTGAATATTAGATCAATTAATCTACATAAAGCTTAGAATACTACCTTCCTCACAGAGAAATCATTATAAAGGTGCTAGGCTGGGCACGGTGGCTCAAGCCTGAAATCCCAGCACTTTGGGAGGCCAAGACGGGTGGATCACGAGTTCAGGAGATGGAGACCATCCTGGCTAACACGGTGAAACCCCGTCTCTACTAAAAAATACAAAAAAACTAGCCGGGCGAGGTGGCAGGCGCCTGTAGTTCCAGCTACTCGGGAGGCTGAGCCAGGAGAATGGCGTGAACCTGGGAGGCGGAGCTTGCAGTGAGCTGAGATCTGGCCACTGCACTCCAGCCTGGGCAATAGAGCGAGACTCTGTCTCAAAAAATAAATAAATAAATAAATTTTTAAAAAGGTGCTAAATATTTATTATTATAATTACAAAAGTATGGGCCTAATTTGTTTCTTCAACCAGAGGTTTTTTTTTTTTAGAGGGCAGCTATTAAGGTTATTGTTAGTACTCTATGCTAATAGAATGTCACAATTTTTAGATCTTTGTCATTATCACAGTATTTTTAAAATGCATTAATTTCTTCAAGCATTGTTCAGCTAGCACAAGATTATATATTGATCAGTGCCTGTAACAAAAGCAATATTTACTAAACACTGAGTATGTACCAGGCACTATTCTAAGCACCTTACTTGTAAATAATTATTTACTCCTCCTAAGAACCACAAAATTTAAATACCATTATCCCCATTTTACAGTGAAGAATCTGAGACATGAAGGGTCAAGAATCTTCCCAAAATGAAACATCTAGGAGAGCCTGGACTCAAAATTAAGAAATATTATGCCAGAGCCATGGCTCTTAACCACTATAATACTGCCTCTACACTTCCATTATCAGCACTGAAAATGTTTCCACTGGCTATTTATCTACCTAACTGGACAATGAGCAGATTACAATTCCACCTCTACCACCCTATGCCTTGTGTAACAATGATATATTTGCAAAATGGCTTTCAAAGTTGCAGTCCAAGGGCATAACTCAGATTGTCTCAGCGTTCTCAGAGTACAGATGTTTAAAGACACCTGAATCAAACTCAAGAACTTAGTGTCATCAGAATGCTACTAACCAAACATTAACACAAGAGGTGACTTTCTGGATTAGAACATGGAATTTTGAGACATATGATCTGACTTTATAAGCAAGATAGTTTCAATTTCAAAATCACAGAGGAAAGAAAAATAAATAAATAACATATTTATATATACTGTAAAAGGTGAAACACAAATGATGATTGTTATAACAAATGGATCTTCCTTGAGGTAACCAAAAAAGGTATTTTCTTTTCATTCTTTTCCCTTCTTGAAATATATAAATCTACAACTTTAAAATATTTTATTTATGTATAACTTTTAGGTAATACATCATGTAAAATGCATCCCTAAAATCAGAACATCTATAATAATGCAATGGATATTAGTAGCAAAGAATTTCAGAAGAGAGTTGAATATATCTCAAAAACCTAATTATAGGTAAGGTATTATAAAATAACAGAGAAAAGGGATACTTTTAAAATGAACATAACAGGCAACAAAAGCAAATATAGAAAAATGAGACTACATCAAATTTTAAAACTTCTGCACAACAAAGGAAAAAGAATAAAAAAGATCACTTATGAAATGGACAAAAATATTTGCAAACCATCTATCTGATAAGGTACTAATATCTAGAATATATAAACAAGTCCTATGACTAATCAACAACAAAATAACAATAATTCTATTTAAAAATGGACAAAGGAATTGAAGACATGTCCACAAAAAAGATATACAAATGGCCAAAAAGTATATGAAAAGAAGCTCAACATAACTACTCGTTAGGGAAATGCAAATCAAAAACCACAATGAACTATCTCTCAGTCATAACAATGGCCATTATCAAAAACATAATAAGTGTTGAGAAAATGGAATACTTATACACTCTTAGTGGAAACATAAAATGGTACAACTGCTACAGAACATAATATGGAGATTCCTCAACAAATCAAAAGCAGAATTACAATGATCCAGAAACCCCAATTCTAGGTACATACCCAAAATCATTTAAAAGAAAATCTTAAGGAGATATTCACACACCCATGTTCAAAGCAGCATTAATCACAATAGCTTTAAAGTAAAAGCAACTCTAATATCCATTTTTGAATGAATGGATAAGCAAAATGTAATAACATACATACAATGGAATATTATTCAGCCTTAAAAAATAAGCAAATCCCATAATATACCACAACGTGGATGAAACATGAGGCCACTATGGTAAATAAAATAAGCCAGTTATGAAAAGATAAATACTGTATGATTCCACATATATAAGGTATCTAACATTGTCAAACTCTTAGAAAGTACACTGGTGGTTGTCAAGGGCGGGGGCAGGGGAAAGGTAAAAAGGGAGTCATTGGTTCAACAGATAGAGTTTCAGATTTATAAGACAAAAATGTTCTGAAGATCTGCTGCACAAGGATGTGCATACAGTTAACAGTAAGATAGTATACACTTAAAAGTGCTTAAGATGGTCATTTCTCTTTAAGAAACAAGGTCTGTCACCCAGGCTGGAGTGCAGTGGCACAATCAGCTTACTGAAACCTCCAACTCCTGGGCTCTCCCACCTCAGCACGCCAAGTAGCTAGAATTATATGCACATGGCACCACACCCAACCAATTTTTTAAATTTTTGGCACAGATGAGTCTATGTTGCCCAGTCTGGTCTTCAACTTCTGGGCTTCAAGCTATCCTCCCATCTCAGCCCTCAAAGTGCTGGGATTATAGGCACGAGCCACCATGCCCAGCCTCAATGACAAATTTTATGTCACATGTTTGTTACTACCAGAACACACTCACACAGACACACACATAAGTGACAAGACTTCAAGAATGCTGAATGAGGAGCTCGGCAAATCCTCTCCCTAAAAAGCAATGACAAAAAGGACAAAGTTGTCAAAAATAACAGCTCAGCAGCAATAAGAGTAAGACTAGCATAAGGTCACAATACAATTTGGGTCAGGCAACAAAACAGCAGACCAGTCCAAAAATTAACAGAGAAATATGGAAAGTGATATAGCCCAACGGGATCTTGCCAAGGTCTCACATTACTGGTAGTCTAGAAAGTTGTACGCATATGCAAGAATGTACTTATTCAGAAGACTGTATATCTGTTGTTCCACCAGATATATCTGTTGTTCCACCAGATATACAGATACAATCCCCCTAACAACCACAAAGAGAGGGCAATAACTAGCAAACTACTCATTTCTAGTTAACCATGAGGCCTCATGAACATAGAGAATTAAAAAAAAAAAAATCAGACTTATAATCTCCTGACTTTGAAACTATTACCCAGCAAATGTATATATCCCATGTCAAAGAGTAAATACCTTACTAGCTCAAAGGTTTAAACAATCTCCAATCACTGGCTGATGACTACTTATAGTAACCCAGTGAAATTCCTAGAATGCCAGGCTTAAAAATAGAAAAGAGAATTTTTTTTTTTTTTTAATGAGCAGAGAAATCAGAGGGCACACGAAAGAGACATCACAAAATTAGTCGAGGCAAGTCAATAAACAAATAAACCTGCAACAACAACCATCTCCTGGGGGAGAAGAAATCAAAATCCAAAGTTGCTGCAATATATTAAACAAAATGTCCAATTTACAACAAACAACTATGACACATGCAAAGCACACAGAAATAAAAATAGTCAATAGAAACTATATTTGAAGGAGATCAAATGCAGGGCTTGGTACACAAAGACTTCAAAACATCAATTCCAAATATGTTCAAAGAAATAAGGGAAACCATATACAAAATTTTTTTTTTTTTTTTTGAGATGGAGTCTCACCTTGTCACCCAGAGTGGAGTGCAATGGTGTGATCTCAGCTCACTGCCATCTCTGCCTCCCAGGTTCCAATGATTCTCCTGCCTCAGCCTCCCGAATAGCTGGGATTACAGGCACCCGCCACCACACCCAGCTAATTTTTGTATTTTTAGTAGGGATGGGGTTTCACCATGTTGGCCAGGCTGGTCTCGAACTCCTGACCTCAAGTGATCCACCCACCTCGGCCTCCCAAAGTGCTGGGATTACAGGCATAAGCCACTGCATCCGGCCTCAATTAGAAAATGTCAATAAAAAGAAATTACAGAAAAAATGAAAATTTTGGAATTGAAAGTACAATCAACAAAATAAAAAATTCACTAGAAGTGCTCAGCAGCAGATTTGACTTGGCAAAAGAATCAGTGAATTCAAATCCAAATATATCATAGTCAAACTACAGAAAGCCAGGGACAAAAAAAAAGCTGAGAGCAGAAAGACAAAAACAATTTTTCAGGTACAAGGAAACTTTTAGTAGATTAACACCTAATTTCTCCAAGAATTCTATATCCAGCAAAATTATCCTTCAATAATGCAAGCAAATTAAAAGACACTGAAATAAAGAATAAGATAATTGATTCCTAGCAGAATATTAACAGAAGTTCATTAGACTGAAAGGAAGTAGCAATAGATGATAAAACAAATTCACACAACAAAACAATACAGGTAATTATGTTGGTGACTGGTAAAGGACATTATAAATGCTTTGTTCTCCCGTGTTCTTCTGATTTAAAAGGAAACTGCGTAAAACAATAATGATAAAATTGTATTGTTTGACTTTTAACAAGTGAAGATGCAATATATGTGACTATAACAGCACAAGCAGCAGAAGAAAATGGAGTTATAGTAGGGAAATGTTCTCTATTTTAATATAATAAAGTTATCAATAATCTCAAGTAGTTTGCAGTAAATCAGATGCATATTATAATCCCCCAAGCAACCACAAAGAAAATAATTCAGGCCAGGCGCAGTGGCTCACATCTGTAATCCCAGCACTTTGGGAAGCTGAGGCAGGCGGATCACGAGGTCAGGAGATCGAGACCATCCTGGCTAACATGGTGAAACCCCGTCTCTACTAAAAATACAAAAAAAAAAAAAAAAAATTAGCTGGACTTGGTTGCGGGTGCCTGTAGTCCCAGCTACTCAGGAGGCTGAGGCAGGAGAATGGCATGAACCCGGGAGGTGGAGCTTGCACTGAGTCGAGATCACGCCACTGCACTCCAGCCTGGGCAACAGATCAAAAAAAAAAAAAAAAAAGAAAGAAAGAAAATAATTCAAAAGTAATTTGAAAGTCAATAAAGCAATTAAAATAGAACATCGAAAAATATCAATTTATTACAAAAGAAATTAATAAGAGTATCTGAGGAACAAAACAGACATGAGGCACACAGAAAATAATAGCAAAATGATAAATGTAAATTCAATCACATGAATAAAAATTAGAGGTGAACAGATTAAAAACTTCAATCAAAATGGAACCCAATGCTCATCTCCTCCACAAAGAAAAACCAAAACAACAAATAGAGCACTTTGAGTTGAATGTCTATGGGAGAACAATGGAACTCATCAGGAAGTAATGAAGTTCTTCTGAGGCACAGAAAACTCCACAGGTCAGCATAAAGACGAAAGGAGAGCACCTGGCCAAGACCAGCCTGGAGCCAGAAGGGGCTCCCCATTGATGAGAAAAGTTAAGCAAGACATCCTCAGCAGTCCCCATGACCACTGTGGATACTTGCAATCCAAGCTACAGGGCAGCTCCACAGTCCTCACAAGCCCTGAGTCCAGTATAGCGAGCTGCCTGAGGTCCATAAGGCTGGATTGCTCCAGAAAGAGAATTCACATTTGATCCACTGAATTCCCCAGGATCCAAGCTGCTGCAGTACTATATCATTTGGAGAATGAAGCAACTGCTAGAGTGCATTCTGCCTTGGGGCTCAATAGCCCTGGCATCTCTACATCCCTTGGACCCTGTAATCAGAAAATGGCAGCTGAGAAATAGCAGCCATTTCTCAGGGACTAAGGACCAGCCTGCCTAGCATTCCTCACCCCAAGCAAAGCCACACCACTGCCTCCACAAACACCCACAGTCTAGCCCACTGAGGCACTCACAGAAAATGCTGATATTGATGACAGCTGAAGAATTCACATAGAAATTACATTACTGCACCCAATCAGGAAAAAAGCCCAGGCACCCTACTCAACCAATACTGAAGTCAAATCTACAGGAAAAAGTTTTTTCCTATGAAAACTACTTCATAAAATTGGCAGAGGTGGTTGTTCTACCAGATAAACAGATATCAAGCTAGGGACACAAGAAACATGAAAAGGCATGGAAACATGACACCTCAAAGGAACACATAATTCTCTAATAACATACCCCAAGGAAAACAAACCAATAAAATACCTGAAAAGGAATTCACAGTAATTTCTTAAGGAAACTCAGTGAAATACAAAAGAATACGGATAGTTAATTCAACAAAATCAGAAAAACAAGTCATGATCTGAATGAGAAATTCAACAGATATATGCCATAAAAAAGAACCAAACAGAAATCTTAGCATTGAAGAAGTCAATGAATAAAATTTAAAAATACAAATGAAAGTTTCAGCAATACACGAGATCAAGCAGAAGAATTTGCGAACTTGAACATAAGTCTTTTGAAATATAGTAAATCTTCACCTAACATCATCAGTGGGTTCTTGGAAACTGTGATTTAAATGAAACAACATGTAACAAAACTAATTTCACGGCCTGGCACGGTGGCTCACACCTGTAATCCCAGCACTTTGGGAGGCCGAGATGGGCGGATCACGAGGTCAGGAGATCGAGACCATCCTGGCTAACACGGTGAAACCCCGTTTCTACTAAAAAAGTACAAAAAAATTAGCCAGGCGTAGTGGCAGGTGCCTGTAGTCCCAGCTACTGGGGAGGCTGAGGCAGGAGAATGGCATGAACCTGGGAGGCGGAGCTTGCAGTGAGCCAAGACCGCGCCACTGCACTCCAGCCTGGGAGACAGAGCAAGACTCTGTCTCAAAAAAAAACTAATTTCACCTAGGCTAACTGATATAAACAAAAGTTCCTACAGCCTATGTCTAGTCACAAAAACATGACCAATATTTTAAAGAGCCAAACCACTTCTAATATCAAATACTGAAAAAGATGTAGGCTATATGTACATTTAAGAAAGATTAATGAAATTATTAAATTAGTATCAATTATTACATTATTAATAAAATTAAGATTAATAAATATTTACCAAATTTATGGTCAATTGGTGAATGACAGCAGTCACAATGGTTGTGAATGAAATCATGAAACAAATGTTCGGAAAGTGAAAAGAGGAGCATCTTCTAATGCCACACAGTTAAAAAACAAGGAATACTGTGAGATCACTGCTCTCTGAATGCATCATATATTGTGCATCTGTATGATTATCATATACTTTATGAATTTTTATTGTATAGTATCATGCGATTGTTCATTTTCCAACCTGCTTATTCCAGTTGCGTGTCACAGGTGGCTGAAGCCTATCCAGCCACTCAGGGTAAAAAGTAGAAACCAGTTTTGGACAGGACACCATTACATCACAGTTCACACACACACACACACTCACTCACTGATACTGGGACAATTTAGACATACCAGTTAACCAAATATTCACATCTTTGGTAAGCAGAAGGAAACCAGACTATCCGGAGAAAACCCATGCAGATATGGGGAGAACAAGCAAACTCCATAAAGACTGAGGGCCTGACCAAAAATCATTTTTGTCTCAGCAACATTATAACTAAACAATGCTGAACATTATTTTGAGGTCCTCCTGTACCCGGGTTAGCCAAAAAAAAAAACAACGAAACAAGTAAAAAACAGACAATTAAAAAGAATGAGAAGAAAGCCTACAGGGCCTGAGGGATACTATTAAGTTAAAAAAAAAAAAAAAAAAGCATGTATTTTTGGAGGTCCAGGGGAAGAGAACAGACAAGGCATATAAAACCTATTTAAATAAATAATAGCTGAAAACATCTCAAGTCACAGGAGAAATATAAACATCCAGGTCCAGGAAGCTCCAAGTTTCCCAAATAGACTCAAGTTTCCCAAATAGACTCAACCCAAAAAGGTCCTCTCAGGATACACTATAGTCAAACTGAGAAAAGATGAACATTACAGTGAAACTGTCAAAATTCAAACACAAACAGAATTTTTAAAATAGGAAAAGTGTGAAGTAACACATAAGGGACTCTCCATAAGACTAACAGCAGATTTCTCAGCAGAAACATAGGCCAAGAGACAATGAGATGCCATATTCGAAATGTTGAAAGAAAACAAACTGTTAGCCAAGATTACCATATCTAGTAAATCTACCCTTCAGAAATGAAGGAAAAATAAAATCTTTCCCAGAGAAGCAAAAAATGAGGTAATTAATCACCACTAGACTGAAAGGACAAGAAATGATTAGGGGAATCCTAGAACTGAAAGCGAACAGACTATAACTACCATCATGAAAACATGCAGAAGTGTCAATCTCACTGATGAAGCAGATTCACAAATGAGAAAGAGAAGTAAAAATTATCACCACAGAAACCACCAAACTGCAAAGATAAACAATAAGAAACTAAGGAAGAAAGAATGGATATATACTTTAAAGAAACAAAAGGGAATTAGCAAAATGACAAGAGAAATTCCTCACCTATCAATAATAACCTTGAATGTAAACAAATAAAAATGCCAAATTAAAAACTATAATCCCCAATTAAAAGCTATAAACTGGATGAATGGATTAACAAAAAACAAGACCGGGCTGGCCAGGGTGGCTCACACCTGTAATCCCAGCACTTTGGGAGGCCAAGGCAGGCAAATCACCTGAGGTCAGGAGTTTAAGACCAGCCTGGCCAACGTGGTGAAACCCCATCTCTAAAAAAATACAAAAATTAGCTGGGCATGATGGTGGATGCCTGTAATGCCAGCAACTTGGGAGGCTGACGCGGGAGAATCACTTGAACCTGGGAGGCAGAGGCTGCAGTGAGCCAAGATTGCACCACTGCACTCCAGCCTGGTGACAGAGTGAGGTGGGGAAGTTGGGGCGGGGCGGGGCGGGCAAGCAGGGAAACAAGACCCGACTATACGCTGCCTATAAGAAACTCACTTCTGTAAACATATACATAAACTTAAAATGAAGAAATGAAAAAAGTTCCACCAAAAATGAATAGGAGTAGCTATCCTTATATCAGAAAAAATATACTTTAAGTCACAAACTGTATAAGGAGACAAAGAAGGTCATTATATAATAATAATAATGAAGTCAATTTGACAAGCATCTATAACAACTATAAATATATACACACTCACTACTAGAGCACTCAGATAAAGCAAATATTATTGGATATAAAGAGAGAGATAAACTCCATTACAATAATAATTGGGGACTTTAACACCCCACTCACAGCACTGAACAGATCACTGGCAGAAAATCAGTCAAAAATATCAAATTTCAATTGCACTTTAGACCAAATAGACGTAACATATTTACAGAACAACAGCTGCAGAATACATTCTTGCCACTAGCACACAAAAAAAATTCTCCAAAAATTTTAAAAGTCAAAGTCATATCAAGTTTCTTTTCTAACCACAATAGAATAAAACTAAAAATCAGTAACAAGTAAACTTTGGAAACTGTACAAATACATGAAAATTGAACAGCATGCTCTTGAATAACCAATGGATCAATAAAAAAAGTGAACAAGAAATTTTAAAATTTCTTGAAACAAATGAAAATAGAAATACAACATAGTAAATCCTATGGAATATAGCAAAAACAGTACAAACAGTTTTTAGCATTAAACAGTTGTATCAAGAAGTTGAAAGATTTCAAATAAACAACCTAACGATGCATGTCAAGGACCTAGAAAAGCAAGAACAAAACAAACACAAAATTAGTAGAAGGAAAGATATTATGAGGATCAGAACAAAATAAATGAAATAGACACCAAACAATACAAAGGATCAACAAAATGAAAAGCTGGTTTTTTGAAAAGATAAACAAAATCAGCAAACTATTACACAGACTAAGAAAAAAAGAGACCAAACCACAGAAACACAAAGGATCATTAGTGACTATTATGAACAAATACACACCAATAAATAAGTGAACCTAGAGAACACAAATAAATTCCCAGACACATAATCTACCAAGATTGAACCAAGAAGAAAGAGAAAACCTGAACAGTCCAATAACGAGTAAGAGGATTGAACCAGTAATAAAATCATCAACAAAGAAAAGCCTGGGACTGAATGGCTTCACTACTGAATTCCACTAAACTTTTTAAAAAGAATACCAATTCTTCTCAAACTATTCCAAAAAAACTGAAGGATAGAAAATCCTTCCCTCAAGCCTGTAATCCCAGCACTTTGGGAGGCCGAGACGGGTGGATCACAAGGTCAGGAGATCGAGACCATCCTGGCTAACATGGTGAAACCCCGACTCTACTAAAAAATACAAAAAACTAGCCGGGCGAGGTGGCGGGCGCCTGTAGTCCCAGCTACTCGGAAGGCTGAGGCAGGAGAATGGCTGAACCCGGGAGGCGGAGCTTGCAGTGAGCTGAGATCTGGCGACTGCAGTCCAACCTGGGCGACACAGCGAGACTCCGTCTCAAAAAAAAAAAAAAAAAAGAAAATCCTTCCTAGCTCGTTCTACAAGGCCAATATTACCCTAATAACAAAACCAAACAAAGAAACAACAGAAAAAGAAAACAAGACAATATGCCTGATGAACACAGATGCAAAATCCTCAACAAAATACTAGCAAACCAAATCCAATAGCACAGCAAAATGATTATACACCATAATTAAATGGGATTTATCCCAGGAATGCAAGAATGGGACAAAAAGCTTTTCCTCTAAGAACTGGAAAAAGACAAAATGCCCATTTTCACCAGTCTTATTCAACATAGTACTGAAGTCCTAGCCAGAGTAATTAAGCAAGGGAAAAAAAATTTTTTGAACAGGGATCCAGATTGGAAAAGAAAAAGTCAAACTGTCCGTATTTGCAGATGACATGATCTCACAAGCAGAAATACCTAAAGACTCTATCAAAAAACTCTTAGAACTGATAAATTCAGTAAAGTTACAGGATACAAAAATCAACATATAAAAATCAGTAGTGTTTCCTACGACAATAACAAACTAGCTGAAAAAGAAATCAAGACAGCAATCCCATTTCCAATAGCTACAAAAAATAAAATACCTAGGAATAAATTTAACCAAGGAGGTAAAAGATCTCTACAAAAAAAGTGACAGAACACTGGTGAAAGAAACAGAGGAAGACACAAAGAAATTAGAAAGACATTTCATGTTCACATATTGGAAAAATTGTTGTTAAAATGACCCAAAAAGATCTACAGATTCAATGTAATTCCTACTAAATTACCAATGCTATTCTTTACAGGTACATAACAAGCAAAGATAAAATCTGTATTTGGCTACAAGACTCTGAATAGTCAAAGCAATTCTGAACAACAGAATAAATCTGCAAGCATCACAATTTCTGACTTCAAAATAAACTACAAAGCTATAGTAATCAAAACAACATGGTACTTATATAAGAACAGACATACAAACCAGGAGAACAGAATAGCAAAACCAAAAATAAACCCACATATTTAAATCCAATGGATTTTTAACAAAGGCATGAAGAACACACATTAGGGAAAGGACAGTCTCTCCAATCAATGGTGCCATGAAAACTGGATATCCATAAGCAGAAGAGTGACACTTGATCCCAATCTCTCACCATATACAAAAATCAACTCAAGATGGACTAAAGACTTAAATGTAATTCCTGGAACTATGGAACTACTAGAAGAAAACACAAGAGAAAATGCTTTGGGACTTTGGTCTAGACAAATATTTTATTGTATAAGAGGCTAATATCCATAATATACAAGGAACTCAACTCAATAGCACACATGCACGCACGCGCACACACACACACACTCACACACACCCACAGAGACACTCCAATTTTAAAATGGGCAATTGCTCTGAGTAGACATTTCTCAAAAGGTGACATATAAATGGCCAACAGGTATATGAAAAATGTTCAACATCACTAATCATAGGGAAAATGTAAATAAAAACCACAACAAAGTATCATATCAGTTAGAACAGCTATTACCGAAACAAACAAACAAACAAAATACGGTGAGGATATAAAGAAAAGAAAACACTTACACACTTGGTGGGGAATGTACATTAGTAGCCATTTTGAAAAACACCATAAAAGTTCCTTAAAAAGCTGAAAATAGAACTAGATATAATCCAGCAATCCCACTACTGGGTGTACCTACAAATAAAATTAGTATGATAAAGAGATACCTTGTACTCCCATGTTTATTGCAGCTCTATACACAATAGCAAAGATATGGAATCAACCTACCTATCCATCTACAAAGGAATGATGGATAAAGAAAATGTGGTATAGGATGGGTGTAGTAGCTCACACCTCTAATCCCAGCACCTTGGGAGGCAGAGGCAGGCAGATCACGAGGTCAGGCATTCGAGACCAGCCTGGCCAATATGGTGAAACCCCATCTCTACTAAAAATACAAAAATTAGTCGGTGTGGTGGCGTGCACCTGTAGTCCCAGCTACTTGGGAGGCTGAGGCAGAAGAATCGCTTGAACCCAGGAGGCAGAGGTTGCAGTGAGCCGAGATTGCACCACTGCACTCCACCCTGAGCAACAGAGGAAGACTCTGTCTCGAAAAAAAAAAAAAGAAAAGAAAATGTGGTGTGTACGTACAATGGAATACTATTATGCCAAAAAAAAAAAAAAAAAATCTTGTCCTTTGCAGCAACATGAATGGAAATGAAAGTCATTATGTTATGTGAAATAAGTCAAGCACAGAAAGACAAATATTGCATATTCTCACTCATACACAGGGCTGGAAAAGTTGATATCATAGAAGTAGAGAGTATAACAGTGGTTACTAGATACTAGGAAGGTAAAGAAAAAATGGGGAGTATGAAACATTATACTGGGAGATACAAAATTATAGCTGGACCAGAGGCTGAGAAGGGTAGAGCCGGTGGAAGGGGCAAGGAGGAGAGATGGTTAGTGGGTACCAAAACAATAGAATTAGTAAGACCTAGTATTTGATAGCACAACAGGGTGACTATAGTCATTAATAATTTAATTATACATTTTTGAATAAGTAAAAGAGTACAATTAGGTCATCTGTAACATCAAGAATGCTTGAGGGAATGGATATCCCATTTTACATGATGTGATTATTAAACATTGCATGCCCGTATTAAAACATCTCATGTACATCATAAATATATAGACCTACCAAGTACACACTAAAATTAAAAGCAAAAATCAAAAAAGAACTACAAAAAAACTTACAGTTGGATGAGAGGAATAAGTTATAGTGTTCTATAGCACTGTAGAGTGACTACAGTTAACAATAATTTACTGTAGATTTTCAAATAGCTAGAAGAGAGGATTTTGAATGTTCCCAATATGAAGAAATGATATACGTCTGAGGTGATGAATATGCTAACTACCTTGATTTGATCATTACACATTATATACATGTATCAAAGTATCACTCTGTGCCCTATAAACATATATAATTATTATATGTCAATTTTTAAAAGGCAAAGATTATCAGGCTGAATTTTAAAATATAACAAGATATAACTATATGCTCTCTAAAACAAACACATTTTAGATTCAAAAACATAGAGTTGAAAAGAAAAAGATATGCAAATAGTAACAGCAGAAAGCTGTAACAATTATACTAACATCAGACAAAAGAGACTTACTTTTTTAAAGTTACTAAAAACAAAATGCGACATTTTATAAGGATAAAAGAGTCCCTTCATGCAGAAGATATAAAACATTTATGAACATAGCAACAAACCCTTGAAATACGTATAGCAAAAACTAAGAAAATTGAAAGAACAAATAGATAATTCAACAATAACAGCAGAGACTACAATATCTTACTTACAATAGTGGACAGAATAACTGGACAGAAAGTCAACAAGGACAGAGAAGGTTTGAACAACATTATCAACCAGTTATACCTGACATCTACATATCTCTAACAACTCCATCCAGTAACTACAGCAACTGCAAAAATACATATTCGTATCAAGAGAAGTCAGAAAATAATTGATCTGGGTAAAAATGAAAACACAATATACCAAAATTCACAGCTGTAAATGTCTGCAACAGGAAAAAAAGCCAGCCTGGGCAACATACAAGACCTTGCCTCTACAAATAATTTTTTTTTTAATTAGCCAGGCGTGATAGTACATGTATGTGGTCCTAGCTACTTGGGAGGCTGAGGTAAGAGCATCACCTGAGCCCATGTGGTCGAAGCTGCAGTGAGTAATGATCAACACTGCACTCTAGCCTGGGCCTTGTCCAAAAAGAAAAAGAAAAGCAGAAAGAAAGAGATCTCAAATCAATAATCTAAATGTCCACCTTGAGAGTAGAAAAACAAAATCAAACCCAACCCAAAACAAGGAGAAAGAGGGACCACAATAACAAAAAGAAAAAGAAAAACAGAGGGACACTCTTCAGAATTATTTGTTTCAAGTATATTAAACAATGAGATGTCATGATACTAAATATGTATACACTTAATAACATAACTTTAAGATATATAAAGTGAAAACTGACAAAACTAAAAATGAGAAATAGACAAATCCCCAATCATAACTGGAGGTTATACCTCCAGCTATGGCTATATTTGCAGACATACCTCAACATCTAGTAGCTGACAGAATAAGCAAACAATGAAAAGCCATACGGATTTATAAGATTTGAAGAACTCTAATGACCAATTTCTGGTAAGTGATATTTACAGAACGCTACAGCAACAAGTGCAGAATACACACTTTTTATCAATTGCACATGAAACACAGAAACAGACTATATATTAATTTATACATTTTAATAAGTTAAAATCGTACAGACAATGTGCTGCTGACCACAGTGGAATTAAATAGAAATCAGTAACAGAAAGATAATTAATAAATTCCTAAATATTTAGAAATTAAGCAATATACTTCTAAGTAAGCCAAATAATAACCCAATAATCAAAGAAATCAAAATGGAAATTATAAAATTTTTTTAACTTAATGAAAAGACAATATGAAATCCCACGTGATAGTGCTAAATATATGGTTAGAGAAAAAAATTACAGCATTACATATATGTATTTCAGTAGAAAAAGACTGAAAAAAAAGCAATGACTTAAGTTTCCAACTCAGGAAACTAGAAAAAAGAAAAGTAAATGGAATCCAAAAAAAGTGAAAGAAATTATAAAAATAATAACAAAAATAAATGACAAAGCACAAGTACAACTCAAAAAAGAATCAACGAAAACAAAAATTAGTTCTTTGAAAATATTAATAAAATTAGTAAGACCCTAGCAATATTGATTTAAAAAATACAAATTACCAGCATCAGGCATGAGAAGAAGATATCACTGCAGATCCTACAGATAAATTTTTTTAAATCAGGCAGCTTTATAATAAACACCAGCCTGGGCATAAGGCGCTCATGTCTATAATCCCAACACTTTGGGAGGCTGAGGTTGGAAGGTCATTTGAGCCCAGGAGTTTGAGACCAGCCTGGGAAACATCGCGAGACCTTGTCTCTACAAAAATTATAAAAATTATTCGGAAATGGTAGCACTGGCACTCAGAGGAAGCAGAGGTGGGAAGGCAGCTTGAGCCTGAGAGGTCAAGACTGCAGTGAGCTGTGATCATGCCACTGCACTCCAGCCTGTGCAACAGAGTGAGACTTTGTCTCAAAAAATAAAAATTAAAAAAAAAAACAGTAAACAACAAAAAACCCAACTTTACTCCTTACATGTAACAATTTAGAGCAGGGCAGCAAACTTTTTCAGTACAGATGGAGACAGTAAATACGTTAGGCTTTTGCAAGCCACGCAGTCTCTGTCCTAGCTACTTAATTCTGCTGTTTTAGGGTAAAAGCAGCTACAGACAATAAACAAAATGAGTAGCTATGTTTCAATAAAACTGTATTTACAAAAGCAGGCCCAGGACACAGTTTGCTGATCCCGAATTTTCAAAAAATAGGGAAATTCCTTGAAAGATACAATTAACCAAAACTGACAACAGCAGAAATAAAAGTCTAAATGATCCTACATATCTTAAATTAAATCAGCAGTTTATAACTTTACATCATAACCCAGATGACTTCATGTTTAATTTTTCCTTAAAAAACTGAGAAGTTGGTAATCTCACACTTCCTGATTCTGAAACTCACTACAATGCTACAATAATCCAAACAGTGTGATAGTGTCATAAAGGCAGACATATAAATCAATGGAATAGTATTGAGAGCCCAGAAATAAACCCTCACATCTATGGTCAAATGATTTTTGAGAAGGGTATCAAGACCATTCAGTGTGAAAGTACAGATATCAACAAATGGTGTTGGGAAACCTGAATATCCACATTTTAAAAAAAGAGAAAGAGGTTGCGACACTACCTTATACTATGTAAGAGCAAAAAAATTAGAAGAAAACACAGGAGAAAAGCTTCATGACATTAGATTTGACAATGATTGGATATGACAGCAAAAATCCATACAATGAATGAGAAAAATAGTAAGTTGAACTTCATCAAAATTAAAAACTTTGGTGTATCAAAGGATGCTATTATAGAGTAAGATGCCACTGATAGCATGTGAGGAAACATCTGCAAATCATGTATCTGATAAGGGATTGATATCCACAATACATACAGAACTCCTATAACTCAACAACAAAAAACAAAGAACCCAATTCAAAATTGGGCAAAGGACTCAAATAGGCATTTCTCCAAAGAAGACAAACATAGCTAATAAGTACATGAGAAAAGAGGCTCAACATCACTAATCATCAGAGAAATGCAAATTAAAACCACATTGAGATATCATTTCATACCCATTAGGTTAGCTATATAAAAAAAAAAAAAAAGTAAGACAACAAGTGTTAGTAAGGACATGGAGCACTTCGAACATTTGCACATTGCTGGTAGGAATGTAAAACAACGCAATCACTGTGGAAAACAGTATGGTGATTCCTCAAAAAATTAAACGCAGAATTATCATATGATCTAGCAATTCCATTTCTGGGTATATACCCAAATAAATTAAAAGCACAGTCTCAGGTATATTTGTACACCTACCTTCATATCAGCATTATAGCCAAAAGATGAAAGCAACCCAACTATCTATCAGTGAATAAATGAATGAACAAAATGTGGCATGTACATATAATAGATTATTTAGACTTAAAAACAAAGGACATAGTAGCATATGCTACAACATGGATAAGCTTTTTTAGACATTGTGCTAAGTGAAATATGCCAATAACAAAAGAACATTGAATGATTCCACTTATATGAGGTACTTAAAATAGTCAAATTCATACAGTCATAAAGTAGAATGGTGGTTGCAAGGGGCTGGGAAGAGAGGAAAATAGGGAGTTAGTGTCTAATGGGTACTTCCCAAATTTCAGTTTGGGAATACGAAAATATTCTAGAGATAAGTAGTAGTGATGGTTGCACAACAATGTAAACATAAGTAATATCACAGAATTGTACATTTAAAAATGGTTAAAATGGGCCAGGCATGATGGCTCATGCCTGTAATCCCAGCACTTTGGGAGGCCAAGGTGGGTGGATCACCTGAGGTCAGGAGTTTGAGATCAGCCTGGCCAACATGGTGAAACCCAATCTCTACTAAAAATACAAAAAATTAGCCAGGCATTGTGGTGGGTGCCTGTAATCCCAGCTACTGGGGAGACTGAGGCAGGAAAATTGTTTGAACCCAGGAAGCAGAGGTCTCAGTGAGCCAAGATGGCACCATTACACTCCAGCCAAGAGTGAAACTCTGTCTCAAAAAAAAAAAAAAAAAAAGTTGAGATGATAAATGTTGTATTATATATATTCTATCACAATTTTAAAAAAACTACTAACATTGATCTTAAACTGTCAGAGATTATAAAAAGAGGGAATACCTCACAAATAAATCAATAAGGCCTATACACACACACACACACACACACACACACACACGACATTCAAAACCAGGAAACAACATTCCAAGAAAGGAAAATCATAGGCTAGTATCGCTTATAAGCAAATACACAACAAAATCAATCAAAATTTAACAAATTGAATCCAACAATATGTAAAAAAGATAATATATAATCCAGGAATTCAAGGTTAAGATTGGAAAACAATGTAATTTACCACATTAATAAAACAAAAGAGAAAAATCATGTATCAACTCATTAAATGTAATATTTGATAAAATTCAGCATTCATTTATGATTTTTAAAACTCATTGGAAAAGTAGTAATACAAGAGAATCTCAACTCAATAAAGGTTATTTATCGCTAACAACATACTTAATAGTAAAACACTGAATACTTTCCCACTGAAATTGGAAACAAAAAAGGATGTCTATTCTCATGACCTCTACTCCACATTATATAAAAGGCCCTAGCCCAGTGCAATAATGAAATAAAACGAAATAAAAGATACAAGTATTGGATAGAAACATGTAAAACTGTCATTATTTGCAGATGACATGATTGAACATGGACAATCCAAAAGAACATACCAAAAACTGTTAGACATTTTGGGCCACGGGATAGGTCAACATACTAAAACCAATTTTATCTCCCTGTACTGGTAACAAATTATTTAAAAATAGAGGGGTTTTTTTGTGTTTGTTTTTTGAGACAGAGTCTCACTCTGTCGCCCAGGCTAGAGTCCAGTGGCGCGATCTCGGCTCACTGCAACCTCCACCTTCCCAGTTCAAGTGATTCTCATGCCTCAGCGTCCCAAGTAGCTGGGATTACATGCATCAGCCACCACACCTGGCTAATTTTTGTAATTTTAGTAGAGACGAGGTTTTGCCATATCGGCCAGGCTGATCTCAAACTCCTGACCTCAAGTGATCCACCCACCTTGGCCTCCCAAAGTGCTGTGATTGATTACAAGCAAGAGCCACCACACTTAGCCAGAAAACAGGTTTTTAAAATGCTACTTAACCATCAATAAAAAGAGGTAAAATTTAATTAAATACATGCAAAATTTCTCTAAAAAGTTCAAAACATTGCTGAGAGAAATTAAAGGCCTAAAACTATGGAAAGCAATGTTTTGTACATGAATTGAAAAACTCAAAACTATGTCAACTCAATATGTTAATTCATCCAAAATCGATCTATAGATTCAATGTAATCTCAGCAAAAACACTAACAGCTTTCTTTTTTAGAAATTAATTATAAAAGTTACAAGTTGAAATTAAAATGTATATGATAGGCTGGGCATGGTGGCTCATGCCTGTAATCCCAGCACTTTGAGAGGCCAAGGCGGGTGGATCACCTGAGCTCAGGAGTTCGACCAGCCTGGCCAACATGGTGAAACCCCGTCTCTACTAAAAATACAAAAATTAGCCAGGCGTGGTGGTGCACACCTGTAATCCCAGCTACTAGGGAGGCTGCAGCAGGAGAATTTCTCCACAGGGAGGTGGAGGTTGCAATGACCCGAGATGGCACAACTGCACTCCGGCCTGGGCTATAAAGCGAGACTCTGTCTCAAAAAAAAAATAAAAAAATAAAATATATGTGGAAATACAAAGGACCTAAAATAGTTATGAAAATCTTGAAGGAGAAAAGAACAAAGTTGTACTAATTACACTGAGATACCAAGTCTTATTATAAAAGCTACAGTAACCATATGGAGTGACACAAGAATAGATAAACAGATCACTCAATAGAATAAAGACTTCAGAAACAAATCCACACACATACAGCAACCTGATTTACAGCAAAGGCTTACTGTAATTGAGTAAGGAAAGAAGAGTTCAACAAATGGTATAGATCAACTATCAGTGGAAATAAATTAATCTTTACCTCTATTACACATATGCAGAAAAACAAATTTGAGATGAATCATGGAATTTAATAAAGCTCCTAAAAGAAATATAAAAGAATATATGTTGTTGGTGTAAGCAAAGGTTTCTTAAATAAGACAAGAAAAACCCTAACCACAAGGGAAAAGATTGATAAACTGGACTTCAGTAAGATTATTAACTTTTATTCATCAAGACACCTTTATGAGTAAAGATACAAACCACAAACTGAAAGTAAATACTGCAAAACATCTATCTGGCAAAGGACTCATTTCCAAAATATATAAAGAATTCCTGGCCGGGCAAAGTGACTCACACCTGTAATCCCAGCACTTTGGGAGGCCGAGGCAGGCGGATCCCGAGGTCAGAGGATCGAAACCATCCTGGCTAACATGGTGAAACCCCGTCTCTGCTAAAAATACAAAAAATTAGCTGGGCATGGTGGTGGGTGCCTGTAGTCCCGGCTATTCAGGAGGCTGAGGCAGGAGAATGGCGTGAACCCAGGAGGTGGAGCTTGCAGTGAGCCGAGATTACGCCACTGCACTCCAGCCTGGGCAACAGAGTGAGACTCTGTCTCAAAAAAAAAAAAAAAAAAAGATTTCCTATACATCAATAAGACAGAAAATTCAATCTTTACAAAAGGAAAAAAGACTTAAGACTTCACACAAAAAAAAAGTAGCTAAATGGCCAATAAGAATATAAAAACGTCATTAGTCATGAGGAAAATAGAAGTTAAAATTACAATGAGATATCACTACATACCCACTGGAAAGGCTAACATTAAAATAACAAACATACCAAGTAGTAGCAAAAATGTGAAATACCTGGAATGCTCATAAGTTGTTGGTGAGACTGGAATTGATATAATCACTTTGGAAGACTATCTGGCAATAC
Organism: Piliocolobus tephrosceles; assembly: GCF_002776525.5. Lineage (NCBI taxonomy): Eukaryota > Metazoa > Chordata > Mammalia > Primates > Cercopithecidae > Piliocolobus > Piliocolobus tephrosceles. The sequence continues at coordinate 101,104,486 of NC_045440.1, read as the reverse complement.
GAAATGAAAACACAGGCTAAACACAGGCCCTACCTTCTAGGTATACACCTAAGAGAAATTAATACTTATCTTACCAAGACAGATGTACTGGAATGTTCATGGAAGCTTTCTTCACCAGCCACAAATATTAAAAACCCAAGTGTCCATCAAAAGGACACTTTTTTAATGTGTAAGTAAATTGTGGAATCTTTATGCAATGGAATAGTACTGACAATACGAAAAACAAACTCTTCTAACAACAGGGGTTAATCTTAGAAAGGTTGAAAGAAAAAAGCCAAACATAAGTGATTCCAATTTTTTTGAGGTTCAAAACCAGGTAAAACTTATCTATGTTGACAGAAGTCATATTACCAGTCACCTCTTTTAGGAGTGGGGAGTACATCCCCCCACCCCAGATGGAGTCTCACTCTGTCGCCCAGGCTGGAGCCCAGTGGTGCAATCTCAACTCACTGTACCCTCCACCTCCTGGGTTCAAGTGATTATTGTGTCTCAGCCTATAGAGTAGATGATATTACAGGCACCCACCACCATGCCTGGCTAATTTTTGTATTTTTAGTAGAGACATGGTTTCGCCATGTTGGCCAGGCTGGTCTCGAACTCCTGACCTCATGATCTGCCCGCTTTGGCCTCCCAAAGTGCTGGGATTACAGGCATGAGCCACTGCGCCCAGCCTGGAGTACTTAATAAAAGTAAAACAGGTGAGCCTTTTGGGGTGCTGGAAACATTCTATTTTTTATTGGACAGTAGTTGCACAGGTGTAAAACATTTTTAAGTTGAGCTGTTGGCCGGGCGTGGTGGCTCACGCCTGTAATCCCAGCACTTTGGGAGGCTGAGGCAGGCGGATCATGAGGTCAGGAGATCGACACCATCCTGGATAACACGGTGAAACCCCGTCTCTACTAAAAATACAAAAAATTAGCAGGGCGTGGTGGCGGGCCCCTGTAGTCCCAGCTACTCAGGAGGCTGAGGCAGGAGAATGGCGTGAACCCGGGAGGCGGAGCTTGCAGTGAACCGAGATGGCGCCACTGCACTCCAGTCTGGGCGACAGAGCGAGACTCCGTCTCAAAAAAAAAAAAAATTGAGCTGTTACACTTGGGATTTGTGCTCATCAAAAAAAAAAAAGAAAATGAAAATACTAAGCCACTCAACTAACCTTGGAAACAGGAAAAAGAAGCAGCCAGGAGTATTATTTCTTAGTGTTAAGTCTAGACTGACTTAATAAAAGAGTAATAAAAGAGGCTGTGGACTATAACTAAAAATTATCAATAACTATCACTGTCAGATTAAGTCTTCCCTTATCTCCTAAAAATCAGTTGGTCCCTGATTCTTCTGAGCTTGCACAGATCCTCAAGTTTAACAGAATTTCTTGGCATATGTTACTAATATAGGTAATAAATGAATTAATGAATATGTGATCTTTGAAGTTAGAGTTCTTTTGCATCAGACCAATCTCATGTTAAAAGAAACTAAAACGATTAATAAAGAAGTTTCTAATTTTACTGCCATTCTCAATGTATCTACTCAACACTCTGAGGATGCTGTGGGAAATGTCATCTTTCCTCACGATCTGAACCTGGTTTTTTTGTTGTTTTTTTTTTTTATCTTTTTTTCCTCAACCCCCACCAGCCAGCCACCCTTCCTGATGACTTTCAAACCCTTCCACTGACCAAAAAGGAGAATGAGAATGTAATATTTTCCAGGCTTATACAGAATTTTGACAACATAAATTAGCACATTCATAATGCTTGAAAATTGACTAAATAGAACAATTCTGACATTAACAATGAAATCGTCTTTCTGTCAAGGCAACTTTAAGTAATCCCATTCTAATATACCGTCACCTGGGAACAAACTATTTTTAAAGATTATGCAGGTCGGGCGTAGTGGCTCACGCCTATAATCCCAGCACTTTGGGAGACCGAGGCAGGCGGCTCACCTGAGGTCAGGAGTTCAAGACCAGCCTGGCCAACATGGTGAAACCCCGTCTCTACTAAAAATACAAAAATTAGCCAGGCGTGGTGGTGCGCACCTGTAATCCCAGCTCTTAGGGAGGCTACGGCAGGAGAACTGCCTGAGCCCCAGAGGCAGAGGTTGCAGTGAGCCGAGATCACGCAGCTGCACTCGTCTGGGCGACAGAGCAAGACTCCATCTCAAAAAAAAAAAGAAAATAATGTAAAATAAGACCCCCTTGTTTCAGGGTAGTTCAAAATACATCAGTAGAAAAGTTTCGTTTTTAGAGCACAAAGTCAAGGCGTAGGATACAACAGATTACCGTCTAAACAAGTTGAAAACTGTTTCCAGTTCATGACAGCTACATAGCTTACCTGTTCCAGCACATCCAACTTTAACTCGAGCTTGCTAAGTACCACGTCTCCACCCCATAGTGAAAGCTGTAGATCTGACGGCTTTAAGTTCTTGATGTAGCGATTCACATAGCTCATTAAAATTGGAGTTACATATGACTCCAGCATCTTTTAAGGTAAGGAGTCAAAGTCGGAAGCTGAAAGGAGTAGATAGAAACGTTATAAGTCGGCGGTATAGTGAAGGAAAGAGCGTTAGTTATCTCAGGCCGAAAGCACTAAGTCCCCACCAAAGCGGCCGTTCGCCTCCTCTTAGAAGCAGAGAAAACTCAAGAGGACTCCCAGCTCCAGCTGCGACTTCCTCACAACTACGACACCCCTTGCCAAGCGAAGTAAGGGAGGAAGATGTAGTGACCAGAAGAGAGCGGGTCCCTCAGACAGGAAGAATGAAGTGAGGCGGACTGCCCTTCGGCCGTAGTAGCCCTTCACCAACCCAGCCACTCCGCTAGGCCCTCGCTTCCCGGAACCCAGCCGGATCTGCCACCATAGAACGAAAGCTAGAAGGCCCCCCCTCCCGCTCCCGCTCCCCAGCACTCCACTCTCCGCTCACACGCCAGAGTACCGCCGCGTCCCCTCCACCTCCAGGTCCCTGGCACCCACCCCCGCCGGCAGCGCTGCTCCTGTACCGCGCCACTTCCGGGTGTGCCCTACTTGGTGTTCAAAACAAAGTGTCCCTCCACGGCCGCCACTCTACGCAGCCGGACCGAATTTCTCAGGCTAGAGAAGCTACTCTGCGCCTCTTCGTGGAGAAGGACTGTTGCGTTCGGCTAGCCAGGGTCCCAGCTGCGACCCTGCTAGTTAGTATAAAGATCTAGGAGGTGTCTGAGGGGGTGGGGGGAACCGTAAAGGGGAAACACCCGAGATCCGGAAGTGGCGCTCCGGGGAAAGGGTGGCTGCGGGTGCTGGGGCCGCTGCGCGGTCGGCGGTTCCCGAGGTGGAAGTCTGTCCTGGGTGGGGAGGGTCGCTGGTTGGATGCCGAGGAAGAAACCACACCTAGCACTTAAAGCCCTGAAAAAAACAGAGGTGGTTGTCTTTCTTGAGAAATGGGAGGACTGGGAAGAGGAACTAGGTTGGGTTCACTGGGGAGGGCAGAAGCAATAGGCCGCTGGTAGGAGGAGCGAAGTAAGTGACAGATTTCAACTTAGTTCCGAGGTTTATTTGCTGGAAAGAGGGTGGATGTGGGAAGATAATTGAAGGGATTAGGACGTACACTGTTGGAGGACGCGTTTTGGCCAAATGTATAGACAAGCTCTCGCATTCTGTTATTTTCACAAAGCAATGGTGAAGTACTCCCTAGTTTGCTGATGAGGGGCGGGGGAGGGATGGTCAAAGAATATTGTGGGGAACCATAGGATTGCAGTCTGACGTGAGATTTACGGAAGCTGCGGCAATAACCAAAATGAAGACGGAATTGAGAGTTCTAGAGACAAAGTGAATATAACTGATAAGTAATGAATTCAAGAGTTGTAAGGGTCGGTGTTGGTTTTATTAGGCTGTAATGAGTGTATAAAACATTACCTTTCCGTATAATAGCTTGCAAGCTAACAAAGTCAAGAAATTCAAATATTAACTCGGAAAATATATACTGGGCTTAAAGGAATCGCATAGGACATGCTGCCCAAGTTTTGCCCAGCTTGTCTTATTTTTGATTAGCGCTGAAAAAAACACCTACCAGTGCATTTTGAAACTAGACTCCTAGTCAGGCGCGGTGATGCACACCTGTAATCCCAGCACTTTGGGAGGCCAAGGCCTCCAAATTGCTTGAGACCTGTCTGGCCAACATGGAAAAAACCTGTCTCTACAAAAATATTAGTAATACAAAAATAAGCTGAGCACGGTGCCTGTAGTGTAGTCCCTGCTACTCAGGAGGCTGAGGTGGGAGGATCACTTGAGCCCCAGAGGTGGAAGCTGCAGTGAGCCGTGATCACACCACTGCACTGCAGCCTGGGCGACAGAGTGAGACTGTCGAAAAACAAAACAAAACGAAAAAGAGAAACTAGACTTTTTTTAAAAAGTTATTCAATAACCACCCATGCCTAAAGCTCTTTCCTGGAATTCAAAATTACCATTTCTGGAAAGAGCTTCAGTAACTGCAACAGAAAAGAGGCCTGAGGATGCCAAGGTGTTTAGATTTATTTTGTTACTGAAAATAAGGAAATTAAGTTTCCCCAAAAGAGGCAGCAGCTAATTGCCAATTCAGAGCAGCTGTTCCTTCACAAGAACGCCTTAATAACTCAAATATTTGAGTATTATCAAAACTTGCCAAATTATACAAATGAATTAATTTCTTTTTTAGTTATCTGCTTCATCTGAAACACAGGTCAAAGCCATGACTTAGAGGTTTTAACATAAAGAAAATGGTTCCACTAATTGTATAGAACCTCTCAGCAGTATACAACAGTAGCTCCAGGTCTTGTCGTTTTTCTAGAGAAAAAAGGCCTAGTTTTCTCTTATGGTGATCTATTAAATAAAAACACGATATTAAGATAAATTGGCCAAATATAGGAGTAGAAATGTGGCTAAGATATTTGAACAAATAACATATGGAATGCTAAACATTTTTTGTTCTCGTATGCCATTTTTCTCCTGGAACCAACAAAAAAATGGACAAATTCCTGGCTTGGGAAAATTATCTGGGCACTGTGTTTTGGTTTAAGTTTCAAAAAATTTGTAGTTTTCAACCTGTATTCCACTGTGTCCTTTACCATAAGCAGTTAAGATAAATTTAATTCCTCTTCACTAATAGTTTCATAGCTCATTTTTTAAAATGTCAAATGGCAAGTCTTTTCCAAATCTATTATATCTTTGTATTGTAAAATTTTTCTTCCCCCCACAAATATTGTTTAAGTGTTCTCAAGACTTTGAGGCAGGTTGGTTCTGTAGAGGCAGGCCTTGTTCTTGATCTTAACAGGAAACCTTCAAGTTCCTCACCATTAAGTATGTTGTTAGCTGTAGGGTTTTTGTAGATGTTCTTTAGCAAACTAAAGCTCACTGACAGTTATTATCATAACATAGGTGTTAGATTTTGTCAAATGCTTTTTCTGCATCTATTGATATGAACATGTGATTTTTTATTCATTAGCCTGTTAATGTGATTGATCACAATAATTGATTGTTGAATATTTAACCTTGCATACTTGGGATAAGTCCCACTTGGTCAAGGCTTGTACTTCCTCTTATACATTGTTGGATTTAATCTGCTGGTATTTTGTTGAAGATTTTTGCATCTATGTTCATGAGAAATATTGGTTTGGTTTTCTTATGATGTCTTTATCTGATTTTGGTATTATAGTAAGGATGGGCTCATGAATAAGTTAGGAAGTATTCCTTTGCTTCTATTTTCTGGAAGAGATTATAGGGAATTGGTATAATTTCTTCCTTAAATGTTTGGTATTACTCACCAGCAAACCCATCTAAGCATAGTGTTTTCCACTTCAGGTTATTAACCATTGTTTCTTCATTCTGTTTTTAATTTTCTTATTTATTTCCATCTCCCTGCTTACATTTTCTAGCTGCAAGATTAAAAGATTGAAAAAGGTAGAGAAAGGCTTGTTTTTTTGTTTAGTTTTCTATTATGTGTGGTATATATATGGGATCTTCAACTACAGGGACCTGTATCCCTAACACCTCGCATATTATGTGGTACCTAATAGGTTATGACAGTGATTTACTTTAACAATTATTCAGGGAATCTGCTTACCTTTTCCTTGTGTACACGGGGCTAAATTATTATTCAGGCTGTCTAACAGCCAGGTGTTATCAAGTAACTGAGTTCTGACCACCTGAATGTGGATAGAAGTGATGTAGGCACAGGCCTGGCTCATAAAAGCCTCCCACATGACAGCCTTAGTTTTTCTCCATCCCCAAGCAGGATAAAAATGTGCAGAGGACTCCAAGGTCCAAGGAGAGGTTAAGGACAAAAACTAGGAGATTGAGTCTATGAGTCATTGCCTAGAGAAACAACTGCTGATAAGTGACATCCATTAGGATTTTCCACGATGGAGAAATAAACTACTGTTAAACTTACTGAGATTTGGAGGGTTATCTGTCTCAGCAGGAAGTATTATTTTAAACAATTCATATACTAGATATAAGCTGACCTTAATTCAACTTTGTTATTTCAGAAACGTTAAACTTGTAATCAACCAAAGTCTTCTGACTTTATTTCTCCCCTTTTGAGAAGGAAAAAAGAAAAACCATTAATTACCACAATCAATAGAACAACAAAGTTTTCTGGATTTAAAGTCATACACATTAAGCAGCTGTACAGTGCGCTTCTGACTGGCTTCCTAAAGAGTTACAGCAGGTAAACATTCTTAATATACCCTCAGAGTTAAGTGTAAACAAATATCCAAGTCACATAGATATTATCTCACTATGAAAATTGGGCACAGTATAGTTCATAAGTCTAGTTGGCAAGAAACTAATAATCATGATTGGCTCAAGTTATTTATGTATGTTAGTTTAATATTCTGAATTTACTCATTAACTCAGACATTCTTTGAATGCCCACTATGTGTTATACACCATACCAGTCACTTGGGCATGTCCACATTGAAGGAGCTCAGTTTCATTGGAATCACAGATATAAATGACCTATTAAAATATCATATGATTAACTTTAGGATTATGTAAAAAGTGCTGTGGGACACTGTAAAAAATCATTTAGAACTATGTGAGAAAATCAGGCAAGGCTTAAGAGAGGAGTTACCAGTTACAGATAACAATGTATTTTTTTCCACTGACCTAAGCCTTTCAAGCAAAATCAGAAAAATAAATCATCAATGGAATGACCTAGTTTAAGACCCTTTTGGAAGACAAGAATAGTCCTAGAAATCTCTACTACCTCAGACAAATCTGAGGGATAGACAAACATACCAATATAACTGAATAAAGAGCCCAAAAAGTAACCCCTTCAAACATGGCATCTTTATATATGACAGAGTAGCATTACACATCAATGGCAAAGAGTACATATTTCAATAATTGATACTAGAACAATTACTACCTGTATGGAGAAAGATTAAAATTAGATTCCTACCTCAGATATAGGAAAGAAGTCCAAGTTTTATGAGGCCAAAAACTTATAATTTGGGGATTCCTAAGGAAATTCCAAAATAAATTACTTTTGAAAATTTTATATAAACACAACCCATGTGAACATTACTTGGGCTTCTCCCAGAGCCTTGGAAAGAGCTTATACAAGTGATGGTAGAGTAAATCTACCTCTGTTCACAACAAACACAAATATAAACTCAAAATGGATTAAAAATTCAATATTTTTTTAGAGAAATTATAGGACAAAAATCGTTATGCCTCAGAGAGGAAGGATTTCTTAAATAAGGTAAGGCACAAAGACATAAAAAGGACAAACTTTCAAGGAAAAGCTTAGTAAGTTTATACATTAAAATTAAAAAAGCTTGTTCATCAAAGAACATGTCAAAATACAAGCCACAAGCTGGATGAAGATGATGAAATATTCATTATTCAACAAAGAAAAAGAACTCATTTTATAATAAACTACAAATTAATGAACAAATCCAATAGAAAATTGATCAATTCATAGAAGAGGAAACCCAAAAGTGTAATAATCACAAAAAACATGTTCAGCTTCACTAATCAGGGGAATTCAATTTAAAACAATAATGACCTATTCCATACCTATCAGATTGATAATATTTTTAATGTATAATGTTAATGAGTGGTATGATAGGAACCTAGTACACTGTTACTGAGAACAACACAGTAGAGATGAATTAAGCAATATCTAGCAGAGTTGAAGATGCATATGCCCTATGACCCAACAATTCTACTTGTAAGTATTATAGAAACTTGCAGGCCAGGCATAGTGGCTCATACCTGTAATCGCAGTACTTTGGGAGGCCGAGGCAGGCGGATCACCTGAGGTCAGAAGTTCGAGACCAGCCTGGCCAACATATAGTGAAACTCCATGTCTACTAAAAAATATATATATAAATTAGCCAGGTGTGGTGGTACACGCCTGTAGTCCAGCTACTTGGGAAGCTGAGGCAGGAGAATTGCTTGAACCCAGGAGGCGGAGGTTGCAGTGAGTGGAGATCATACCAGTGCACTCCAACCTGGGTGACAGAGCAAGACTCTGTCTCAAAAAAAAAAAAAAAAAAGAAAGAAACTTGCCTGTATGCACAAGGAGATATGTTTTAACACTATTTTGCAGCATTGTTTGTACCAATTGAGTATTCTTTATCCAAAATGCTTGCGACGAGAAGTGTTTCAGATTTCAAATATTTTCAGATTTTGGAATATTTGCATTATACTTAACACTTTAGCATCCCTAATCCAAAACGCTAAAATCCTCCAAAGAACATTTCCTTTGAGGGTCATGCAGGCAGTCAAAAACGTTCAGATTTTGGAGCATTTTTGATTTGGGGATTAGGATACTCAACTTGTATTAGTAAAACAATGGAAACAATTGAAATATCAGTAGGACAGTAGTTAACTGTCATATTCATACAATAGAATATTATACAGTAGTGAAAATGAATGTATGACTTCCAAATATTTTACCTACAGTGAGGTAAATACATTTCATACCATGACTCAATACGTATATGCGTATATATACATCACATACATATATGTATATAGGCATTAAATTGAGTACTTATGATACATTCTATTTTCTGTTCCATTTTTTTCTAAAGCAGTTCATGACCTGCTATATTGATTTTCTGTGCTACTAATGATTTGAAACCTACAGTTTGAAAAAAAAAAAACTGAACAGTTATATATTTATCAACATGAATAAATCTGAAGAAATAACAAGTATAGCATGTTATATAGTATGTGTGTGTGTATATATACACACATACCTACATATACATGTATATGGCATTCAAGAAATGCTATATATTGTGATACCTACATCTATATAAAGGAATAATTTTTAAAACTTTTATGATAAAGGTAAATACCAAAGTCAGGATAGTATTGTTATCTCTGAAGAGGAAGACATGGAAAATAAAATGGAAGGGAATACTGGGTCTTCAACTATATCTGTAATGTTTTCCTTATTTTACAAAAGGAAAAATGTTAATATTTGATAGGTGTTGAGTACCTGGGTGTTATTCATGTTTTATATTTTTTCAAAATACTTGATTATTAAAATTAACTGAAATAATATTTCTCAATCTTATATCACACTTTGAAAAAATCATCTCACTTTTTCCAAAAAGGAATTTACAGGTATTTTATTATCTTAATTATTTAAAGCAAATTTTAAAGGAACATTGCTGGGTGCAGTGGCTCACACCTGTAATCTTAGCACATTGGGAGGCCAAGGCAGGAGGATCACTTGAGACCAGGAGTTGGAGACCAGCCTGGGCGACATAGTGAGATCCCATCTCTTTAAAAGAAAATGTGTGTGTGTGTGTGTGTGTGTGTGTGTGTGTGTGTGTGTGTCTGTGTATATGTATTTTATTTTTTTAATTGGCCAGGTATGATGGTGTACACCTGTAGTCCTAGCTATTTGGGAGACTGAGGCGAGAGGATCACTTAAGGCCAGAAGATCAAGGCTGCAGTGAGCTATGATTGTGCCACTGCTTTCTAGACAGGGTGACAGAGCAAGACTCTGTCTCTTAAAAAAATAAATAAGGTAAAATAAAAATAAGAGGCCCAGCACAGTGGCCTATGCCAGTAATCATTCCCAACACTTGAGGAGGCCAAGCAGGAAGAACACTTGAGCTGAGGAGTTCAAGACTGGCCTGGGCAAGACAGTAAGACCATTTCTACAAAAAATAAACAAAAAATTAGCTGGGCATCGTGGTGCATGCTTGTAGTTCCAGCTGCTTGGTAGGCTGAGGTGGGAGGATTGCTTGAGCCTGGAAGGTCATGGCTGTAGTGAGCTGAGATCGCACCACCGCACTCCAGCCTGGGTAACACAGTGAGACCCTGTCTCAAAATAAATACAGCCAGGCATGGTGGCTCATGTCTGTAATTCCAGCACTCAGGGAGACCAAGGCGGGCAGATCATTTGAGGCCAGGAGTTCGAGACCAGCCTGACCAACATGGTGAAACCCCATCTCTACTGAAAATACAAAAAAATTAGGCAGGCGTGCTGGCACATGCCTGTAGTCCCAGCTACTCGGGAGGCTGAGGCGGGAGAATCGCTTCAACCTAGGAGGTGGAGGTTGCAGTGAGCCAAGATCATGCTGCTGCATTCCAGCTTGGGTGACAGAGCAAGACTCCATATAAAATAAATAAATAAATAAATAAATAAATAAATAAATAAATAAATAAATAAATGTTTTTTAAAGTTGTTGTCAAACTTTAGGGTTATCTTAAGTATCTTTTTTTTTTCCAAGACAGGGTCTGACTCTGCCACCCAGACTAGGGTGTGGTGGTACAATCATATAGCTAACTGTAAACTCAAATTCCTGGGCTCGAGTGATCCTCCTGAGCCTCAGCCTCCTGAGTAATTAGGACTTCAGGTGTGCATCACCATACCTGGCTAATTTTAAATGTGTGTGTGTGTGTGTGTGTATATGAAGTGGGGTCTCACTATATTGCCCAGGTTGGTCTTTAACTCCTGGCTTCAAGTGATCCAGCCTTGGCCTCCTAAGGTACTAGGAGGCATCAGCCACCACAACTGGCCAATAGAGATCTTTTTGTTCTTCAATTTTGCAATGCAAATTAATAGAGATACTAGGTGTGGTGGACTAAATGGTGACCAAAAAGACATGGCCTAATCCCCAGAACCCATTACTATTGCCGTATATAGTAACAGACTGAATATTACCTTATAAGGCAAAATATGTAGTTAAGAATTTTAAGAGCCAGTATGGTGGCTCACGCCTGTGATCCCAGCATTTTGGGAGGTAGAGGCGGGCGAATCACCTGAGGTCAGGAGTTCAAGACCAGCCTGGGCAACATGGTGAAAGCCCATCTCTACTAAATATACAAAAATTAGCCAGGCATGGTGGCCTGCACCTGTAATCCCAGCGACTCGGGAGGCTGAGGTAGCTTGAACCCAGGAGGCGGAGGTTGCAGTGAGCTGAAATAGTGCCACTGCACTCCAGCCAGGGCAACAGAGTGGGACTCCATCTCAAAAACAAAAAAAAATTTAAGAGGAGCGTTATCCTAGATTGTCCAGGTGAGCTCTAAATCCAGTGACAAGTGTCTTTACAAGAATAAGGCAAAGAAAGATAACACAGATAAGAGGAAGCAATGCCACCATGACGACACAGACTGGAATGACACCGTTAACAGTCAAGGATGCCAAGAATCACTAGAAACTGGAAGAGGCAAAAACATCCTCCTTTAGAACCTCTAGAGAGACTATCTGAGCACAGTCAGCCTTAAGATGACTGTAGTTCGGGGCTGGCCTTCAAGAGTCAGCAACGCAAAATGGCAGCCACCATGGGCTCAGGAGTAAAAGTCCCTCACAATTTCTGACTATTGGAAGAACTCGAAGAAGGCCAGAAAGGAGTAGGAGACGGCACATTTAGCTGAGGTCTAGAAAATGATGAAGACAGGACACTTACAAGATGGACAGGGATGATAATTGGGCCTCCAAGAACAATTTATGAAAACCAAATATTCAGCCTTAAAATAGAATGTGGACCTAAATACCCACTAGCACCCCCTTTGTAAGATTTGTAACAAAAATTAATATAAATGGAGTTAATAGTTCTAATGGAGTGATGGACCCATGAGCCATATCAGTGCTAGCAAAATGGCAGAATTCATATAGCATCCAAGTTGTCCTGCAAGAGCTTCAGCGCCTAATGATGTCTAAAGAAAATATGAAACTCCCTCAGCCGCCTGAAGGACAGTGTTACAGCAATTAATCAAAAAGAAAAACTACAGGACCTTCCGCTTCCCCCCGATTCGATTTAAGCAGTCTTCATTTTCCACAGTAGTAAATTTTCTATATACATCGTGTAGACCTCAAAGTACTGGAAAGGAAGCTCCCATTCAAAGGAAATTTATCTTAAGATACTGTAAATGATACTAATTTTTTGTCCATTTGAAATATATAAATTGTGCTATAACACATCATCCTATCAAGTGTAACCACTGTCCACATAGTTTAATTTCTGGAATCAAGAAATTCTAATTAAATTGATTCCCATCAGAACTGGTGAGGCACATCTGACTCAACTGTGAAAAGAAACATCACACAATCACCTTGCTGATTACATGGCCTGGGGGTCTCTGCCGTCTCCCCTTACCCTCCCACCTCCCACTTCCCTGCAACAACAGCTCTCTAGCTTGGCTTGTTAAAGTGGATGTGAAGGTTTCAGGTTGCAGCCTGCGGGACTACTGCTGGGTGTGTGGGGTGCTTCGCCTGCAACCCTGGTTTCTTTAAGTCTTAAATTATGCCCCTTCCAATTCATCATCCTTTCCCCACACTTCTCCACTCCTGCCTTTGCCAGAAGCATAGATTGTAACCCCTCCACTCCCCTCTGAGATTGGCCTTTGGTAAGGAATTCAGGGCTTTCCCCATATCTTCTCTCCCCCACCTTTATAGAGGGATGCTGCTTTTTCTTCCCTCCTCCTCAAGTTCCTTTTTGCACCATCACCACTCAGTACCTTCCATGACACTTCCTTGCTTTGGCCAGAACCCATCAGGTAAGGGTAGAAAGTCTCTAACCTCCCTTGTTTAGTTTTGGAACTGTACTTATTCACTCTCCACCAGCCTGGGAAATGAATATTGGGTCCTCAGCCCTGCCATCCTCTGCTGTCATCAGCTGATGCATTGTTTTTAGCTCAGGTTTTGATAAGGTGAAAAGGAAAGTCACCAGGGTTACTCAGACCTGCCAGCTCTCGGAGTCCTTGGTGGTTGAAATTGGAGAAAGACCACAAGAAGACACCTGTAAGCACACATGATCCCTCTGAATTGTTTTACTTTCCTGTAATTGCTTTTGCTTTTAAAAACTGAAGAAGTTTTAAACAGGGCTTTCATTTGGTTATCCTTGCAATACATTGAGGTCTAGTTTGGAATCTGACAACTGGAACAAAAAGAACCTTGAATCTAGTGCACGCCTTGGTTTTGGTGCTGCTGCTGCTTCTCAAGATCCTCAGCAGGGATTAAGAAAGAACCCAGGGTGCACAGCAGATCCCTGAAATTGGCAGGCTTGACCTCCTGGCAAATTGCTGTGTCTTTCCAGTTTCTGTTCAGAGCCACTAAATGCTGAAATGTGGATGCATACTGAAATAAAAGTAATTCATTGTGTAAAAAAAATAAAATAAAATAAAATAACTCTAGTTCAGGATGACATCTTGACTGCAAACTCATAAGGGACCCTGAGCCAGAACCCCCAGGTAAGCTGCTCCTAAACTCCTGAACCACAGCAGAAATTGTGAGATAATATTTAGTGCTTTAATCTACCAGATTTTGAAGTAATTCTTTTTTTTTTTTTTTTTTTTTTTGAGATGGAGTTTCACTCTTCTCACCCAGGCTGGAGTGCAATGGTGTGATCTCGGCTCACTGCAACCTCTGGCTCCTGGGTTCAAGCAATTCTCCTGCCTCAGCCTCCTGAGTAGCTGGGATTACAGGTCCCCACCACCATGCCCAGCTAATTTTTGTATTTTTAGTAGAGATGGGGTTTTACCATGTTGGCCAGGCTGGTCTTGAACTCCTGAGCTCAGGTGATCCACCTGCCTTGGCCTCCCAAATTGCTGGGATTATAGGCATGAGCCACCGCACCTGGCCTTGAGGTAATTCTTAACACAAATAACTAATACACTGATGCACCTTCTAAATAAAATGCCATTTTTGTTCAGGAGGCCTTAGCATAACAAATATCACAATCCTATGAATCTCTAGAAGTTGTCATGTAGTAGATGATTACTGACATCACCACAAGTTATAATACCTTAAGAATGATACCATTCATTCAGTACTTCATATGTACATGAATTTTACCAATGCAGAAACAACCTAGGAATCTGCTTAGTTCCTCTATTATTAACATCATAACTAAGTGTGGTACATTTGTAATGATCAATGAATAAATATCAATCCATTATTACTCATTAAATTTCATACTTCATTCAAATTTCCTTACTTTCCTTTCTCTTTAATCTCAAGTTCTATGAATCCATGGTCCTATTTCTGCACTAATTTGCTTGTGTTTTCTCTATATACTTCTGCATCTAAAATACTATTTTTACTAGATTTTTTACCAGATTAATTTCATTGAATGTCTTCCAAAGTATGAACACTTTAAAAGTTTTCTTAATATTCTCATGGTAACATCAAAATTTAAGGAAATCTGTTTGTCATCAAAAGGGGTTTTGGTAACTTGTTTTGTTAGATTTGCAAACTTTTCATATTATTTGCTCTTACATCACTTCCATGCTATTTCCTTTGCTTTTAGTGTAATTTTTTTCAAAATGGTAAAATAAATGTTTATACATTATATTTTTAAGTATCTATTTCTTTAATCTACTAAGGTAAACTTTTCTCAAGGCATTTTAACTTAACAGGATATTACATAGAAAAAAATAGGTGAATAATATCTGACACACGTCAAATGTTCTTTGAACTTTGTTAGTTTAGTGTCAGTTATTGACTGCTTGAATTGGAGAACCCCCTGCTCATATCAGTAACAGCTACTCAAAATTATCAAGAACATTAAGAACACATCACAGAAATCACTGTCATCAGTTTTTGATAGAAAGGAAGACTGCACAGTGAGATGATGTATTCAATAGAAGGTTGTGTGTAGTAAAAAGAAAATAAGAATTGTAAATGTAAGTCAACAGTAAATCCAAAAGCCATGTCTTTCAAGGGAAATTTAAAAACTATGTTTCCTACTTTCAAATCCTTTCATCATTACAAGAGTTATTCTTTTCTGGTTAAAAAATCTTGCCTACCTCCTTTTAAAAGTTATTCTTTAAAACATTAGGCCAGATGAGCTAATTTCAGATGGCTTATTTCCCTGCTCATGGATTTATATGCCACCTGCTTTTGCTTTTTCTACAGATGCAAAGTCAACCTCTAGGGCAAAATTCCACCTTTCTCTTTCTGCCACACAAGTGGTAAATAACATGACCCAATAAATTTTAGCATTTCCCCAAATGTGTAGGATACAAAAAATGTATTCATTCATGTGAGATATAAAAATGTACACTCACACTTCTGAAATCAACAGCCAGCCATTTCACACTTGGGCCAAAGGCAAACAAACATAATTCTCACTGGCAGCTGGACAACATTCCGAGCTGCCACCACATTAATTAACTCACCTCAATCAGATTCCACTTCAACTTGCACAGCTTGCTGCCAAGAAGCCTAGCAATAAATTGTTAGGTTAAATACTGAACAAGGTAGGGAAATACCATATGGTATGTTCTTATAGAGGGTGGGATATTCTTGTTTAACACTAGTAGCAGGGTTTTCCATTTACTTTTTATTGTCTCTTGTGATTTGAGAAAAATGAGTATATGTTCTTGTTGATAAATGAACTTGCATGTCTTATTGTGAAGGGGAATGGGATGGTAACAAGTTAACAAAACACCTTTGTCCACAAGCTTATATAGTTGATATTCCCTAAATCTGAAGACAACAGCTTACTTAGCAAGTGCTGGGAGCCCATTAATGGTAAATTATTGGTATTAAACCTTTGGGGAATGTCAAGGAACAAAGACCTCAAATTCCCTTTTACTGAGGTCTACTGGGAATTTACAAATAAATACAAACTACTTATAACTGAAAAAAATTGTAGCTTAGTAGTCAAGATTTAAGTGTGAGTCTAGTTTCTGCCTCTGACTGTCCACTTTGGCCAAATCACTTAACTTCTCTCATATTATGTCCTTATCTGTCATATGAAGGAGTTTGACTATATGAATGGTTCGCAAACCTTAATGCACATATCATCATAAGGAGCTTATTAAAAATACAGATTCTTGGATTCCACCCTTGGCTTGAAAATGATTTTTTTTGACATGGAGCCTAGTAGTCTGAATTTGTAATAAGCAATAAATTATTTTGCAGATATAGAACCCATATGTTGAGAAATAGCAGGACTACACGACATGTTGTAACCCTTTACCTCTGACGGTGTATTATTCTAATTACCAATCCATATCATTGTTTTTATAATGTGTGGTGTGATTTTGGAAAGTGGTATAATTGGGAGTGGTAACTCAAGCCTTAATATACAATAGGCAGTTCAAAACTCTAGTGAAAAAAAACTGAGAACACCTGAATATGACTACCCAAATGCCTGTGAACAGTTTCTTGGGGTTGTAGGATGGGTGATAGCTGACTGACTGTTCCCTCTAAAAATCTTGCCTGTATATATAGTAAGACTCCAAATCTAAACAAAGAAAAACATTGAAAGCCATCCTACAGATCAGCTTTATTCATATTCCTGATCATTCACCCAGGAGAAGGCTTTCTGTGCTCTAAGGGTGTTGTTATGAATGCTCATTTCATTTCTTTTGCTTCTTGTGTATCTGGTGTATTCTGCTTCTTTGTTAAATTCTGAAATCAAAAAATAAATATTTTGTACTTGTTTGTGAGATTTCAAAAGATGAGGAACTTTTGAAAACCTCATTCTCTTTAGATTCTAGGACATGATTTGATAAGTAAAGAAAAAGCTCTTACTGGAAAAAGTTCTTATAACTTACTGAATAGGTAGGTGCATATGGATTTATACTAATCTATGTATCTTTTTCCATCTGATTCCTCCTATGACTAGCAGAGAGCCTTAGGATAGCTGTCTGGGGCCAGCCTTAAATTAGGAAAAGAGCATGCTTAACAGGTCCACGTAAGATGCTGTGCAACACAGGCTTTTCTCATCATGTTGCAAACTTAACAGACTTGACGCTCCAAAACTGATCATTATTATTTTACTTCTAAAACTGTGGAATCACCTTTGTTGTTAGTTTCTATCAGTGGGGGATGTAAAATGGCAATGCAGTAGTTGCTTTACTATTCAGTCTTCACAAAAGAAGTCTGATTCTCTTCGAATCAGTTCTTTCCAAGCTACTCTAATTATCACAAATATCCCCAAGTTTTAATAATGTTCCTCAGATTATGGGTAGATTATACTTATTGGTCTTTGTATTCTCCTCAGCCACTAAAATCAGGCTCTTAACTTGGTAGATTCTCAATGATGAAATGTTGGGCTAAAGACATTTTGGCAGAAAAGAAGTGTTGAATCCTGTTGCAGACTTCCTCATCCCCTGCAGGTGGTGCTGGGAGATAGGTTCTCTACTTATTTAATCATAATTAGTTGGGCTAGTAAAGGTGTTCTGAGTTATTGGTTTAAAGCTGTTATAACTACCTAAATTTCTTCCTCCCCTTCACTCTTGTTACTGAGTCACAGAGAACAAAAAGACTGAAAAATGTGATCCAACTGAAGAAAATAGAGACATTAAGATAACTGATGGTGTCTCCCAGGCCTAGCAGTAGAAAGATGCTGAAGGGCTTTAGGAGAAAGAGAATTTGTACACTCTTACTTTCAAAAAAGAACATATATTCAGGAAATTTTTCTATAGACTATCTGACTATCTCACCAGAACTACTGTATTAACTCTAGTACTAAATCTGTCATCCTTATACGTCAAGTTTATCTCACCATTGTCATATATCAGTGGTTATTAGTATTTGGGACTTAAAGGTTTCCTGTACAATGCTGTCTATGACACCACCCAGTCAGGGTCAGCAGCCCTCTCCTCTGTCTTCTTCCAGATTAATGAATGTATTGCTTATTTTAATATCTGAATCTTCCACTCAATTGACAGCTCCTATAGAGACAGTGTCTTTATCATCTTTGTATTACTAATTCTTACCTTGCTTCTTTGAATGTAGTAAACACTAAATACATTAAATTAATTAAAGCAGTCAACAAATCAATTAGAATACTGTCAGCCACATAACTTTAGAGTTGCCTGAAACCAAGTATGAATTTCTCTTCTATCATTCCTACCCTGAAGCTTACTGATGCCAAAATTAGAGGTCAGTGAAGATGGTATAATTAAGGAAGCTAATATTTTTTAATTGATATAACGTGATCCCCCAATATACATTTCTAGCCCTATCTCCTCCACCTCCCCCATATGAATCTTTCACAACTATCAGATTGGTCTGTTTGCTCTCTCTGTAACATGGCTTATACCTTCCCACCTCTGAAATTATGCCATCCCTCTATTCTGTCCTTAGTCTCTTTTAATCAGTGGTTCTGAGAGTGCTTCTCGGGGGCCCACAATGTCAATGCTATGCTCATAATAATACTAAGATGCTATTTGCCTTTTTACTCTCATTCTGTGTGAGATGTACAGGTGTACAACAGAGTTTTCCAGAGGCTACATGACATGCAGTATCACAACAGAAGCAAATATAAGAATCCACCTGTCTCCTATTAAAATGCAAAATGTAAAATAATACCAGTTTCCTAACTTTTTGTTTGGGGAAATATAGTTCATAAAAATATTTATGTTAACATGTAATTTAGGTTAAAATAAATTAATAAATATTTGTAAATTGTCTCGGTTTTAATTTCTAATATGGTAAATACAAATAGATATAACCCATATAAACAAAACCTGTTTGGGGTCCTCAATAATATTGAAGAGTGTTATACAGGGGTCCTAAGGCCAAAGAATTTGACAATGCTGATCTAAGTCTTCCTTACCCATTAAAGTCCAAATGCAAGCCGGGAACAGTAGCTAACGCCTGTAACTCCAGTGCTTTGGGAGGCTGATGTAGGAGGATTACTTGAGGCCAGGAGTTTGAGACCAGACAGGGCAACATACAGAGACCCTTTTTCTACAAAAAACATTTAAAACATAGTTGGTCATGGTGGCACATGTCTGTAGTCCTAACTACTTGGGAGGCTGAGGCAGGAAGATCGCTTGAGCCTAGGAGCTTGAGGCTGCAGTGAGCTGATCCCGCCACTGCACTCCAGCCTGGGTGACAGAGCAAGACCCTGTCTCTGAAGAAATAAATAAAATAGTTTTAAACTTAAAAAAAAAAAAAAGGTTCATATCACAGCCTTCCTATTCGATAAGCCTTTTTGACCACTGCAACTAGAGAGGATCTTGTCTGTCTACTCTGAGTACTACGGCACTTACACACTCATGGCTCTTTTTTATCATTCATCTAGTACAGACCTTGTGCCAAAAAGGAATATTGTTATGTGGATACAGAATGATAATTAAAGACTTATGTGTTTGATGGTGAATCATAAAAACCCTTTTACTTCGCAGTCTCTGATCAGTCTTCCCAGCCTAAAGGAAAAAGAAAATGATTCTTGACTTTTCAACCTACCCTTTTTCCTAAGGAAAATAATAATAAAGTTTAATAATGATATACATAAAATATTTGTTACGGTCATCTTTATTTTAAACCTGATAAATGTTCATTGAAAAAGAAAAAAATTAGAAATTCAAAAATTAAATTTAACCATAATGCCATCAACCTGAGGTAAGAACTGCTGACATTTTAGTGTATACATATCCAGTCCTCTCCTATGCAGGTATTTTTCCACTATATTTATGTTATATGGAACATACCATTGTCTTTTTTTATACACTCTTTTTAAGACACTTTTTTGTTTTTTACTTACTGTCAGGTGGGTGTTACATGGGATTTAAAGAAACAGGTAATGTTCTAACTATAATAAATGAGCTCATAATGAATTTTTAAATACATAATGAACATTTTTCTGCCATTAAGTATTCATTATCTCAAGTAACTCTATAATTTGTTCATTATATTTTATATATGTGTATATGCACACACACACACACAGGATTTAACTCTACCATTAGACATTAAGATTATTCTAATTTTTGATATTATAAATTATACTTGGATTTTCTTCCTTGTGTACATATTTTGCCTATATCTCTGATTATTTAGAAAAAACTCTTAAAAAGGGAATTATGAGGTCAGGATATATAAACAATTTTAAGACATTTAATCTAAACATGCAATCATCTTTTGATGCCACTTCATCTTTTTCAATAGAATAAAAACAAAATTGTTATTTAATAGAAAAGGAAAGGAGTTTGAGAGGTTGTGAGGAAAAGCTGGGAAAGCATATGGAAGAAGGAATACAGAAAAATTGGTGCCAAAAAAGAGAGAAGGAGGAGAAGAGCCGGAAGTATAAATAGAATTGAAGAATACATAGAAAGGGATAAAACAAGGCAAACTGAACAGAGGTTTGAGAGTCAGGCAGATGTTGATTTAAAAGACAAGGCATCTACTAATTATGTGACCTTAAGCAAGTTACAGAACTTTTCTCTTCATTAAACTGTTTTTTAAAATTGGAAACAGAGCAAATCAGCTTCAGTACTCATTATTTGGACTGATCTTGAACCCTGAAGCTTATGCTTTATACCTGTGCTAGTGCATGTACTCACTTTATCTTTCTCTTCTATCAAGCAAAGAAGCAGGTAGCAACACCCTTTTGCCGCTCTGCTTTCTGTTACTTCATCTCTAGTCTTTGGTTTCTCTTCCACAAACTGAGAATAATATTAGGAATTAAGTGCCTAGTCGGACTAGAAACCTTGAGAAAACAGGTTATCTTTTTCTCATGAAACCTTTTGGCACTTCATGCTTCTAACTGTGCCAAGGAATGTCTTGAGACATTTTATTTGGCTTTTCTACTTGATAATCTAAATAGAACCTGCCTGCACAGAGGTACAAGCCTATCACCAAAAATTTAATATTACTGAAATAGAAAGTCAAATGGGTTGTATATAAATTAATAGTAAAGACATGTTTTTGTTTACTCTGAAATAATGCATTTCTACTGTTTTTAACTGCTTAATTAGTTTCAGGTTGGTAGAACTATCACCTCTATGGGTGTTGGAAAATTCACCTTAGTCTCCTTATTCGACTCCTCTTTTTCTGTTTGGAAGGTGTTACAGATAGGGTTGATAGTGGCTTTTCACATAGCAAAAATATTTTAGGCACCCAGCAAGAAACACTAAAGTGTCACATAAAGTGTCACATATTTCACATACTTTAGTTGAGATCAGTCATCTACAAAATGGGGAAATAAAGGACCATTTGAAATAAAGTTGGGTGACAAAGGTGATTTTCATTCCAATCTAACAGAAGCACTAAGTGGAATTAGACCAGACCAAATTTCTGACTTATTCTGGGCTGTTCAGGCTATCCATTAATCTTATCTCCCACTCAGCAACAATAACTTCCAGGAAATTTTTCTTTGTCTTCTCCTCACTTTTTAATTTATTTATTTATGTATGTATGTATTTGTTTATTTTTGAGACAGAGTCTCTGTCTGTCTCCCAGGCTTGAGTTGAGTGCAGTGGTGCAATCTCAACTCACTGTACCCTCCACCTCCTGGGTTCAAGTGATTATTGTGTCTCAGCCTATAGAGTAGATGATATTACAGGCACCCACCACCATGCCTGGCTAATTTTTGTATTTTTAGTAGAGACAGGGTTTCGCCATGTTGGCCAGGCCGGTCTCGAACTCCTGGCCTCAAGTAATACACCCACCTTGGCCTCCAAAAGTGCATGGATCAAGGGTGTAAGCCATCGCACCCAGCCCTTCTTCACTTTTTTAATATCCATATTCCCAAAGCTCTGAAGTAATTGTGGATCACAACAGTCTAGTTAAAATTCTGTGCACATATTGTATATAATTTCAGCTTTCCTAAATCAACTTAGCTATATTTACCTCACTTCTTCCTTTTATCCTTACCTTTTAACTTCCTCCCTTTGGTAATTCCCTCAACCCTTAACCCCAATGCACAGACTTTAATTGAACAAAATTGTTTGATTACATCCTTATACTGGTGAAATTCTTAGATGTTGATTATGTAATATGTACAATTTCTGGCTCTCAGTTTTCCAAAAAATGTTAGTCAAGTCTTAGAGATTCTCAGCAAAGATAATGAAAGACTCTTACAAAAGGTGTCAGTTGGTTTACATTAAAATTCTTAATATACAACTAGGATCATTTATTATCTTTTCTGTACCGACATTATAGATCCCTTGAGAATAATGATAGTGTCCTTTTAAGATACTCGGTTATTTTAAAAATATCAAATACATTGAGTTTTTCAGGCCATGAAGATATTTTTCATACAAAAGTTTACATCTCCCAACGGAGCGCACTGGCTCATGCCTGTAATCCCAGCACCTTGAGAGGCCGAGGCGTGTGGATCACCTGAGGTCAGGAGTTTGAGACCAGTCTGACCAACATGAAGAAACCCCATCTCTACTAAAAATAAAAGATTAGCCGGGCGTGATGGCGCATGCCGTAATGCCAGCTACTAGGAAGGATGAGGCAGGAGAATCGCTCTAACCTGGGAGGCGGAGTTTGTAGTGAGCCAAGATGGCGCCATTGTACTCCAGCCTGGGCCACAAGAGCAAAACTCAGTCTGAGAAACAAAAAAAAAGTACAGTTTTAATGGCCGGGCATGGTGGCTCATGCCTGTAATCCAAGCACTTTGGGAGGCCAAGGTGGGAGGATCACGAGGTCAAGAGTTTGAGACTAGCCTGACCAACGTGGTGAAACCCCCCCTCTACTAAAAATAACAAAAATTAGCTAGGCGTGGTGGCGGGTACCTGTTGTCCCAGCTACTCGGGAGGCTGAGGCAGGAGAATGGCGTGAACCCGGGAGGTGGAGCTTGCAGTGAGCAGAGATCACACCACTGCACTCCGTACCAAAAAAAAAAAAAAAAAAATTTGCCTCTCCCTAATAGGAAAACACACAATCAGTATTATGGATTATGGATAAGCTGATTGTGGATAGTACTTTTCTTATGCCACATGCCTTATTT
Source organism: Piliocolobus tephrosceles (assembly GCF_002776525.5). Lineage (NCBI taxonomy): Eukaryota > Metazoa > Chordata > Mammalia > Primates > Cercopithecidae > Piliocolobus > Piliocolobus tephrosceles. The sequence continues at coordinate 101,081,370 of NC_045440.1, read as the reverse complement.
TTTGTATTTTTAGTAGAGACGGGGTTTTACTGTGTTAGCCAGGATGGTCTCGATCTCTTGACCTGGTGATCCACCCACCTCAGTCTCTTAAAGTGCTGGGATTACAGGCGTGAGCCACTGCGCCGGGCCTATTTAAGCTTTTTAAAAACTTTATTGATAATATTGTATAGCCTAGATCTGCACTGTCCAACATGGCAGTCACTTGCCACATGTGGCTATTTAGATTTAAATTGTAATTAATTAAAATGGAATAAAATTGGCTGAGCGCGGTGGCTCACGCCTATAATCCCAGCACTTTAGGAGGCCGGGACAGGCGGATCACGAGGTCAGGAGATCGAGATCATCCTGGCTAACACGGTGAAACCCTGTCTCTACTAAAAATACAAAAATTAGCCGCGCGGTGGCGGGTGCCTGTAGTCCCAGCTACACCGGAGGCTGAGGCAGGAGAATGTCATGAATCTGGGAGGCAGAGCTTGCAGTGAGTGGAGATTGGGCCACTGCACTCCAGCCTGGGGGACAGAGCGAAACTCCGTCTCAAAAAAAAAAAAAAAAGGAATAAAATTATAAATTTGGTTCCTCAGTCACAAAGCCACATTCAAATGCTCAATAGCCATATATAGCTATTAGTTACCCTATCAGCATAGAAAGTTTTATTGGACAGCACTAGTCTAGATGAATTAAATATAGTATCTGATAATAATCAGTATAATTATCTACCAGTCATAAATAAATCTTAACTATATCTAAAAACCTAATCATTTATATCTTTTATAATAAAGTGACAAGGTGGTTTTAGTATGCTCCTAATGAAGCAGCTGAAAAAAAGTGTTAATTGGTCAATTTAGCAAAAATGCAACTCACATAAACTATATGCATAGCATTTCTTGCACCCTTCTTATAAATAAATTGACAAGTGCATATGTACCTTTAAAAATGTATATGAATTTCATCACGGTTTCTTTCATTTGAAGAAGGGTCTCCCTTTGTCACCCAGGCTGGACAGCAGTGGCAAGATCATGGCTTACTACAGCCTTGACCTCCTGGGATCAAGCCATCCTCCCACCCCAGCCTCCCAAATAACTGGGGACTACAGGCGTGTACCACTACACCTGGTTAATTTTTTAAATATTTTTGGCCAGACGCGGTGGCTTACACCTGTAACCCCAGCACTTTGGGAGGCTGAGGCAGGTAGATCACTTGAGGTTAGGAGTTCGAGACCACCCTGGCCAACATGGTGAAACCTTGTCTTTACTAAAAAATGCAAAACTGAAGCCGGGCATGGTGGCATGCACCTTTAGTCCCAGCTGCTGGGGAGACTGAGGCACAAGAATCACTTGAACCTAGGAGGTTGAGGCTGCAGTGAGCCAATATCTCACCACTGGATCTCACCACTCCAGCCTGGATGACAGAGCAAGACTCTGTCTCAAAAAAAGAAAAAAGAAATTTTTTTTGAGAGCCAGGCACAGCCTGAGTGACAGCAAGATTCTGTCTCAAAAAAAAAACATAAATAAATAAATAATTTTTTTGAGGGCCAGGCGCAGTGGCTAATGTCTGTAATCCCAGCACTTTGGGAGGCCAAGTCAGCCAGACTGCTTGAGCTAGGGAATTTGAGACTAGCCTGGACAAAGTGGCAAAACCCCGTCTCTACAAAAATACTAAAATTAGCTGCATGTGGTGGTGGGCGCCTGTAGTCACAGCTACTCAGGAGGCTGAGTTGGGAGGAATGGCTTAAGCCTCAGAGGCTGAGGCCTGGGAAGGCAAGGCCACCATGAGCCAAGATCACACCACTGTACTCCAGCCTCGGCGATAAAACAAGACACTCTCTCTACAAAAAAAAAAAAAAATTGAGACAGGGTCACACTACCTTATCCAGGCTTGTCTCCAACTCCTGGGCTCAAGCTATCTTCCTACCCTCTGCTTCCCAAAGTACTGGGATTATGGGTGTGAGCCATCACTGTTTTAAAATGCTAACTTCCCATGAATTCTAGGGAAGTTCTTCTCCCAGAAATATATGGAGAATGAGTCCAAGTTATATGAGAATGGGTAGAAGTAAAGATTAACATTATATGTGTCCTTATTGCTTGGTGATTACACTGTGCATTGCTCCAATGGTGCATGCACTGAAGGCCCTGATTTCCCACAATGCAATATACCAATGCAGCAAAATTTCACTTGTACTCCATGAATATATACAAATAACAAAATATGCTTTATTAAATGTGTCTAAAATTCTGTTGTTTTTTAAAACTGTTTTGAGAGATTAAGCTTCATGAACTGTAGAAAACTGGCTGGATGAAAAGTCACTTGTTCTCTTGTCATCCATTCAAGAATGTGGACAGTCAGATCATTCCAATATATCTCCTGCCAAAGGCTTTTGGAGAATGGCTATACACTGAGGTTGTTCTGGAGCTGGAATAAGTTAGCTGTATATTTCTTTCTGTTGTCAGCATACACTGGGAAACACACCTGCTACACAGAGTTTATCATTTCTAAAATGATCTGACAGTTTATTAGTCATGCCAAAAACTGTCCAAGTCAGACAGTTCCACAAAGGAATCAGAAAATTCCTGGCCAGGCGCAGGGGCTCACGCCTGTAATCCCAGCATTTTGGGAGGCCAAAGTGGGTGGATCACCTGTGGTCAGGAGTTTGAGACCAGCCTGGCCAACATGGCAAAACCCTGTCTCTACTAAAAATACAAAAAAACTAGCTAGGCGTGGTGGCAGGCGTCTATAATCCCAGCTACTTAGGAGGCTGAGGCAGGAGAATCACTTGAACCCCGGGGCCGGAGGTTGCAGTGAGCCAAGATCATGCCACTTCACTCCAGCCTGGGTGAAAGAGCAAAACTCCGTTGTCAAAAAAGTAAAGAAAAAATTCCCTTGATCCAGAATTTTCAGGTTGTAATGCTGTGGCTCACTCCCTCATCATGAATGGATTCAGAGTAGGAAAATGTTAAAAGTTTAGGTTACTGGATCAGTTGCCTTCTATCAATAAAACTATGAGAAACCTACAATGTGCTTTTCTACTTGGTTTTACCTTTTATCAGCAGCCTTCACAGCACATACAACTTTTTTTTTATGTAGACCTGACAGAAGCTTAGTTCAACAGGGGTTTTTGTTTGTTTGTTTGTTTCTGAGACAAAGTCTTGCTCTGTCACCCAGGCTAGAGTGCAGTGGTGCGATCAAGGCTCACTGCAGCCTCCTGAGTAGCTGGGACCAGAGGCACTCACCATCGCACCCACCTGTAGAGACAGGGTCTCATTATGTTCCCCAGGCTCGTTTTGAATTCCTGGGCTCAAGAGATCCTCCCACCTTGGCCTCTCAAAGTGTTGGGATTATAGGCATGAGCCACCACACCTGGCCTCAACAGGTATTTTTTACAATACTTTCTGTCAAAAAGCCAACTATAATTTGGTCCTTGCCCTCAAGAAGCTCATTCTTTAGTGAATGCTAGCCATAAACAGTTAAGTACCATGATACAGCTAAGCAAAGCCTACAATGGAAAATCAAAAGAAATGAGGTCACATGACCAACCAGTAAGATTTCCTAAAAGTAATAATATCCAAGTAGAATCTTGATGAACAGTAGTTAGCCAGGTAAGGAAGGAGTGAGAAAGGGATAAAATTTTAGGCAAGAAGGAACATAAGCCAAAGCACAGAGGTGTGAAGACAGCAAAATGAGTTTCGGAAATTACATATACTACCATATTGCCAAAGTAAGTGTTAGGAGGTGGCAGGAACTAGATCACTGATTTATTTTTTTCTATAGATGAAAAAATATTAAGTGGTTTTTTATTTATTAATAAATTTATTAATATTTAAAAATATTAAATGGAGTTATTAAGTGTTTTTTTTAACGAAGAGTGATCTGTTCACATTTGTCTTTTAGATGGATCACTTTGTTAGACTCTGGAAATCATACTGATATAGAAGAGGCAGTTTTGAGAAGTGTTAGGAATAAAGACAGCACGAACTCGTAGGATTTATAGAGAAGAGTTAAGGCGATTTCAACATTTTTGGCCTCCTGGCTAGGTGCCACGTAACTGAAATGGAAAATACAGGAGAAAGAGTAGGTATGCGAGAAAATTAGTTTAGTTTTGGTTTTGCTAAAAATGAGGTGTTTAGTGCCATCTAAGCAGATATGTCCATCCAGCAATTATATGCATGTCTTGACTTAGAGGGAATGTTGGGAGCAGAGATACCTAAAGGTGATGCCTAAGGATTTAAAAATAGAAGAGATCTATACGGCAAGAATGGAAATGAGGGTGGGAAGACTGAGCGCACATAGGGTGAAAAGAGAATAAAGGGCAGGAGCCTGGGAATTCCAATCTTTAAGGAAAATTACAGTGAAGTACTTCACAGTGAAATACTGTGAAGAAATAACAGTGGTCTAAGGAGATCCACAATAACATGGAAGAAAGTCCGTTGCTATGTTCTGTCCTTAGGAAAACAAAATCATTGAAGGAATTCAAAGATCAAAGAAGTTTAACAACAAAACTACTATAACCCATCCTTCTCCACTTAACCCTTTGTCAGACACGATTCCTGGAATGCCTAGTTCAGAATGCCCACAGCCTCTTAACAAAGGGCTTAGAATCCCTTTCTCCAACATCAATGAGGCCAACATGAATTTATGCTGCAAAGCTTCTACAGAGAAGGGAAAACTGGAATCAATTGTTCATACACATACCAAAAATCTAGAAGAGGACTATCTTGGAAGGCAATCTAAGATAATACCAACTAAGTAGCTGTTGTCCCAAAGTGAATTTTATTTTTATCTGTATTACCTGGTTTGGATGCCAAGGCAGTTCTGATTTATTGGATAATTTCAAGTCTTCATCTCATTTTGGATGTTCACCACCTCTATGACAAAGGCTTTTTGAAAACAAGAATTGATAAGCAAAATTTCTAGAGGCAGAAACTACCAGACTCCAAGTAATTTTTGAAGGTAATAGTCAAGAAATAAAATTAAAAGGTAACTAAACATGAAGAGTTAAGATTTTCGGGAAGGCAGGAAGGGTTTTGGGGGTTTGCTATGGTTCATTGGTTGATTTTTATTAGAACCTGTATGAAAGATAAAGTACTAGAGAACAGAATTAGGAAAACAGAATACAGTAATTTTAGGAAAGAACTTATGACACAAAAAATAAATAAAGGACTGATAATATAGTCAGCAAAATCCTGATTATGAATCTGAGCAAACCAAAAGTCAAGTACTAACCTGTACCAAGTTTGGAAACACAGTTAAAGATCTTCATTAGTGATATAGAGCTGAGGAGAAGACAGACATTCTCTTGGTTAAGACGACGATGTAATTATACTGAAGGAAATAGAGAAACAGATGAAAAATTAACACAATTTTAAGAAGTCAGCAATTAGGTAGATTAAAATACAAACTAACTCAAAATTAAGCCCTAGATCTCTGTCTCCAGGAGTTGTGGTATTCAAACATCAATTGGAAGGCTTGTTTTGTTTTGTTTTCTGTAAATGGGTGCCATAAAAATTCTGCCAAAAAAGTCAGGTACTTTAAAGAGTAGCGAGGAAACTTATTTGACTTAAAAATCAAATTTTAAGAATTTCTTAAAATAGGATTGCACGGTTTCCTGCCTTCAGAACATTCATAACAACATCTGCATCTTGAGAATTTGGACAAGCATTTTCATTACTTTTGTAGATGCTCCAACAAAGCATCACACACACACACACACACACAGGCATACACACAAACGTTTTCAACCCTGTTTTAATTACTTAGCCTTTTAAAATGAACAGATTAATGACCAAAAGAATGAAAATAAAGTGGTGCTGAATGGGAAATCCAACTAAACAATAAAAAAAAAATAGTGTGCAGGAATTGGAAGCAAAACCTTTCTTGCTCATGTGAAAAGACAGCCAAAAAACTTAAGCTGATGTTGCATTATTGCACATAAACAGTTCCTGACTCCTTCACCAAGTGAAACAAAAGTTGCAAATGTTTCTCTGTCCCTCTGCTAACATTTTGGGAAAGGTTCCTGGAAGAAGAAAAAGAATAATAATTTAATTAAATCACACAAACACACACACATGAATACTTTTTTTCTTCTTTAGAAATAATTAAACTATTGGAACAATAACTTCCATTTATATAATTTTGAATTGCAAGGGCATGAATTATCAATGTTTAAAGTAAGAAGTCTCCAATTACTATAATGGAATCACTGTATTAGTAGAAAAACAAAAATATAAATAGTTTGAAGACAACAATAAGAAGAAAGCCCTAGAAATATTTTAAATAAGTAAAATATAATTACCTATATAGGTCTTAAATTGTCAAATTTAAATTGTTTTTATACTTTTTTATCTTCAAGTGGCTGAAATTTCCCCCTGTGGGTGAAGTATCTGTTGCTTATTTTTTTAAATGCGATATAATTTTATTATCCAATATAGCATAAAATAAAATCAGAGAAAATTGTATAATTCAAAGGAACTGCTATTACTCAGATAACTAAATGTCCTCTTATTACATGATTAAATATTTAATAATCCAAATTATCAGAATTCAAAATAAGGAACTCAAATTTTTCAATACCACAGAAATAACTGTCAAAGAATGACTGTGAATTTTTTTAATTATCCAATTATGAATTTTAACAATTTTATATACAAAAATTTATAAAATGGAAAATAGGTATAAGAAACAAACAATGGACCAGATTTGGAGAGAAAGGGCTTTCTACTTAAGAGAGCCACAGAAAATAAGAAACATAAAAAATAGATTTATAAAAAATTAACATTTTTTAGACTATTAAGCTAAAAATGTGAAATATAAAATGACTGAAATTTATAAATCCATATTCAAGTTAAATAATATTAACAACCATCATTATTAAGTGTTCACTCTGTGTCAAGCACTGTGCTGGGCATTTTATATATACATCATCTCATTTAATCACCATAATCATGCATGAAGGGCCTCACTAACCATTTATGCATGTCGAATACTTTTAAATTTTAAAATAATATTCTTATAATTATCTCATATTATCTTCACATTATGCTATGAAATAGACGATAGCAAAAGCAAATATTGGCCCTATGTAAATTACAGACAATAAAATGGACAGAGAGATTAAAATCACTGAGTTAATTAATGAAAAGAAACAGAATCAGAGTTTGTTTTCTAACTTAAAACCCTGATTCATTATAAACTAGATAATATTAAAATCAGAGAGCCTTAGTGAGCCTAAATTTTCGAGGAAATCATTCAAGGTTAATAAGCAAGCATTCAATGAGTTTCAATATTATATAGAGCACAGAAGTATTTGTGAATGCAAAAAGAAACAGAAAAATGGGGAAAAAGAAAGGAAAAAAATGGAAACAGAAAGGAAGGAAAACAGGAGTCCATTGAAGAACTTAGTATCTGGCTGAGAAGAAAACATTAATTTTCAGAATAATTATAAAGTAGTATATCATTAAGTGCAAAGTAACAATTGTGAAAATTACCTGAGGTAATTGAACTCTGATCAACTCTGCTACCAATAAATTATGTATTTTTTGTTTATTTGAATTAATCAAGTCCCAGAAAATGTTTTTGAATTAACCTAATTATTTGCCTAAACAAAACCCTATTATACAAATTACTGCTACAAAGGAAAAGGTCAACAGCTGGACAGTAACTGGCAATCTTTGCAGAAATTTTTGTTCTAATAGAATTTGTTATCACAGAATTTTATTTCAGTTCAATTTATAAGGTGGGAAATATTTATCAAAATCTCCACAAAGAAACTATCAATAGGTATAGCTTAAAAAGTTTACATTCATTACCATACTTAAGCTATATCAAGCAAATATTACTATGCAGAGGGAGGGAACCTTTGTACTGTTAAAAAATCAAAAAAGAAAAAATATAATTTATATACAAATAGTATTGGGCTTGGAGTACTGTTTAAAGAATGCTAATAAAAAATAGGTTAGGTTACAAGATATTTCTTAGAAAAAATAACAATCAAAATGCAACTTTGCACACACACACTTATGTACATGTAAAAGCAGTTAGGTGAAAGACCCTATATGGTTCTGAGATAATAGCTTCAAGATAAATTACAGGAATAAATTCATTCTGTAAAGCCAATATTCATTCTGACTTTAAAATAGTGGCCTTTGAAAAAGATACAATTTAGCACTTACTTCTATAACTTCTTATACAGAACCAAAACCTTGTTAATGTGTTTTCATAAAATGTATGACTTTCATAAATGTTTCATGTTCATCTTCTAATTACAATAATTTTCTTCTAATCTCTTTCAATAGTTTCACACAGCCTGTAGAGATATTTATCTTTTTCCCTTATTCTCTTCTTTCTTTTTTCTTTAAGATAGGGTCTCACTCTGCTACCCAAGCTGGAGTATAGTGGCATGATCTTGGCTCACTGCAGCCTCAACCTCCTGGGCTCAAGCCATCCTCCTGCCTCAGCCTCCTGAGTAGCTGGGACTACAGGCAAACAACACCACACCTGGCTAATTTTTGTATTTTTTTGTAGAGAACGGGTTTTGCTATATTCCCCAGGCTGCTCTCAAATTCCTGGCCGCACATGATCCTCCCGCCTTGGCCACCCAAAGTGCGGAGACTATAGGCATAATCCAGCACACCCAGCCCAGTAACATTTCTGAAACTAGATCAAGTACAATTAAAACACTCAACAAACATTATTTGAATACCATTTATGTGCTGAGCACAGACCTAGGCAATGGAGAATAAAAGGTAAATAATACATAGTAAGTATCTTCAAAACAGAGTTTAGCTAAAGCTTTTCAAACTGCAGATTATGACCCTTTAGGGAGTTATAAATCAATTTAGTGGGTTTCTCACATAACAATTTTAAAATAATAAATCAGAACAGCATTTAAAAGTTCTTGTGTATCACACACAGTAAGGTAAGTACTGTTTCACGGAAGTTTTGTTTTAGTTACCTGTATGTGTACTGGGTCACAATGCAAAATTTCTTTCATACTGTGGGTTGCAGGCAAAAGTTTGAAGAAACCCTTGTTTAGGAAAGTACCAACAAGAAATTTTCAGAAAAAGGTTCATTCTGTAAAGATTATCACAAACTGGTAACTTTGAATTTTTTAATCTAAATTTAACTGTCAAGACTGAATAAACATCTTACAGAACAGGTAGTCAAGCACCAGCAATGTCTTTCTTTTGAAAAATGTTATCTTATTTAGATCTCCTTTATTAAAATGTTCACCAGTCAATCACAATGCTATGCAATTCCAACCAAATATTTTTACCATTAGTTAATACAACATAAAGTGAAATGAATATGATACTCCTCTAACATGCTTGAGACTCTGACGAAAGAGATTAGGGATATAGTTATAATATCCTTGATGATAATAAATTAGAAACATTATACTCTTGCATTAATTTTTAAGGGTTACAAGTTTTTTACAATGATGGCAAACCACTTCATATTAATCAAGGAGGGTATGGTATCAAAATATTTACATTATGAAATGCTAAGTAATTTCAACAGTTCCAACAAAAGGCTGAATAGCCAGTCACACCGCACTTTTAGAGGCTGATTCATTCCAGCTGAACATAATCTGAGTTCCATGGAGCTTGTTGTGTTTACTTAGTTTTTTAACTATTTAAAGTAAACTTAATTAAATCCTAAACAACTTGAAAGCAAAAGAACATACCTTATTCGGTGCTTTGCAAACACACAGTGAATGTTAACTGATTACTGTTGAATGCACTGTTGGTAATAATTTATTTTCTATTTTCATTTACCAAAATATCTGAGTCTATATTCCAGATATGGATTTAGATTTTCCAAGGAATATATCTCTCTATGTAGAGATATCTGAATACCTATGCCATAGATACCTATGCCTTTGTCATCCTTAAATAATTAAAATGAGTGATTGTTAATGGAAATTATTTTGTCTTAGCAAATACAGAAACAGATCCAAATGACAGAATAAGAGAGTTTAAAGGTCACCTGACCCTACCTTCTTTAAAGATGAAAATTGAAACTCAGAGAGGTTCAGTGATTTGCACAAGGCTGTTTAGATAACCTGTGTAGGGCTAGAACTAGAACCCAGGTCTTAGGATTCCCAGTGGTATTCATCAAAGTACTTAAAAACGAGAAAATATATACAAAAATACATTTAGAGATTTATGCAGAATTAAGTTTTTGCAAATTACTATAGTCATGAATTCAAATCTCATTATTTTCTGAAAAATAATTCCTGACCACTCCAAACTGCAATACTTTCTCTCTATAGTAGTAGAAAAAGCACCAGATAGTAACATGAAACTTGGGTTTGTGTGTGGTTTAACCACTAACTAGATGTTGGAAAAATAATTATTGAACTTTATGTTACCCATTTGTAAAACAGGGAGGGGGAGCAGAGGTAAACGATCTTTAAAGGCCCCTTCCAGATCTAAGATCCTAGCACCAATTGTCTATACCAGTTCGTTCAAACTCTATGCTGCACATCACAGCTGTCCACTGATATCCATAGGTTGCAGATAGATCTATGATCCTCATTTGAGGCAACTGTCCGGGACTCTTACACTTAATTCCTCTCTTTTCCAGTGTCCCTTTGTTTCCTTTCTTGGGCCATCTCTTAACCCCTTGATGACTAAACTCGGTTTCCCTGTTTTGACTCTTAGTGTTCCCTAAAGAACTCAGTTTGTACAGATATTCTGGCTCTTCTTACGCCTGGCCACATCAGAAAATACTCCCATTTCACCTGTCTCTGGCCTGGGATCTAGGACTGAGTACCTGCCTATTTGCAGGGACACCCCACAGAGACACCATCACGTAAGTACTGGCAATTTTCCAAATACTAATTTTAAATATTTCTACTATTACTATATTATTTGATATTTAAATATTTTATCATTTAACTTTTTGTACATTATAGAGATTCCCAAAAGTCATGAGGTCTGATGTATTTTGGAATTTGGAATTTTTCACATTTCAAAAGGTAATATAGCACATATATTATGTAAAATATAACATTATAATCAAAAACATTAATATTTCTGCAGTGAAGCATATGAATATTCTTCTTAAGTAGAATAAATGAAGACTATAGAGTCACACTAGTTCAGTCACATCAGTTCAGGTTTCTCTGCCAAATGATTTAATCTTGGGTTAGATTTTACTGCCAAACACTTTAATCAAAAATAAATAAGTAAATAAATTTTCAGGAATTTTTGGACTTCAGAATTACGCATAAAGGGATTCTGGATCTAATAAATGATGTGGATCTTAGTATGACTGCTTGTCTCCTGGCTAAATTGCATCTATTATAGAGGCAGAAACCATGTATTTTAATTCTTCATATCTCTTAGCCTTATAAAATACTAAAAAAAAAAAAGTTGATGTTTGAAGAATTCTTCCCTGAGTGAGTACCACATGCCATGCCAAAACTGCACTCAGGAGTTGTGAGACTTAAAAAAAAAAAAAAAAAATGTATAATACATAGCACATGACCTCAGGGGCATTACAGTCTCAAGAGGAACAAAGCATTAAACAAATATTAAAATAGAAGTCTCTGATTAAGTGCCAAAACCAGTAACTCAGGCAATAAGGATGTCAGAATTAAGAGTAGTAAGTTAAATGTGAAAAGTGTGATTTAGTTTAACAGTCAGAAGCTGTCAATATCTCACAACTGTCAAAGTTGGCATAATGATTTATAGTCTGGAAAGGAAGTAGTGTGTAATTTGGTAACAGAATTCTATTAGTAATAAAAGGTTACATTGAAAATTCCTGTAACTTTTGCTTTGGATAGTTTCAGGCACAGTTTTATTCACATTGATTCCAGAAATGGACACTCAGAGGGATGACTCCACAGGCTTAAAAATGAACGGCCATAAGACCATGGAGAATTAGCACTACGGAACTAACCTAGATGAGACAATCTAACTCTGTGCAAAGAGGAAATTGTTTTTGAAAAAATGAAATTTCAGTTCAACTTGGGTTTTTTGGTTGGGTATACTTTGAAAGGAGTGGTAGATTCTGGCAAAAGTTAGTATGTTTTTGAGTCAAGAACAAAGCAGAGAGGAACGAGACACATTCATTCAGATCATATATCATTTGTAAAAAACTAAGCAACTTTAAAGATACAAGTGATCTAATAATTGGTTGTGATGTATTAAATGTATTTTTATAATATAACTTATCTGGCATCTCTTCTATCAAAATGTTAAATATTCCTCAAAGGTGATAAATACGATTATACCTATTTTATAAATGAAAATCTTGATCCTGGTGATATTGAATGACTAAAGGTCAATTTGATAATCGGTTTTATTTATTTATTTTTAAAAAATTATTTGGAGGAAAAATCTTACTATGTTGTCCAGGACTCGAACTCCTGGACTCAAACAATTCTCCCACCTCAGCCTCCCGAGTAGCTGGGATTATAGGCACTTGCCATGCTGGTGCTGTAACAGATTTTAAAAAAGAATATTAACTCCAACTTCACTGAATTAACCACTAACTACCAGTAACCAACCTAGACAAAGCAATTTGAAAATTCAGTGACCTGACTTTTTTCCGATAAATATGTATAACTACCTTTAAGTAGCCAAGTAAGTCAATATAATCACATGATTTGCCCATAAAAACACTTCCTAAGCCTTATTTGTCAGTTCTTTAAGTTTCTGGAACATAAAAAAGCAGCAGTAATAAGCAAGTTATCAGACAAAAAATAAAGTCTATTCTGTTGTTTCCTATGGTATTCTCTACAAAGGCTTAAAGCAGTAATGTTCTAGTATGGATTTATGAACCAAATAATAATAATAATTTGTTTTATTTAAGACAATTAATTATAACAAAGAAAAATTTTCTTTTCATTATAATCCTCTTTAGGAAGCTGCTGTGATTTGAATGTTTATCCCTTCCAAAACTGTTGAAATTTAATTGCCATTGTAAAGGTATTAGGAGGTGGGGCCGTTAAGAAGTGATTAGGCCATAAGAGTTCTGCCCTCATGGAGGAGTTTAATACTTTGTTTTTAAAAGGCTTTTAGAAGAAGGTCTCCTTTGCTCTCACACATTCTCTTGCCCTTCCACTTCCATCATGGGATGGCATGACATGAAGACTTTCACCACATGTGAGCCCCTTGACCTTGGACTTCCCAGCCTCCAGAGGTACGAGAAATAAATTTCTTTTCTTTATATCCAGCCTGTGGCATTCTGTTGCAGCAACACAAAACAGATTAAGATAGAAAACTGGTACCAAGAAGTGAGACTGTTACTAAAACAAATACCTGAAAATGTGAAAGTGGCTTTGGAACTGAGTAACAGGTAGAGGTTGGAAGAATTTAAAGGAACAGGGTGGAAAATGGCTATAGATTGTCATGAATGAAGCATTAAGGGTAATTCTGGTAAGGACTAAGAAGAAGAGAAGAGCTATAGGGGAAGTGTGAAATGCTTGGAGATTACTCAAGTGGTCACGATATGGACAGTAAAGGCCATTCTGATGAGGTCCCAGATAAATATGAGGAACAAGATATTGGAAACTCAAGTAAAGGCCATTCTTGTTATACAGTTACAAAGAACTTGGCTGAATTGTGTCCATGCCCAAGAGCTTTATGGAAGGCCTTATTTAAAAGCAATGAACTAGAGTATCTAGTAAAAGAAATATCTAAGCAGCAAAACAGTCAGTCTTCTGCATGGCTACTTTTAACCACATAGAGTAAGATGTGAGAGGAAATAAATGACTTAAAGATGGAATTTGTAATTAGAAACTGAGTGAAAGATTTGGATAGTTCACAGCTTGGCCATGTTAAGAATAAAAAAGTGTGTTTTTACAGGCACAGTGGCTCATGCCTGTAATCCCCAGCACTTTGGGAGGCTGAGGCGGGTGGATCACTTGAGGTCAGGAGTTTGAGAGCAGCCTGGCCAACATGGTGAAACCCCATCTCTACTAAAAATACAAAAATTAGCCAGGCGTGAGATGTGCGCCTGTAATGCCACCTACTCAGGAGGCTGAGGCTCAAGAATTGCTTGAAACTGGGAGGCAGAGGATGCAGTGAGCCAAGATCATACCACTGCACTCCATCCTGGGTGACAGAGCAAGACTCTGTCTCAAAAAGATAATAGTAAGATGAAATAAAATAAAATAAAAATTTTAAAGTGCGTTTGGAGAGAATACTAAAGGTGTGGCCAAGGACTGTTTGCTAAAGAGATTAGTATGGCTAGAAGAAAACTAGGTGGTATTCATCAAGAAAATGGTAGAGAGACCCCCAAAGACACTTCAAAGATCCTAAGGCTGCCCCTCCCATCACAGGCCTAGATCTCTAGAGATCAGAATGGCTACAGGGATGGGCCCAGGGTTCACTGCCCCAGGGCAGCGAGGGACTCTGCTCCCTACAATCTAGCACAGTGCTCTTTGACCACCCCAGCTGTGGTTCAAGCAGGCCCAGTGTGGCTCTGACCACCACTCCAGTAGGTGCAAGTTGTAAGCCTTGTCAGCATCCATGGGGTGTTAAGTCTGCAGGCTAGCAGAATGCAAGAGCTGTGGGGACATGGCTACCTCCACCTAGACTTCAAAGGATGTAGCAGACAGCCTGGGAGCCCGGGCAGAAACTTGTAGCAGAGGTAGAGCTGCTACAGAGTACCCACTAGGGCAATGCTTACTGGAGCCATAGCAGTGTAGCAGTCCTCAAGACCTCAGAACTGTAGGTCCACCTCTAGCCTGGGAAAGCTGGAAGCATAAGATTCAAGTCTGTAAGAGCTGCTGGGTGTCTGAGCCCAGCAAAGTCATCATGGTAATGCTGCCTGAGGTCTTGAAGGCCCAATACCTACCCTAGTGTATCCAGGATACAGGACATAGAGTCAAGCGAGATTATTCTCCAGTTTAAGATTCAATGTTGTTTTTCCTATTGGGTTTTGGACTTACTTGAGACCAGTTATCCCTTCCTTCTTGCTATTCTTCCATTTTGGAATGGGAATGTCTATACTCTGCCTGTTCCACCTTCTAGTTTGGAATTAGATATCCTGTTTTGATTTCACAGGTTCATAGGTGAAGACAATGTACCTCAGGATGAATCATGGCTTGACTTTCACCCATATCTGATTTACATGAGAACTTGGGCTTCTGAGTTGATGCTGCAACAAGTTAGGACTTTTGAGGGTACTGGGATAGAATGAATGTACTTTGCATATGAGAAGGAATGAGTTTTGAGGGCTAAGGGTAAACTGCCCTCAAAATGCCTTCAATGATTTGAAACTCCAAAACTCATGTTGAAATTTAATTGCCAATATAACAGCATTGAGTGGTGGGGCCTGTAAGACGTGATTAAGCCACGAAGGCTCTGCCCTCATGCATGGATTTAATGCCTTTTAAAAGGAAGTCTTTGGGGAGCGGTTCTCTTTTGCACTCTCCCACTTTCCACCTTCCATCATGGGATGATGCAGCATAAAGGCCCTCACCAGATGTAGGCCCCACGGCCTTGGACTTCCTAGCCTCCACAGCTATAATAAATAAATTTCTTTTCCTTATAAATTACTCAGCCTATGGTATTATGTTATAAAAACAGAAAATGGACTAAGACAAAAGCTAAATTCATCATCTGATTACAGTGAATTATGAAGTATTTTCAGAAGAATTTTTTTTCTATCAATTGAAAAAAGAAAACATCCTAGTTCTCCAAATAGGAAGAAAAACCTGGCCAAGACTATTACTGGTAAAAATGAAAGGAAGTCTATAAGTAATATCAGACGACATCTTCTATGGGGTTATTTTAGCAGGGATATCATCTGACATCTTCTATAAGGTTACTTGAGGTGAGTGTGATATTTTCTTAAATGAGATGATTAGGAAGTTGCCCTAAAACAGCCTTATATAATGTATAAGGCCAAAGAACATATGGATAAAGTGTTGCTGCAGAAGTGTAAATATGGCTCTTGAAGTAGTAAATGAAGGTTAAACATAAACAGCTGGTCCAGGGGAAATGAGGGGGAAAAAAGTAAGCTGTCTGTTTCAGACTGGTATTTTACTAACCAGTAAGTCATCTTTATCTGCTTTCTATTTCAAGTCACCTGGCCAAAATATATTGCATTTCAAAGTTTAAGGAAATAAACTTTTAAAAGTTGCTTTGATTTCGCTGAACAAACCAAAAAAGACATTCTAGGATTACGACTTTAAATTTCAAGTTGCATAGGTTTTTTTCAAAGAAAGCAGAGCTATTTTAGCTATAAATCTATCACAGTATTGGTTTTTAAAGACACACATTTTGTACTTTTATATATTAAATCTTAGACTAGAAACATCATCTCTCCCCACACAACTGTCACTTCAAAACTACATCACAACCTTGTTTCTGCATTCTCTAGCTCCAAATCCATTCATTTGGTTCAGGGACACCAAGTCTTCTATGCAATTTGAAATCAAGATATTACTGGTTGCTGGTTACTCCAGTTGCACAGCCAGAGTCACAATTCAATTATAGTTAATTGAATTAAATGTAAGAATGAAAGCTGGACACCATGGCTCACCCCTGTAATCCCAGCACTTTGGGAGGCTGAGGTGGGAGGATCATTGGAACCCAGGAATTCTAGACCAGCCTGGTAACATAGTGAGATCCTGTCTCTACAAAAAAATTTTTTTTAATTAGCCAGGCATGGCGACACACGCCTATGGTGCTAGCTACTCGGGAGGCTGAGGTGGGAAGACCACTTAAATCCAGGAGATCAAGGTTACAGTGAGCAGTGATTATGCCACTGCACTCCAGTCTAGGCAACAACACAGCAAGATCCTGTCTCAAAAAAAAAAAAAATGATACGAATCAAATGTCCCAAAAACTTACTACTGAATATTATTCCAACGAGCCCATATGTATTGCCCATTCTACAGGGGTATAGAATAAATTTCAGTCAACAAATATATATCTCCCTGGTACACTTCTGTGAGTAGGATATATATAAAATGACTGGTGTGAAAAGCAACAATTTTCCACTAAGACCAAATCATTACCAACTTTGGAAGCAGAATAAATGAAGCTGGAAAAAAAAAAAAAAAACTCCTTTTGCCTCAAATGATTTTCTAGTGGTTAAAAAAAACTGCTGATGACTTGATTTTTTAAAATCTTGCCATTACATTGCTAATTTCTTCATAGAGTTAAAAAATAAATGTAATAACCAAATGTTAATCAGTTCTTGAAAAATACATGCAACAGTCTTGTTATAACACACATTTCTGCTCTTTATAGCCTGGAGAAGTACTTGTAATTTGGTGAATAAATTGTTAGTCATAAAAGGTTATACTGAAAATCCCTATAACTTTTGCTCTATATAAGGTTGATGTTAACAGTTGCAGTAAATATAATGCCAAATGCTGAATTTTACATCATGAAGCAAAAAATTAGTTTTCTCCTAATGAAGATGATTATGAACAACACAGAGTGTATAAGTTATTTATCTAGGGCAAATTTATATTTACTTATACGTTTTATTATAAAATACATAAACAAGTTATATGAATTCATATTGGATAGTAAATGTAGACAGTTTTGGTTTTATTCACTCAATGCCTTGTACTGTTAGACAAAGCGTATCTGCCCACAAGAAGCTTACAGTCTAGAAGACAAAATAAAACATGTACACAAATAACTGTTACACAATTAGAATATGATAAATGCTCTAAGTATACTATAATATATTAAATACACTGGAATTCCAATTACATATTGGAAGTACAGGTACTTTACCTTGTTCCTGTTACTGATATGGGATCTTCTCTCAGAAATAAGCAGAAATAGTCCTCTTGTATGAATCTTTATTTCAACAAAAGAATTAGAAGCAAGCTTTACAAATGTGTCTGTCTTATAAGGCAGTGTTTATCAAACCTTAGGATCTTTAAAAAATGGCAATGACAGGCGAGCCCTTCACAGATAGTCAAGGATTAGAACGTCTGCCTTACACCCTTCCTTTAAGTGCCTATGTCAGCAAATCGAAAATTTTAAATTTTACACACACACACACACACACACACATTTTTAAGAGGGGAGGGAAGCGGTGGAGGAGACCCTAACGCCCCTAAGGTCTGAATAGGGTCACTTCACCTAAGAGTAGCGTCCAAAGGCAGGATGCGGAAACACCTCCCCCACGAGATTTTCCTTTTCTTTTAATTCGTCCGCGCAGCGCCTCCTGCCGGTCCCCAAGGCGCAGGGAAGGGCGGACTCCCGGGACCCTCCCCTCCTCCCGCAGGTCCCCTGGGTTGCTCGCGGAAGGCGGGAAAACGCGAGTGGCCTTCGCGCCCGACCTCGGGCCCGGCGACCCGGCCTCCACCCAGAGAGGGAACGGGGGCCCGAAACTCCCGTTCGCCCCCTTGGTTATCCCGGGTGGCACCGCCACCCCCCCCCCCATCTCGGGTGCGGTTCCGGGATCCAGTGGCCTCAACTGCTCCCACCGACCTCAGGCCCGTCGCCCAGGGCCGCTTCTACCCAATCCACACCGAAGCCTCACCGAGCTCGCTCGGCGGTCCGAGCACTCGTGCCGGCCGAGCCCAGCCCCGCGCCCCTGGCCTTGCTGCGCGCGCCTAGCCTTCCCTCCATGTCCCGACCCTGGCCCTGCCTGTAGGGAGGGCCGAGCTGGATGCTCCCCAGCTGCTTCCGTGCGGACTGCCGCGAAAAGTCCATATTTCTGCTCGGGTCTCATTGCCTCTACTTTTCTGCAACCTCCCTGGGGACACTGGCGGTCACACTGCGGTTTAATCTCCCAGTGCGCTTATCCACAGACGTGGCTCAACGGAGCGTTCACCGACTCTCGGAGAAGCAGCTCCCGGGCCCTTTCTCCCAGGACCATTCCGCAGCTGGATAGGGCTTCTCTGCGACCTGGGCCTTGCGCCATCTGTAGCCGCAGAAGCTTCCTTTCCCCGCGGCGTCGGCGGCAGGGGTTACGGGCCCCTGCACCGGAGGTCCTGGGGACGCGCGTGCCTCGCTGGGTGAGGGGGAGGCCGGCGGCGTCGGGCTGCGGCCGGGCGTCCGCCGGGCCTTGGCCCTCGGGGGGCGGGAAGCGCACGCCCAGGGTCTCGGGACTGCCAGGGTAGGGGTGGGCACGGTGTCGTGGGCGAGGCTGTGAGGGCATAGGGCTGGTGGGACTTCTCTAAAGAAAGTCGGCCACGTGGAGAGGCCTCGTGGACACGAACTTAGACCTAGGCCTCTCTCGCCTTCTCCATCACCGCCGACTTCAGCCCTTCCCCCGCCGGGATCTTCCCGGCTTCGTGCTGCCCCCACCGACCAGCACCCGGCCCAGTTCTCCGCCTTCCAGCCCTCCTCTCTTTCCCTCCCTTCCCACCCCACATCTCCTCGCCCTCCGCTTCCTTCTCCTTCCACCCGCTCCCCTCTCACGTCTCTAACCCTCCTCTTTCGCGCTTTTTTCCACTTAATCTCACTCCCTCTCGCTTGCTTGCCCCCAGGCACCCTACTCAGGTTTGAGCGCTCACTTTTTTGTTGTTGTTTGTTTGTATGTTTTTGAGACAGGGTCTGTTGCTCACCCAGGCTGGAGTGCAGTGGCGCGATCTCGGCTCACTGCAACCTCCGCCTCCCAGGCTCTGGGAGGATCCCAGGCTCTGGCGATCCTCCCACCTCAGCCTCCGGAGTAGCTGGGATTACAGGCATGTGCCACCACGCCCAGCTAATTTTTGTATTTTTAGTAGAGACGGGGTTTCGCCATGTTGGCCAGGCTGGTCTCAAACTCCGGATCTCAAGTGATCCGCCCGCCTCAGCCTCCCAAAGTGCTGGGATTACAGGCGTGAGCCACAGTGCCCGGCCCCTCACTGTCTTTTAACCTGTTTCTTAGTTTATGTGGAAATAAGCTGCCTCCGCCCAGCCCCCCGACATAAGGCTAACTTCATCTTTTTTACTCACAGTGCAAAACAGTTTCTACTACACAAAGGACGCTGCACAAGTATAGAATAAACTCTCGAAAGGAAATCGATCTCCACACGAAGACGTTTTCCTCCGTTGGTCAAGTCGAAGGTCCTCGTTGGCCGTCGATGAAACCGGAGAGATTTCTTCATTGGTTCTCAGACAAGCCTGTTCTTTCTCCTGAAGATTCAAAGGCTGGGCCGCGGTGCCTCTTACAGGCTGCACGCGGGGCTGTGAGCACCTGGGGGCAGCGGTCGAGGCTCGTAAAATGCCCTGGCGCTAGCAGGGACCGCAAGCAGCGGCCATGGCCTGTCTGGCTGGCCGCCTAGGCCGCGGCGGCGGGACGCAGGCAAACACCCAGGCCCACTGGTCACGTGCCGAGAGCCCCGCCCGAGTCCCAAATCTGTGGCCCCTAAGCTGTGAGCCGGAGCCGGAAAGTGAGGCCAGCGCGGCTCTCAGCAGGCTACCCTAACCAATTCCTGGAAGGCACTGAAGCGCGCGCCTCCAGGTTGCTCAGGCCATCTGCTGTCCACCTCAGGCGCGGCCCTGGCTTTCCCTCCAAGCCCTAGAGGAGCAGTGGTTCCGTGCAGCCGGAGGCTCCTGGTGTCCGAGAGCCTGAGGTCCTTTGGCAACCTTTCTTACTCTCCCAGGGTCAACATATAGAGAGCCGAATCTGAGCCCTGGGCATCGACAATGTGGCCTCTTTTCTTAGTGTGGTAAGCGCATATGTTTTTTTAAATTATATATCAGCCATATTAGATATAATAAATATACGTTTGCCAATTACCTGGGCTTGCATAGAGAGTGCATTAGCTGTGGGCACAAGTATAGAGAGTCTCCCAAGGAAAAGATTGTGAAGACGAACTTGGAGGATTTAGAGCCAAAATACTCTTGCTTTCAGCTGCTTAAGTGGTTTGGGGCAAGTCAGTAACCTCTTTCCCTTCATTTCATTATTTACCAACTAAAGTTACTGGGTAAGCTCTATGATTCCTAAGGTATTTTCCAACTCAGAGACTCTCCCCAACAAAAAAGCTTTTTTAAAAATTCGATTAACGTTTGAATTCGTTGGTTTTGCTTTTTCTTCTTTTTAACCCCTTTTCTCTCTATTACTTTCGGAAAGAGGTAGGAAACAGCTTCAAAAGGTGAAAACATCCAGAAAGATCGGAAAAAAATGGAAAAACAGAAAGTGAAGAGATCGACTAAAGTCATAAAAATGTATCCAGTTTCTCCAGTGAAAATAAAACCAAACAGAGCCCTTTAGAGCTCAGCCTCTGGTTCAGGTTTTCACGGGAATATTGAATCTCAATTTTGTAGAGGGCAGGATGTGTATTGCATTGATAGGTCCCAATCAGACTATCTTATTATCTCCCTAGCCTAGCAAATGAAATACTCAGGGTCTTAATTGTCTGTTCCATAGAGTGTATCTAAAACCTGTTGTGTCTTCATGTTCCTAGGGTGAGGGGTGGAACCTGGCCATAAGTAAAGTGGAAAAGAAAGGACTGTAGGAGGAATGAGGCTTAAGGAATCTCCAGTTATGTCCAGTTATGTGCCACCTTAACTCAAAGTCCCTACCTTTCCCTTAGCTTCCTTTTTTTTTTTTTTTTTTTTTGAGACAGACTCTATGTCGCCCAGGCTGGAGTGCAATGGTGCGATCTCAGCTCACTGCAACCTCTGCTTCCCGGGTTCAAATGATTCTTCTGCCTCAGCCTCCAAGTAGGTGGGATTACAGGTGTCCACCACCATGCCCAGCTAATTTTTTTGTATTTTTAGTAGAGATGGGGTTTCGCCGTGTTGGCCAGGCTGGTCTCGAACTCTTGACCTCAAGTGATCTGCCCGCCTGGGCTTCCCAAAGTGCTGGGATTACAGGCATGAGCCACCATGCCCAGCCAGCTTCTTAGGTTCACATACAACATAGCCAAGGGTTAAAAACTCTCTTCCTGAATTCACTCCTTCATTAACCAGCAGTCTGCTTTGGTTATGAGCTAGGCACTAGGGATTATGTGCTGGGGACACAATGTGGAATAAACTTTGGGGTCCAGTTTACAAACTAGTGACAGACATATGTAGTATGAAAAGTGCTGTTATATAGCAATGCACAGGTGTCATGAGAGTATTAAACAGAAACACCAGAGTTAACATCAAGGAAAACTGTCCAGAGGAATGCCCTTGAGCTGAGCTTTAAGGAAAGAGTTGATGGGGGATTTTGGAGTTAAGGGGATGGGTAGGCACCCAAGGACACGCCTGAAGCCCCAAGGCTAGAGATAGCTTCCTTTGGAGAAGTTCAAGTAATCCTTCAAAGCCAAAACAAATGGTGCAAATGAAAAAATACAGAATTAGTGGGAAATAACAGCTAAAGAGGCAGGAAGCAGCTATATCCTGAAGGGCTTAGTGAGTTGAATTTGAACTTTATCCTGAAAGCTATGGGAAGTTCTTGAAAGAGTTTTAAGTGAAAATGCATAATATGGATTTGCTTTTTAGAAAGATCATTTTGACAGTAATATTGAGGACAGATAGGAAGGTTGGGTAAATAGGAGGGAAATAAGTTAGGAGACTATTGCAGTAATGCCTGATAGAAGTGATGAGTTTGAATGTAGGCAGTGATAGTGGCTGTGGAATTGAAATTGAGGGAGGATAGGGAGAGAGGGAGGGACTGATACAAATGATAAGAAGGGAGACTTAAGACAACCTGATGACTAATTGAGTGTAAGGGATGACTGAGAATGAGTAGATGAAGATTCCCAGACCTTGGCTTAGGTATCTAGAGATCCAGCGATGTCATTTGCTGAGACACAGGCCAGGAGTGAAACAGAAAGATGTGCTGTTTGGGACTTAGTGAGTTCACATGTCTGTGAGACATCCAATAGAAATATCAGCAGTGATCTGGCCTGGAGGTTCAGATTTAGAAGTCACTAGCATAAAAACAGTAGCTGAAGCCCTGGGTTTGGATGAAGTCACTCAAGGAGAGTGTTCATTTGAAGAACAAACTTAGGGAACACCAATTTAACAGGTCATCAGAGGAAAAGGAACCCTTGAAGGATATTAAGAAGGAATGGCCAGAAAGGCAGAAGGAAAACATAAGGATAAGCACTATTTGGGAGATACCTATTATCTTCTAGTTAATGGCCCAGAATCTTTATATACATTACATCATGGAATCCTTACAGCAACTCTAGAAGGTAGATATTTTCAAATAAAAAACTTAAGATATGAGAAGTTATGTAACTTGACTAGAGTATGTTCAGCCTGTGGAGTCAGATGAAACCTCGGTTCAAATTCCACCTCCCAATAGCTATAGGATGTAACCAAATACTTCTTGTGAAGATTAGATGAGATAGCATAATAAAATGTTGGGCACAGATTATGTTTTTTTCTTTTTTTTTTGAGACGGAGTCTTGCTCTGTCGCCCGGGCTGGAGTGCAGTGGCTGGATCTCAGCTCACTGCAAGCTCCGCCTCCCGGGTTTATGCCATTCTCCTGCCTCAGCCTCCGGAGTAGCTGGGACTACAGGCGCCCGCCACCTCGCCAGGCTAGTTTTTTGTATTTTTAGTAGAGACGGGGTTTCACCGTGTTAGCCAGGATGGTCTCGATCTCCTGACCTCGTGATCCGCCCATCTTGGCCTCCCAAAGTGCTGGGATTACAGGCTTGAGCCACCATGCCTGGCCTCAGATTATGTAAATGATGGGTATTATCCTTAGTAATAACCATAACCACATATCTCTATGTTAACTTGAGTTCTACCATCTATTCTTTAGCCCTTTGGCCCAAACATGAACTCCAAATTCTCATGGTGCTTAATGCACAACTAAGACCTAAGCCAGACAAAAGTATAATAATCAGCCTTTACTCAAGGTTTGGGCATAGCCAGATGAGAATGAACATAGAGAAACATAAAGCTAGATAATCTGAAAGTTTATCACTTCATTTTTAGGATCCCCTGCAAGGGTACTGCCTTCTTAACTAGCCCCTGGGAGAAGCCATCTTTCCCATACCACCAGAGAGCATCCTCACAGAATCCATTTACCTGAAAGTCCAGCAAGAACATGATTCCAGAGGAAGTCAGCAGTTTTTGCTTGAGACCAAACCCCATCTTCCAAGATTCTATCACCTGTCAGAGGACCTGCCCCTCCCAGACAAGTGATACAGAGAATATACACGTTCTTCAGAAAAGGTCATGTCTACCTCTAAGGGTATGGCCTTTTTATATGGCCTCAAGAGTAGAGCCTTAGAACACAAAATAAGTGTAACATTCAAATAAAGGTTATACACTTTTCATTATTCCTAGAAAAGATAAGATTTCTCATCTGAATTTTTCTTAATCTTTCACGACCGTTAGGTCTTCTTTTACTGAAACAGATGCACACAATAAGGTACTATAGCAAAAGGAACCTCTCAGACTGAAGGCAGGAGAAAGATTCTGTTGGTATAATTGAGAAAAAAAAAAACCCACAGTATTTATGTTATCAAAATTAAAAGGTATAAGTAGATATGGAAATGAATAAATAATTGGTTAGTGTTCACTCATGTGTTTTTAATCCTCTAATATGATTAGATATTTCAAAGTATAGAGACTTTTGATCATGGCTTTAGTACAATTCATGATGGCAGTTCTTCAATTTTTTTCTTCACACTTGTTTCAAGGAATGTAGAGACATATTCTGCCCTAGGGCTTTAGTGTGTTCACCTCTAAGGTGAGGATCCTATGCAGATTTTTTGAGAGTTAGGAACACAGCTTCAGCAAGCTAGAGACTCCAAGTCATGGCCTATTTTGCCCATTATAAAAGCTATCCTCATTAACCATTATTTTAGTCACCTGTAAAACATGGACAAGATAAAATGTGTTGTTCAATTTTATTTAATTGACCCATAGCATCCATTTTTCATGGGAATTATCCTCCTGAGGTTAAGAATTTTAAGGGTGGGCCGGACGCAGTGGCTCACGCCTGTAATCCCAGCACTTTGGGAGGTGTAGGCGGGTGGATCACAAGGTCAAGAGATCAAGACCACCCTGGCCAACATGGTGAAACCCCATCTCTACTGAAAATACAAAAATTAGCTGGGCATGGTGGTGGGTGCCTGTAGTCCCAGCTCCTCGGGAGGCTGAGGCAGGAGAATTGCTTGAACCTGGGAGGCGGGGGTTCCAGTGAGCCGAGGTCATGCCACTGCACTCCAGCCTGGTGACAGAGTGAGACTCCATCTCAAAAAAAAAAAAGAAAAAAAGAAAAAAAAAAAGAATTTTAATGGCATCCTTCAGGATGGCAATAGGTCTTCCCCCAGGTCTCCCCCCAACAACAAGAAAGGATAGTTATGGTCAGGGTAGTATGGGAAATGCTGGGTTATACTGTGTTAATCAGATTTCTTTACTGCCAGACTTCTCAGAGACATAAGTTGTTAGCATACATTGTTAAGTTTCAGATGTATTTGACTACAAAATTCCTTTTTCTCAGAGTGTCTAAAAAGACTTTTGTGTCATGGATTATGCTTTTAAAAACCCTGCTATTAGCCATTACTGTGATCATTACCAGGAGAGCATACTTCATTCAGAGAAAGTCACCTGAATGTTCTCTCACCATTGAAGCCACATTTACCTTCTCCAGTGAGTTTTCCTTATCACCTCTCTTCCACCCTCACTGACAGGGGAACCTTCTACATATGTCCATAGAAGCCTACACATACCCAGATCATAGTATATTTATTTCTTTAGTGATGTTTTTCTTTGTCTCTTATAATAAATCAACACAACGCCCAACACACTGAGATACTCAAATATTTGTTGAATGGCTATCAAATGAATGATAAGTATTGGGATATATATACTTATATATAAGTATATATGTATACAATTGCAGTAATATGTAGTATTATATGTATGTATATATGTATATATTCATATACATATATATATATATTCAATCAAAGAATTTCCTAGTTACAGATATGTCCTAGGGTTCTTCATAGGACACCAGCTTGTAGAAAGATTAAAAAAAAAAAGGACACCCCCCTTTGTTGACATACCCACTAGGCAAACACCTATTCCATATCCTTCTGTCCAGGCAAACTTAATCATTACCAAGAGCCCCTGTGAGTGAAAACATAGCTATATAATTCCACTGGATTGCTTCCATAAGGTTTTAACTCAAACATGACTAGAGGAAAGGAATCCTTAATTACAACTTTAAAATATGATCAAAAGCAACATTGAAGAAAAGTGTTTCCAGGGAAGAGCCGAGGATGACACCCAGTTTATAATAATTCATTTCCCAAACCTCAGAGCATGTGATCAAAGCTGATATACATATCTCAGTCTTGTTACCAGGGTGACTCTTTTTTTTTTTAAACTTTTTTTGAAGTTACTATTTGGATGAATAAATAGATGAGGATGTGCCAAGCCAGAGACAGTCACTAAGAGTCCTGAGTCCTGCGGCATGATCTGTAATCGTTCTTTTTTTTTTTTTTTTTTTTTAATAAAGAAGCTGTGGACTTTGGCAGCTTGAGATATTATCATGCAGCTCAGGCCCTTTCGAATCAAGATGGGAACGTAACGTGTTAGAACTTGCAAGAAAAGGACAATGGAACCTCCTAATTACAGTTGGAGGAGGTTGCAATCAGATTAGGGTTATTAGGCAAATCAGTGTGATACAAGTACCCTTGACAACCTGTATGCTCAATGCTAGGATCATTTAGTTAATCTGGGCCAGGGATCTAAGAGATTTATAACCAGTAAGGCTTCAGATCAAACCAGTTAATCTTCCTTCCTACCACACCATCAGAGAAGGAAATAAAACCATGAAACTTCTAGTTCCTTCTTTCTCCTCCCATAAGGTGTGCTAATGTTGATTTATTGGTAATTGTTGGCAGATGTCCCAGAAAGACTGAAAATTTGCTAAATTCCTTGGCATATTTGGATGATAGAGACGAAAACTTCCTATTCTAGAATCTGCGTAAAGAAGGAATATGCAATGTATTTTTCTGAGGACCTGGTGGTGTGGTGACACCACTCCCTAAAAATTCTAAACATTTTACAAAGTCCAGCTCAAACATCTTTTCATCTGTTTATAAAAGAGGAATTCTCCCCTTCCCCCAAGTTTACAGCTTAGAGAAAATACAGGGCAGGATTGGGACCAATCATTGGAAGGTGCAATGAGGTGGATTTTTGATTGAACTTAAGACTTTTCTAGCATTCAGAGTTAATGGTACCTACGATTTCATAAAATAGTAAGTGCTCCTACCTTTAATAATACTGTATAAGGGATGAACAAAGACATTTCTAAAGTTCCTTCCAATTCAAAGACATTGCTATTCTTGAAACATGATAAAGATTACAAATTGAAAAATATGCTAGCTGTTCTGACTAGCAAACCTGTGACCCCTCAGCTCTGTACCTCACCTTCTTTGATAAGTAATGGTTTCTTCTTCATTGGTTCTGAAGACCTGAGAGGAAGGAGATGAAAGGTAGAAAAAACAAAACAAAACACCTTTTGAGCAATATAAACATCTTCAACTAGATATGCACCATTTTACATTTTTAACAGAAAATGTAAAAGTTGTTCTCTGTTTACAAAAGGAAGAATTATATTGGAATGAATATTCCTTGGTCACCCAAATTGTGAGATTCCTGTAATAAGTAGAAAGCTGATTGGGAATCATCATTTTACTCCACTAAACCCCACAAAACCAATTTTATTTATTTATTTATTTATTTATTTATTTACTTATTTACTTATTTGAGTCGGAGTTTCTCTCTGTCGCCCAGGCTGGAGTGCAGTGGCACCATCTCAGCTCACTGCAAGCTCCGCCTCCTGGGTTCACACCATTCTCCTGCCTCAGCCTCCCAAGTAGCTGGAACTACAGGTGCCCACGACCACGCCCAGCTAATTTTTTATGTTTTTCGTAGAGACAGGTTTCACCGTGTTCGCCAGGATGGTCTCCATCTCCTGACCTCGTGGTCTGCCCGCCTCGGCCTCCTAAAGTGCTGGGATTACAGTTGTGAGCCACTGCGCCTGTCCACAAAACCGATTTTCAACTGTTCTTTAATAATCGTACTCTAAGAAGGGCCTAAAAATGAATTTTTAATCTGATGTTTTTCCAATCGTGTTACTCGTGTAACAGCGCATATTATTTATAATATCAAAGAATAAGAATTTTTTTAAAACTTTAAATTGGCTCCTGACTATTTTAGGCATGGGCTAAATTCTTTTAGTCTTTAAACCCTATACTAATATATATAACTTGACTCTATCAATTATACTTTAACTTTTTTTTGGTTTTTTAACATTTATTTGACACCTATTATTTGCCACCATTGTGCTGGAAGCTTTTACATAATTCGTATTTAGATAGATCGCTTTTACATAATTTGTATCTGGATCAGCAAATTAGCAGAGGAGATTAAATTATTAGTTTATAGGAAGACTTCAGAGAATTTATAAAGTTAAGCAGTGCATGTAATAGTATCTATAATAATTATAACTATCTAGATTTCATGTTGCAGTTTATATCTTTCTAACACTTATGTAAATTCCTGTAGTTTATTCTTTTTTTCTGTTTCAGTGCTTTCTGTTCTTTTGTAATAGCTTACTAGCTTTAAGATATAATGTGTATACCATAACCTTTACTAATTTCTAACCTTTTTTTTTTGTTTATTTGCGACAGAGTGCCCCGGCTGGAGTGCAGTGGTGCCATCTTGGCTCACTGCAACCTCCGTCTCCCAGGTTTACACAATTCTCCTGCCTCAACCTCCCGAGTAGCTGGGATTACAGGCACCTACTACCACACCAGCTAATTTTTGTATTTTTTTAGTAGACACGGGGTTTCACTGTGTTGGCCAGGCTGGTCTCAAACTCCTGACCTCAAATGATCTGCCCGCATTAGCCTTCCAAAGTGTTGGGATTACAGGCATGAGCCACCGCACCTGGCTCTAACCTTATTTCAATAGTAAGAGAGAAACTTGATGCTAAAGAACAAAAAAAGACCTTAACTGTAAAACAAAAATTGACAACTCCCACAGTCCATTTTGCGCTAATATTTAAATTTAAATGTTTTTAAAGAACAGATGAAAATATTTTGAGGCAAAAAGAGAAAGACAAAGCTTGAGGAGAAAATAAAGGCATCTGAAAAATCGTATAAGAAAAGTTGATGACATGCGGTATGTATATGAAGAAGGTGGAGAGTGTGGAGCCTGGATACTGAGTTTGGTTTGGTAAATATCAAGAGGGTACTTCAGGTCTTTTGAGAGAGGATGGGAAAAATTAAGAGACCAGCCAAGTTAATTTGGAAACAAGCCAGGTTTACATATAATAAGCTAAAGAACTGTCTGAGAGGATAGGTAATTCAAGAAGGTGGCAAAGGAAGGTTTGCTGGAAAAGGAGCAAAGATAAAATAGACATGTCTGAAGTTTAGCTAAAGGGAAAAAATAACCTGTATATAGTCCTATGATACAAAACAAAGACAAGTGGCAGATAGCCTGTTAGTCAAAGATTCATGTTGTATTTCTGCATTCCGTCTTTTGATTACAGGCTAAGTGTGTGATTCACAAGGAAAACCACATTGAAAAAATGTTAGTTAACCACATTGAAAAAATGTTAGTTCAATGTATACTAAATAATCTACTTTTAAAACCAAATGTAATTATAGGAGGATCCAGTTAAAACAACACTTTTAAAAAATCATATGCAGAGAAGAAATAACACATTATATTTTAATTTAAAATATGACATCTTAAATTTTACCAAATGTTCCAAGTCTAAATGGAACTAGAGTTAGTGTAATGATGATCAGATTATTTGGTATTCATTTAAAATGTTACAAAACTTAAAAATATCCAGTGGCTTTTTCACGGCAGAATTTTTCTTATTGTTCTTTATAAAATGAAACTGCTGTTTTTACTCAGTGGATTTGAGTCATAATATAAATTAATTCATGACACTTTACTATAATTAGAGTATAATTAGTTAACCAAATAGAAAACTTCTATTATTACATGTAATAAAAAAACTTTCAATTTGCTTTGTTTTTTTACTACTTTGTACCACCAACACAAGATATCTTCACTTTTCACTACTCTTTTTATGTTGTTTATTTTAAATAGCCAGGCAGGTTATTTTTATTACACCTGGTTATATCAGATTGTACATTTAGGTAAATTAGTTATAATTGAGATTTCACAGATTACCAAAATTCTGGTCATTTGTTAAAATTTAAAAATCAGTATCTCTTACTTGCATTTTAAAAGTCATATACATTTATATATATTGTGTGTTTTTAATAAAAAGAGAAATATAAAACTCTGCTTATTCAGATACTCTGAAAATTTTAAGAACCTTAAATAAGTAAGAAAATAAACCATTTCTTAACCTTTTTTGAATCACAGATGTCCCTGAAAATCTGACGAAAGCTAGTTTCCTCTCCCTAGGGGAAAAAAAAAACACACATGTGTATATGCAAGTGAAATTTTGCCTACAATTTCACAAAGTTTATGGACTCTCTGAAGTCTGCCTATGGACCCACTAAAGGTCCATGAACTCTAGGTTAAGAACTTCTGCAATAAACCCACACTTTGTTTTGGCAAGATGAAAAACTTAACTATTACAAAGTATGACTGTTTAAGCTTTCATTCTTTAGGGGCATGTATCTGAAAGGAATAATTTCTTTTTTAATCTCCTATTCCCTAAAAAAATTTGGCTCTGTTATCCCTCCTGTTTAGCCTTAAAATGAGGACCAATTTCCTTTGGGTCAAACCCCAAACTCTTAGTGTCTTGACTTTCTAAATGCTTGACAACTATAGACACTTTAATGAAATCCAAATGGGTGAAATTCAACACTTCATTCTGATGTTCTTTACAGATGTTCTTAATAAGAACACTGAAGAAGTCCTTAGAAACCTAACTTCACACATCAGCTAAGGGAAGAAATAATTCATTGGAAAATGAAGATAATAAGTAATTCCGGATAATAAGTATATGTATCCTGTACCAGTCAATATTGTGCACTTACAACATAAACCTGTAATGAACTTTGTAGCGAAGTATGTGACACACAGGGTACAGTCTGCTGATGGACTCCTGGGTAGCAATAGTGTTACTTCATAGTACTTTCTGATGTTGGATATTTAAATTCGGCTCAGAATAATTTTTCCCCACAAGAGCTTCATTTCTACAAGTGACCATTTCTTTTTCAATAAACTCAGGAAGAAGAAGAAGCTGAAAAAATCACCTTCAGCTATCATAATATTAAAACAATTATTTAAATAGAAATGAAGATAATTACTTTAAACTTTACGAATGCTAGAGTTTTGTCAGTAGAATGAATGTCATAACACCATCTAGGTAGCTTAGGTTACCATAATCATTTTGTTCTTCTACTCCCTTATTTTCCAACAGTCGATAAAAGCTCACCTGCTATCTGTCTTCAAAGCTCTGAATAGAACAGTTACGGCTTGGAAAATGATTTCCCTGAACATTCTTTGAGACCATCTGGAGAGAAGAGTTTGCACACTTAGAAGGACATAAAAGTTTACATTAAACATGTTTACCAATGAATTCACAACTTTGAAGGTGAAAAATAATTCATCTGACAAGGTATTAGCGGTAAGAGCCCTTTTCTTAGAATTTTCAAGAGTGTTAGCTTTACAGGAATGTGTGGAAGTGAGGCACATTAACCTTAAAGGGAAGATCAGAAAGAAAGGTACTCCAAATTTTGCATTAGATTAAGTCAGAGTTCTGAATTCTGATCCAGAACCTGTCACTCTTATTTCCTACAGAGCCTTAGGCAATTTACCTCACCCCACTGCTACTCCCCCATTCATCCCTTTCTTCACCCATGAAACAAAGATAATACTGACCTACCTAATGTAAGAAGGTTGTGTTAATTTAATGTCACGTGCAAAATATTCAACAATTTTAAAGCTATTTAGTTAAGTTTTAGTATTTGACAAATTTGTACCTGTGCCAAACAGATGGCTACAAAACAAGTGAGACACTAT
Organism: Piliocolobus tephrosceles; assembly: GCF_002776525.5. NCBI lineage: Eukaryota > Metazoa > Chordata > Mammalia > Primates > Cercopithecidae > Piliocolobus > Piliocolobus tephrosceles. The sequence continues at coordinate 101,049,528 of NC_045440.1, read as the reverse complement.
CAATGTGCTTGCGCCTAACACCATCAGTAATTAGAATAACATTAGGTTAGAGGGAGACCAGAGGAAAATAGAAGTATACAGAGAGACAGAGGAAGGCAAAGTTCTAGAATTGGCTTGTACCTTGGGAAAATCACTTGACTTTTTTGCATCTCAATTTCTTCATCCTCAAATGAAATAAAATCCTCTGTGTGGTCCATGTTAATATTCTGTTTATTTTTAAATTTCGTCTCTTTCTGGTAGAATGTAAGCTTCAAGGATGTAGAGACCCTGTGTCTCTGATGCACCAGAGTAATCCTAACATCACCAAAGTAATCCTAACATCACAGAGTACCTACTCATTAAAAATCCAATTATTAGATATTTCCTAAAGTCCCTTTCAGCTCTAATATCTGATTCTTTTTTGAAAAGTTTATTATGAAAATTTCCAAGTATATAGGAGAGTAGAGAGACTAATATGACAAACACCCCTCTATTTACCACTCAGCTTTTCCAAGTCTTAATTTCTATATTTGCTTCAGATATAATGAAGAAATAAAATACCATAAATACAACTGAAATCCCCCCTTAATGTGTACTGATCTCTAATTTCTTTCCTCTTTCTCTCCGAAGGTATCCACTATGCAGACTCTGGTGCTTATTATTTCCAAGAACATCTTATACTTTCACTATAGTTTTATGAACTACATGTCTTCAAACTTTACATGAATGATAGGTACTTATCATTCTGTAACTTATTTTTTTCCCATACAACATTATGTGCTTGAGATTAATCCATGCTGATACATTTACTGCTAAACTGGTCATTTTAACTACTACATGGTGTTCTATTATGTGAATATTGATGATTTATTTATCCATTCTCATGCTAGGTGACATTGTTATTTTTGAGTTTTTCTCTATTACAAACAATATTTCAGAGAATATTCCTTCCCATGTATCTTTCTGCAGACGTGTTTCAGTTTCTCTAGTGGAATCACTGATTTAAAGGGATATGTATCTTTAATTTCACTGGTCTAGGCCAAATATCTGATTCACTTGCCCATATTCTTACTGAGATGGTTGGTCAAGTTATGTATTTATTTTTTCATTTTATTTTTTTATTTTGCCCTGGGCAGGAAATGAATGTTAATCAAGTTGACGAGAGCATCATCTTTCTATTTCTAACCTTTTCTAGATTTAAACAGATAGAAATAGGGCATAATTATTTTAGAAGTCAAGAAGACTAACATAAAATAAGGAGCTTTCAGATGGATCTTGATCAGAACCACATAAAAATATGACCATGTCCTGTCATCGCATTATGAAATTTACAACACAGCACTGTCAATATGTGATGTTGCAAAAACACAGTGCCACATTGTAAACATTGCTGAGGTCTGTGAATAAATCCCTCTGAGAGCTTATGACTCTTTATGACCCAGTTCACAAAATAACTTTTAGAGTAGAGAAACACTGACTTTTTAGATCAAGATAATGGGAAATGTTAAATTCTGACTCATAACACCAACTGAACTACTCTTTTAATGCTGTTCTTAAATAGGCAACATGTCTATTAGTTTAATTTGGTGTTCCAAATGCTGGATCTTATGCAATTCCTTTAGCCTTGTATTTAAGATGATCTATTTGGAAAGATAGGTTATGGGAAAAGTTTTTTAGTCTCAGTCCCTGCAATTAAACAGCTTATGTTTCCTTATTCAATAAATATTAAAATATAATAAAGAATATGAAAGTATTTATATTATCTACTTAATGTAGTTTTTTCTCCTATATTAATTTTCTTATTTAGATAAAAGATGTAGGGCATGAACAATGCAGTTTCACTGGGAGGTTTACCTTGGTAAAAAGACAGGAGCTATTACATTCTGTCTTGTCAATGATCCATGGATAATGGGTCAGCAGGGGATTTAAGAACTGTATCTTTCAGTTCTTGCCAGGGAGATACATCAATGTGCACTGATGTGAACTATAATATGACACACCTTGCAGAACCCTCAAATCCCTTCAGGCACTCTAAGCTGCCTTTATGAAGATAGGGGACTAAAGGTTGTCAGTTAAGGATGGTATTTTGTAAATAATTTCAGTAACAGAATGATTTCTCTATTTCTCCATATTAAATTCTAATGCATAAGAATTAATCCTCAGGTTAAAAAGTCCTTAGTTTTGTTTTGATTGTTTCTATTACATTAGCAGCAGATCTGTTTTAACTGGTAGGGTAAAACAGACCAAATACATGCATTGGTTTATACATACATTATTTTTTATATACATTGTTTATTGTTAAGTGGGGGTCGAGGGAAGCAAGTTGAAAAATGGTATTACAGTAGATCCTATTTGTGTGTAATTGTCCAGATTAGTCGGGGTGGGAGCAGGTAATAAGAAACTTACCTTATACATTTATATACTGTTTGAATATTTTAAAATAAGTATGATTGTTTTTATAATCTAAAAAGTAAGTAAATTTACTTTTCAATGTAAAAATATTACTTTCAATTAACAATCTTCCGTGTGGTCTTTAAAATTTTAAGAAAGTTTTAAGAAATTAAATTAACAGTCTTCTGTAGGGTCTTTACAATTTTGAGAAGTTTTAAGAAAGCAAATGATATGTGTTTCAAGTAGAAATCACATTTATTTTTATTGAGTTAATAAAAATTTTCATGGGACAGAAGTGATCTGATTTCTTGATATTTTCTAACTTTTGTGAAATCATCAATGCTTTTCTGGAAATGCTCTTTTCCCAAAACCATATATCTTACAAGCTGGAGAGGACTTTATAAATTGTGTACTGCAAATTCTCATTGTACAGATGAGAAACTGAGTCTCAGAGAAGTTAACTGTCTTGTCCATAAACAGTTTCAGAGCTTAAAAAAATTAAATCCATGTCTGACCTTCATGTTTATGGCTCTTTCTATCAAAACATGGCCTCCTCCAGCTCTAATTTTAGTGAAATAATCTAAAAGCAATTTAGTTTAGCTCTGATTCTAAAACCAGCACACATCCACACCACAATACATAAAGCATTACTGCAGCAAATGAATGCTCTTTGTAAAAAGCTGAAGTAAGAAGTCATTTGGTGACAATATTTTCATTAGTAAATTGAGAGAAAATTAATTTTACTCTGTGATTTTCCCATTTCAACCAATTATTATAGTCTCTTTCTTCTGCTGCTTTTTTAAATTAGGGAGCAGATCAAGAGAACAAAGAAGAATGAATAAATAAAATATCAAAGCCAAACATGTCTATTAATGAAAAAATTGAAATTTGGGACAGCAACAATAGAAAATAAAAGTACATGGGAAAGACCACGGAAGGGCAGTAAGCATCAAAGCAGAGGAAAATTTGACAACTTCAAGGACAGTGAGTAAATAAGTAAAGAAAAGGGGGTTGAGATTTGTTTTATGTTTATTATGGTAGGCACATAGTAAATGGCTGATGGATAAGATAAAGGGAATGATGGTGTCAAAGGCTAACGCAGAAGTTCTGTCTCTAATACACATAAGAACTACCTGAAGTGTTTGTTTAAAATAGAGTGCTTAGTTTTTATCACTAGAAATTCCAATTCACCCACTGGATTAGGGAAGACACAGAAATAAGTACCTTGGGTAATTCTAATGTTCGCACATGAGGAACCCTGGGCTAGAATTGTCGAAGCTCTAAAAAGGGTGAAAGTATGGAACGAGGATGAAGAAACCTAGAGAAAAGATAGGAAAAGGAGCTCTGAATGGAAATCAATAAAGAGAGATAAACTAGAAAGTAAAGATGTAACTAAATTAGAAGAATGGTTTAGAAGTGGCATATGAGTGTGTGTGAAAGGAGACAAGCAAAGATTGGTCAGAGGTAGTAAATCAAGATGAAAAATTACAAAGATGAGCAAATTAAGGCTTTATTTTAGATTTTAAAAATAAAGATTATTACCCTTTTCCTTTATAAAAGTAACATGTGCTCATTGTGGAAGAGTTGAAAAATTTGAAAAGGAGAAGAAAAATGTACCCTTAGTTTGTCACTCATGAAGCTGCTGTTAACATTTTGGTATATTTTCTGCTACTCTTTGTTTCTGCTTAGTTTTTCAAAGATTTTGCTTGTCTTATATAGTTGAGATAATAGTGTCTATGCCTTTTTATATATTTGAAATAATACTGTCTAATACCAACATCTCCTAACACAAGGTGTTTAATGGAAACTTCATTTTAAACATCTGCCTAATATTAACAATAGCCAGTTCTCTCTTCTTTCCTGCTAACAGAACTCAGGTTTGTTCAGGCAGTCAAGGGCTTCAGGCTTAAAGGCTGACTCCATTTCCACTCATAAAAAGTGATTTTTTATTTAGTTTAAGCCAATCATGGTACAATTATATTCCCCTTATCAGTGATTGGCTGAGGAAAGGGCAAGTGACAGACTTCTGACCAAAAAGATAAGGGCAAATCTATAGGTTAGATTTGTGAAAGAGATTCTTAGTTCCTTAAAAGTGATCCAAGGAAGAGATAATCCCTTTTTCTGCCTAAGGAATGTGTGTCAGGAGGGAGCAGTGGAGCTAGTGCTTTGTGCTGTTGCAGCCATTTTGTGGCCATAAAGGAAGTCCAGTGTACACATTAAAGATGGAAGAACAGAAAAGTAGGAAGAATTGATCCTAGTTGATCGTGACACTCCAATTAATTACACATCCCTGGACCCTACTTTGAGACTTCTTGTTATGTGAGAAAATATATCTCCTATTACTTAAGCCCTTTTTAGGTGAGTTTTCCGTTCTGTGCAGTAGAAAACATCCTAATGGATATAGCATGATAATTTACTTAACAATTTTCCTCTTGTGGGCTATAAGGTTACTTACAGTTTTTCACTATCAGTTTTTGCCTGGGATAGTTTCAAGAAAAAAAGTTACATAGCATAGGTAATAAGGTAGCTTGTGTTCGGGGAAAAAAACAACAAGCAATAAAAAAAAAGAAACCAGAATGAACTTGAAATATCTCAGGTCATCAAAGCTGAATCATTCTGAATCTCCACGCCCTTTATTGCTCATTGCTGTCAGCAGAGGTGGTTATCATGACAAGTTACATTATAGAAGAAAAAATTGAGAAATATAGTCTCCATATAACACACTAATAAAGGCAAACACAAACCCCTAAAATACAAAAGTCATTCCTGTTTGCAGTGTGTTATATGGTTTTATCAATTGTTTAAATCTTTCCTTATTATAATAATATTAAAATTACTTTGGTAATAAGAAAGGCAACCCATTATGCTAATATTTTTCTTGTATTAAAATTTGCTGTTGATTCTACACAGTGTTTAGTGCAAATGCATCTATTTTGTCATGTTGACAATCTTCAAGAACTCAAAGTTGGGGTAAAAGTATCTGACTGAACATTATTTAAGGGAAGAGGACCAAATGCATGTGCTAACATCAGCAGATGAACAGACAAAATTCCCAGTAACCACCTCTGGTTTTATCACTAGTGGTAGTTGATCCTATTTATAATTTGAGATTTTAGATTTGTTGACTTTTTAAATATTTTGTTATTCTACAGTCTGATTTTTTAAATGCTTCCTCATGTAAAAAAAGGGTGTGCCTGTGCAAAATAGCAATTGTAATTTCTACAATTATAAAGCACTAGTACCACAATGACCTACATTTCAAGGTTAGTATCAGTAAGAACACCTAACACACATTCATAATTTTATATTAACAATTGATTACAATGTAATTCATTTTTAGAAATTATTTTAAAAACTTTACTGCATAGGCTGCAAAATGAGATTACAGTCACAGCTAGAGAGTAAATATCTAACTTGTGCATGAAGTACTTCAGCACTGTGGTTATGACTCGTGATATTTCCACCTCCTGGCTGGTCTCTTGCCAGGAGCATTGATTCACGAGTTGACTGTGGTAGAGGGTGTAAGGAAAACACAGGCTAATCTAAAACTCAAATAATGACTCTTCTCTGAACCAAAAAAACTAGCAGATCAATTTCCTAAGATACAAGATATTTTCCCTATGATGTCTCATAAATTTGTTCATTTCCTGTATACTTGGATACTCTAAAGAAGAAGAAAACAAAACCCAGAATTTGGAGAGGAACTCACTGTTTAAAAGTTCACCTGGCTGTGCGTGGTGGCTTACCCCTGTAATCTCAGTACTTTGGGAGGCCAAGGCAGGCGGATCACTTGAGATTAGGCATTCGAGACCAGCCTGGCCAACATGGTAAAACCCTGTCTCTACAAAAAATACAAAAATTAGCCAGGCATGGTGGTGGGTGCCTGTAATCCCAGCTACTTGGGAGGCTGAGGCAAGAGAATCATTTAGAACCCAGTGGGTGGAGGTTGCAGTGAGCCAAGATTGTGCCACTGCACTCCAGGCTGGGCAATGAGTGAGACTTTGTCTTAAAAATAAAAATAAAAATAAAAAGTTCACCTAAGATCCTGAAGCATATGTAGAAAAAGTCTACCCTGACAGAAGCTAGATCCTTTCTGAGCCTAGACAAATGCTGGATTTAAGTGTCTAGATTGAGGGGAGCTGTTAAATTAGCCCCATCATAGGTTTTTAAATTATCTGAGTAGCCAAGATTCCAAAAATGTGTTACTGGATATAGAAAGGCAGGAACTGATCAAGAAAATCAGTGGAATTTAGCACAGGGCTTGGCACATGAAAAGCATAAAATAAGCATTTATTAAATTAATGAGTAAATAAATTAATTATGAATAAATTAACCTTAACTTTTAAATTAGTTTGTGTATTAGATGGGGAACTGCTTTCTCCACTTTCTCCTCTCTTCTTCCTCTTTCCCTTCTGATTCCCAATTCTTCAAATAAAATAAATGGAGTAGAACAGTTTTCTGGTTATATCTATATATGTATTCCTGTAATAGGGACTTCAAGGATATGCCTGTAGCTTGATAGCGAACAAGGGTCATTCTTTGATAATTGGACTGAACCCTGTGCAATGGAACTGTGACACTTGTAATCAGTAGGAGTGGGTGGGGCTGTGAGATTGACTATGTAGAAAAAGCCTGCAGGATTAAGGGGGCTTTAGGGACAGTCAATGTTAACTCTGCCCTAATGTATTCAAATCTTCTGTACCAACGTGGGCAGGATCTTGAGAGAGGAGGGGCAGGAGGTCACTGAGTTAATTGTGTACAAACAAAAGAAAGCAAACAGCTGTTTCATTCCTCTAAATAACACAGGCACATGCACTTCATACTCCATCCCTGCCCGTACTCTTCAGGAAGACTTTGGGCTCATCCCATGCTGGGGAATGCATTTGTGTGAGCATTAGGCACACAGGCTGGTGACTGGACACTTTGTTGGAGAGAATTAATTTCTGGTGAGAGATAAACATGACTTCTAGCCTGCTCCCCTGAAAACAGAGGAAGGAATTAGTTAGGAACAATTTTTGAAACCTCTTAGTAAGTTGTATTGAACAAGGTACTGTTGAGAAATTTTGAGTCTAGTCTTCAAGTCTCTATCTACTTTTCTGGAAGATTCTAAGGTAAAAACATAGGGCATGTTGCTTGGAATCACCCTGAAAGTGAAACATGCCATCCCCACACAAATATACAAATTTTTAAAACATCTGATAATGCCTTGTTTAACCTGTTGTTCCATATTAAACAGTTTGTGAGAGCCTACTGGGCCACAGGTTCCTCTGTCATTCCCCCTTTAAGTTAAATCACTTTCCTTCCAGTCTCTGCATAGTACTACTCTTTATCTCCTTCCAAAGCCCTCCACCCAAATCCTACACTATACTTCAGGATTGTCACTATACTAGAGTCATGTTCCCTGGGAACCATTTAGGAAAGGTTGAAATGCCTCAGAAGGTGACTACATGTTCATCATGAGCTCTATACATGGAGTAACCTGCACTTCTGGCATTTTCCCAGGGACAAAGACCAACCAGTGGTGGAAACCTCACTGGTAACCTAACTCAGTTTGCTTTGCAGAAAAATCCTAACCTTCTAGAAGAAAGGATCCCCACCCTTGGAAAGAAATATTTTGTGAACATAGCTAAGTGGTTTCTCCTTTCTCCTCTTCTCTCCCGTCTTCCTGTACTCTTCTGTAGGATTTTAGACTTCCCTCCTGAAGGCAAGATAAAGTTTCTGTCTATAGTGATAAATCATAGTGTTCAAAGTCTAATGGTAAGAGAAGTTGCCCATCATAAATTGTGACAATAGGCCAAGAACTTTTCAAAAATGAAGTGGTAAGAAGCTCCCACCTCTTCTATGCTTCCTGCTTCTTCCCATCCTGTGCTTTCAAGTGGGACAACCATGGAAGTTGCATATTATATTAAGATATTACATTTTCTGAGGGAATAATACACAAGTAATTGAAATAAACAAAAGGGGATAAAACCTCAGGGGCATCAATGTTTTAATATCTTTGCAAAACAAAGAAACAGCCCAATTGTCTAATTCCAAAATGCCACCGTATAAAAAGGGAAGGGCTGAAGTTGCAGAATGAGAATTTTGAGAAATCCTATTTTTTTAAACCTAGGGATAAAGAATGCCCTTCAGTATTGAATTGTATAGAGAAGGCCCACTCATCCAGAATCTAGAGGAAAAACAGAATTTAAATAGCAAGACACCTTTGCAGGAGTGTTGAAACAAACAAGAAAAAGTTTTATTTTGAAAATACAGTCTTTAAAGATAAAATTTGGCTTTCATTTTCCATATCTAGGTGCATCCAACAAGATCCAAAAACAAACAAAACAACAAAACAAAGACCCACAACATTATGTACAGAGCTCTAAAATGAGCTGTGAATATCTACAAAAGACTAGCATATACTCTTTGTGAAGGGATGTAGTGTGTGGCTTTCTACAGTTCTCAGTCCCCCAGAAGAAGAGTTAACTCCCTGGAGCTGCAGGTGCAGTTGCAGCAAGGGAAGAGCTGGGGTCAGTGAAGGGCTAGGGGTGCGACCCCCCGGGTAGGAGACGTGGAGAAGTGTCTGGGGAGGGGAGCAGCGGCGGCACGGGACAGATCCTAGGCTTCTCTAGAAGTCCTGCCGCGGGGTGTGAGTCAGGCTGTGCCGCCGCAGATCACAGTTTCGCCTGAACACTTTGCCGCACTGCTCGCAGCTGTAGGGCTTGATGTCTGTATGGGTGAGAAGGTGAGTTTTCAGATTACTTCTCTGATTAAAGGTTCTTCCACATGTGGGACATTTGTGTGGAGATTCCTGTTCAGATGTGAAGCAAGCAAAGGATTAATCCTTCACACCACCACTGCACCCTTTCCAATAGTTTCTGTCTTATCGGTATCACAAGCGTTAACATAACACTCGCATGACAACAAAAGAAGGGACTTGCAGGAACAAATCTGTGCTCCTAATCCTCCAATCATGAAAACACACGTGCAGGCATACACAGAGGCCTGATTACACTGATAACTTCAGAGGTAGACCCGCGGCCACCTCGGTGGGCTTTGTGATTTCCAGCTCTTCACATTTCATCACCATGTCATAGGCAGGAAAAGGAGGAAGGAAAAACTCTAATCCTCTCTTAAGGAACAACATTCTCCTGGGTAATAAGGCTCCTCTTTGCTGGAAAACTAAACTATTCCTCAATGTCCTGAAAGCTACAAATTATGAGCCCCCTGGGAAAGAGAACGTATGGGATTTCACTATGCCTCCATTATCAAAATTACCTTTATTTCCTCCTAAACACGAAAGCTTTAAATGCAGGGCAGATTGGATGAAAAAAATTCTAAAATTAGGGTTTATGATAATCAAAGTGGCCTGTTTTTTAAGAAAAATTAAAAAATGCTTTATGTTAAATAAGATTAATTTTATGTATTAAAAAAATCAAGAGTGTTGCTTTTCCCCACCTAGAGAACTAATCTAAACAGAGCCTTTTACGAGAAAGAGTCTGCCATTGAACACCTTTTGCAAAGCAATAATGATAAAACGAACCAGCCACTGTTTTTAAACAAGAAAACAAACTTACCTGCATGTGTAAAGTTTTGTGAACTGCTAGAGTTCTAGACTGACAAAATCCTTTCCCACACTCTTGACATTTGAAGGGTTTTTCTTTGGAATGGATATACCTGAAAATTAATATAAGGTTTCATTGAAATAACTTTGCCCCATGATGAAGAGTTGCTTTTAGCAATTACTTAAAAGGAAGTTGTGGAAGAACAAAAGAAACAAGATTTCCATTTATGTTTTCAGATTTTTTTTTCCTGTGTAATTCTGTTTATGGTTAATCTCAACAAACAGCTTCTCTTCAAAATATTCACTGGCCTGCGGGTTTTATCTACACTTGATCGCCCTCTCTGGTGTTTTCTGGAGCTCAAAACCCCGCTGAACGGGCCTTTCTCGGCCTCCATGGTTTTTCTCTGGGATTTAAATTGGCCAAATCAGGATGTAAGGCAAAGCCGAGTTTAGAGGTGCTAATTTTAGTGAATCCCTTAACAGCCTCCGAGGATGGATACAGAAGTCTCATCTCTGGGGAACAGCAGGTAGAGTCCAGAAAAGATACCCCTAAAAAGGTCTCCCCAACTCCTGAGAAGTTTTTACCCAAGGATAACACTTACATTATTGTATGTCTTCAATTGCCTTGCATTAATGGAGAGTTTAAGGTCGTGGAAGGGAGGTGGGAGTTGTTTGTAAATTCGGTGACCGCAAGACCCCCCCACAATACAGCTTAAAAGAAAGGTCCCCATGGCAGGCTCTGGGGTGCACCTGGTGGGGGGGGGGCGAGGGGCGAAACCCAACAGAAGTAGCCCGATTGCAGGCAGGACCGGCACCCCAGGGTCCCTCGGTTCTTCCTGCACCACTCCCCACAGCACTGGGAAGAGACAGGATAACCATCCCAGGACTAAGGCCAACGAATTGTTCCTGTCCAAGGCTGAGGAAAGGCTCTCCCTCATCCCAAACAAGAACATAGCAGGAGCCGCTGGGGGGAAAGAAAGAGTAGATGTTGGGAGTTAGCTGAACCAGGCTGGGGAGCGTGACTGAGGGTGTGTTTTAGATCACAGGGGATTATAATGACACTTGGGATGTCTATCAGGACTCAGTGTGTCCAGAACAAATTCGCTTTCCCTCTCCCGGCCACCCTCCTTGCCCGCCTCACCTGTGATCCCGCAGGTGATCTTGCCTCCGGAAGGCCTTGTGGCAGATGTCACACGTGTACGGCCTCTCGTCCGTGTGGGTCCTCTCATGGATGAGCAAATTGTAGGATTTGGTAAAGTGTCTGCCGCAAAACTTGCAGATAAACTCTTTTTTCGTTTTGGATGGCAACCTTCCTCGAGAGGGCTTTCTGTCCGGAGTCAATTTACTGAGGCCCGAGATGGGGCTACCCAGCCCCGGACTCAGCTTGGTTAGGTCTCCCATCTTAGGTGGATCTTCTTGTGTGGCAGCCACCGCCAAATTGGCAAAGTCAAAACGGGGCCGGTCTTTGTGCAGGGCTGGGAGGACATGGGCAATGGCCCCTTGCTTGGGGTGGAATAGGTGGGTGGTAAAAGGCAGGGCCGGGAAGGGGAAGCGCGCGTCCACGAGGCCCTGCGCCGCTGCCATCTCCGTGATGGTGGAGCGGGTGATCTCGTGCACATTGGGATACCCCAGCGTCCAGTGGTTCATGTGCATGGTCTGTACCGCGCTGAGACCGTACAGGCCCTGCAGGTGGTCCACTGTGGCCGGGAAAGTATTCACGGCCTGCAGGAAGGAGTAATTGGTGAGCTGCAGCGACGGGTGGAGCGGGATGGGCGCTGGCAGGGCCTTGCTCCCCATTTTCCGGGATGCTGGGGGGCTAAGGGGACCACCCCTTTCTTCCAGGAATCAGAGGCAGGAGGGCGTGGGGCTCCGACAAAAACCCAGTGAGACAACAGCACGTAGAGAAAGCCCTAAAATTGGTAGGGAAGAGAGGGAGAGACCATGACTATAATCCAAGGTTGCTCCTTCTGCCCTCTGGCACCCACACAGGTTACCACACTTACCCAAGTCTCCCTCCCCACCCGACTCCAAGACCCCCGAAAGAAGCCGTGAGGGGACCTCCTGGCACCTGCTCAAGTCCGCATGCAGATCAGCCCTGGGCCAGAGCAAGAAATGTTTCACTGGAAAACGGGCGCCCAAAGGAAGGAAGGTCGGATTCAGACTCTGGACAGATACAGGGCGGAAGACTCCTCGGTCCCGGGAAAACGAAAGGCGGACAGCTGGGCAGCACCCAGCCCAACCCAGCCCACCTTCCCCAAGCCCATCAGGCGAAGCTCAGTCAACCGCAACGCCAATGCTGGCAGGCCGGGGCGAGCCTCTGTCGCCGCTGCGCCTCGGAGCTCCCGGGAACGGTGGGTTAACGGATGGGTGGTGGGATCCCACGCGCTGCGTTGCCGCCGTGCCCTGCGGCCGCCTTTCCCTCGCTTACCCGGACCGCAAGCCGGCGTGCAAGAGCAAAGCCGGTACGCTTCATCCTTCGGGGCCAGAGGGCCCTGGGAAGGGCTCGCCTCGCCCCGCACTGACCTCGGAGGTTTTCTTTTTCCTTCTCTGCCCTCAGTCCCATTTATCAGCGGTGACGGGCCACAGGAAAGAAAAGTGACACCTCAGGGGCAGGATTCGGTCTAGAATCGCCCCCTCCTCCTCCAGGGGCTCTCCTCCCAACCCCCCACTAAGATCCCTTCCAGATGGTTCAGGCTCCCAGGGGGTGGGGTGGGGGCAGAGAACGTCCCTGAGGCTGGAGGAACCCCTTTTCCCAGACTGAGTGCCAAGCTCTCGGGAGGCCTGAGCTGCTTCCCAGTCTGGCACCGAGAAGCGATCCCTACATCCCTCCACCCGGTAGGCCCCAGGAGACCAGAGAGGAGAGAGAAAACAGGGGAGAGGAGAGAGGAGAGCGCTCCGGGGAGGGAGAGGAAAGGAGCTGCAGCAGAGCCGCAGTAGGCCAAGCACAGGGTGGCCCTGCTGGCCTGCAGGAACCTTGTCCGCTGGCCTAGAGGTGAGTGCGGCTGTGCTCCCGCCACCAGGACGCCCGGCCCGGGCCTAAGCAGGGCACTTCCCCTCTCCTCGTGCTCCCAATGGCAACACAGGTCTGATTTCAGACCCAGGTTCCCGGTAGCATCTCACCTACATTCACGGCGGGCCCACATTCTCCCACTGCCGGCCCCTTTTTAGAAAGGAGTTCTGCCAGCTCAGGGGACCAGGGCCTTCCCTCTGCCAGCCCCCCAGGTGTAGGAGTCAGAGCTAAGCACCAGTTTGCGCCACCAACCGCCAAGCCTGGCATTTGAACCCAGTGAGAAGGCAGGAGAGATTCCAGCCTTCCCTTCCCACCCAACCCCTTCCTGCGCCTAAGTTGTCCTCTCCAGTGTGTTGTGAAGTATCGCCTGTGGTTCCATCTGTGAGCAGACTTAGGGGGCTACGCTAATGACAGTGCGCTCTGGCAAGGCAGGATCTGGCTGCCTCTGCGGGGCCCACACCTTCTTCTGTTTGGAAGGGCTCCGGGACAGAGATTTATTAACGAATCCCTTCTGCTTGGTGGTATGCGGTCTGGGAGTTCAGGCTAGGAGTTAATGAGAAGTGTGTAACAGTCAGAGGGTCTCAGTCAGACCATTCAACCGCAACTGCAAACCCCCATTAGTAATCAACTTTCCCACCACAAATCACAAGTACTTTTGCTCAGCGGCAACTCTCTTAGGGAGGCAGGAAAAAAAGGATTCTACTAACATTCCTGGTAATCTATCTGATTATTTCCCTTTCAATTAAAAATAATAAATTACACCCTTATTTCCCTTTGTATAATGAGGATTTTCCAGAGATTCAAAATATTATTTTTCCCTTCGTGTTGAAAAGCAACCTCTGTCCCGTAGAGAGGAAACCGAAATTATTATTTGGGTGTATTCCCAGACTAGATTTCTTAGAAATAAATACAGGAGGCAAAGCACAACTCCCACCACAGGGTGTATGTGTTGAAGGGGGGAGCGGGTGTTGGGGGGGAGTGGTGTCAGCTAAAGTACTGTTGTGACCTGTGATTTCTATTCCAAAGGCACAGCAAACTCTGCCATAAAGGTTACACTGCCACAAAGTTGAGTGCCACCTTCTTTCCCTTTTCTCTGAATGGTTTATAACACAGAAATTAACGACTAGTATATTTCAAGTTCATGTTAGCAAAAAGAAGTGCTATTTCATAGTACCTGTTTGTTTTAATTTGCAGAGCATATAGTTTCTTCATAGGGGAAGAGCAAACCATTGCTCCTTTTGAAACCCTTTTACAAACAGAACTACCTTAAATATCCACCAATGGCTCTTGCCACAACTAATTAGGAAGGTTAAATTTCCATACTCCCATTGAGTTGCTGGAAATGTATGTCAAAAGAAGTATCTTAAGTGAATGCAGAGATCCTAAAGTACTTTCGTTTTGTCTAGAGCTGAGCCTTGTAGTTCCCACACTCCCTTTCAGGAAATAACAGCGATCTTCTTCTGCTGTCATTTCTCCACAGTCCTGTTTCAGACCACTGGTTACTTTTAATTTTGCAAGGAAATAAACTTAAACCAATGAAAAGGCATAAATATGTTGGTGGAGCTGAAGCTATTTTTCTTTCATCAGTCTTCTTCACAGGAATTTCCAGGCATGTGGAGAAATTTTGCAAAATTTAGTTGACTGGCTGTCAACAAGGGACATGTGTACACACTTAGTTCAGTGAAGCTTTCAAAACATTGGAGAAAAAAGTTAAGAAGTAACTTGATAGGGAGTTTTGCTCTTTGGTAATGGTATTATTACACTGAATTATCTAAAAATAATATACAGTCAGGGTTCATCTGCTAAAACCTGTGCATTGGTATCTGAGAGAAATGACTGATGGTTGGATAGATAAGCTCACTGAATTTCAGCCCAAACCGCAGTAGAATTTTATATAAATTAGAGAGCTATAGACTAAGTAGATCAAAGATCATTAAAAAGAAAAAAAAAATTGTTTAAGGACAGATTGTTAGGGCCAGGCTGTATCAGGTGAATAGAGGAACGGCTGCGAATTTCCTGCCCCTTCAGAGCGCCTCTGCCTTCCCAAGGAGTTAATTAAATTAAGATGCCTTCCGCATAATCTAGGTTCTGTTTCTCTCTGCTCCCCTTGCTCCCCCTGCGTGAGTAGTTTTCTTGTTCTGCTCAGGACTGCAGTTTGTTTAGCAGAGAAAGTGGCTATCTGCGCCCTTTCGCTTTGGGAAACGCCAGCCCCCTTTTGTTCTCTGCTAACAGGTAGGAAGACAGATCGGGGCTCCCTCCACAAACACCTTTTCCTCGCTCCTTCTTTGTACAACTGCAACTCCTTTCTCACTTGCCATTTCTCGGGAATCCGAGCGTTTAAGCCCCCGGGGAGTTTGCTTTTGGCCCCCCCTCAGTCAGGACTGGAAGGTGGGAGGAAAATTTAAAAGCCAGCACAAGGTTGACAAATTACCGAGAACTGAACTATTTCCCTCTTGAAATGCGCCTTCAGCGTCTCTGGCTGGGCAGGCACCGGGTGTCCGGGCCCGTCCACGCTGCGCTGCCGCGGCTGCCCCGGGACGAGTCGACCCGGGCTTGCTAGGACAGGGGCAGAAACACCATGGGGTTGTGGGGTTTGATCTCAGTGTACGTCGATCGGCTTTTATAAGAAGTCTTGCCGACCGCTTAAATATCCCAAAACAAAACTAAGAAACCGTACGTAGAAGTGTGTGTGGCTGGGTGTTAGCTGGGAGTCGCGTGCCAGGGACCCAAGGAAGTGAGAAATACAGTGCCCTGGGATTGCATCCCCATGATCTATTTTCACATCTAAACTGGGGCACACCAGACCGAGAATCTGAACGCCTCTTGCACCCCCAAACCCTTCCTTCCAAAGGGCGGCTACAGCCACTTCCCAGGGCGGACACTCACCTCCCGCAGAAAGGTCTGCCTGCTCAGCAGCGCTCAAACCCGGTCCAGGCAGCGAGGCGCACAGCTTGGAAAGGTCATTGAGTCCACTCCTGGCAAACTTTTTTTTCCGAGCGGAGTCGCAGGAGTCGCGGACATGATCTGGAGGACGCGAGCAGCGAAAGCAAGAGGAGATCCACGTCTTCGTCAGAGTCTGTGGACGCGGACTGTGTAAAGACCCGGGGTGCTTGGGGCAGGCGTTCAGCGCTCGCCCAGAACCTCGCTCTTCCGCGAACCTCTCGCTGCCGACTCCAGCTGAGGTCGGAGCCCACAGCTTTGCAGGGCGATCACCCTCCAGCAGCAAGCACGCCGAGCTCCGTCCCCGCCCGCGTCCCTCCCCAGGCTGCCCCAGGCCGGGAGTCGTGGGCTTTAGTAGCGGCCCCGCCTCCCCTTCGGGCGGGCGTCCCGCCGCCGAGCGGGGCCCTCAGCGCCCTGGCTCCGCCTTCGCGCCCGGCGTCTGCTAATGGTCCACTCTGTTTACTTGTGTTTGGATAGCAACTAAGCCTTAAAGGCACAGGTTTGCTCGAGGTTTCCCTCGAGCAGCCGTAGGTGACTCAGTTCAAAATTCACATACAAACACAATGCCCACCCCCTTTCTTCTCATTGCCACTTTTCCTTATAATATTAGAAACTCAACAACTGCTTCTCTGCCTCTCAAAGACCCTGCAGAGAATCCCAAAGGGCATTTAGTAATTTTATTTGGTGCGCTCGCCGGCTTAATTTGCACATCTTAACACGTTCAATACAACTACCTTCACCCTAGAGTAAAATAAATCAGTTCTAGACTGTATTCTCCAGCATAAATCACTCTTTCCCCAATTTTGAACAGCTTTCTACATACTTTTGGTCAATTATGACTACATGTGTAGTCTGCTTTCGCCTGCTGTTTTCTAAACGAAGTTTGTTTACAGAGGTGGCAATTGACTAATTTAGTAATTATTGCAAAGACGCGTGGAATGCCCCAGGAGAAATTTCTTCCAATATTTAAGCTTTAATCGGCAAATGTTCATTTCATACGCAGTAAACCAACTTGGTTAAAAGAGTGGGCATCTGCAACCCATTGGCAAACAATAAAGAATCCATCTGGAATGGGTGAAGAACATTTTTAAAATTTAGGAAAATGCGATTCTAGTTTTTCAAAACATTTACATCGTCATTCCCAGCAAAAATTGAGTTCATTGTTCAGTCGCCAGGAAAGTTAATCGAATTCAAAGTGCAGTGATACATTTTTCAGGTTCTTCTAAAGGTTTGGTCTTGTGTGAGTATAACTGCAAAAAGCACTTCAGCCACTCTGGAATAGGGGTGACAGAGTGACAGGAAGGGAATGATACACACCCATTTTAAGCAGCTTCTTTTCAGATATGATTTGCGTGATCAACACTAAGCAAAAACGCCCTGCGTCCCAGACGAGTTGCCAGAGGGGATTTGCGTTACCCCAGGCAAGCCCGCACTTAGAGGAGGTAGATCTTCAACCAAGAGGCTGTACAATTCAAAAGTCTTCCGTCGAAAGATGGTTTTGGATGGGAATCCCCAAAAGACAATTTAAAAAATTCAATCGTGAGGGGAAGTAGACAAATATAAGCTGAGGCTAAAAACTGTCAAAAGGTTAAGCAGTAATTGGGGAGTCAGGCAGAAGCTCCCAGATATTATTTTGTTAAGATAAAATTATTTCTATTTTATTTATGCCGAGGTGGAGAGAATTTTTCGTTCCTTTGGTAAAACATAACAGGGGTCGCAGATCTTTTTTTCTATCTTTCCAATTTTAAGTTCGCAAAGATTAAAAAGTGAGCTTGAAACGGAGATTCGAGTGTTTAATATCCTGCAGTACTTAACTGCTTCAAAGTAGATTTGACACACAGAATGGAAGCAGCAGAATGCCTAAGCATTCAGATTTTTTTTTTTAACGTTTTCCCTAGTGGGTCCCATAGGGGTGCTTTCATTTTAGAGCTCAGTCCTGAGCCTCAGCTGCGGGGCGCCTGCGGTCCTCTCTCTCCAACTGCCTCATTCCTCCCGCAGCTTTTCTCAATTTGGGAGATTTGGAGGGAGCTTTCTCTTCTTTCAGACTCCCCAAGTCTCCCACTCACGGGGTGGTGACCTGAAGAGCGTTCCTAAGCTTCACACTTCCTTTTCATCAAAGGGGAGGCAACTCCCCAGCAGCAGGCTTCACACCTTTCCCGCCCTTAAGTATGTGTACGTTGGGTGCGGAACCGTTTGGTTTTCCCGAGGGGTAGGCAGAATTTCCAACCACCCACGAGCTGCTCCCTCTTTCCGCAAACCTCCTAACCCCGGGGTTTTTCCATAAATGTGTTTACTTCATCCACTCCAGCCTGCGAAGTTCCAAAATGGAGTCTGGGCCACGCCGGCGTTCTGGGCACGACTGCGGTCGCTTGGAAAGGTAGGGAAGAGTTGGCGAGCTCCAGCTTTGGGGGATGCCGCGTGGCTCCGCCGCGCCTAGGCCGCCTGCTGGCCCTGCAGCCTCAATGGGCAGGTGCGCGCCGGACGCGGGGAGCGGCCCGGAGGCTGAGCGCAGCGTAGCACTGTCCACGGGCCTTCCTGGGCCACCTCTGTGCCCACTGCGGGCTGACCCTTGCGTTTCTACAGGCTCTGACCCAGCCAGTCCCTCGTCCCGGCTGGCGTCTAGGGCTCAGGCATTGCGGGGCCCACCCAAGAGCAGGTCACCGGCCAGGCTCTCCGCCCGTCCGCAGCAGCCCCCGGCGCAGAAAGGCCACCCGGCCCACGGGCGAGTTGTGGGTTTCGGGTTTGCGGAGAGGGAAGAAGTCCCGGAGTCTGCAGTGGCCCAGCTGTGCCCCGGGGGCTGTCTCCGCCGAGCCGTTCCATTCCCGCCGCGGCCCCGGGGACCTAAGCTGCTGGCTCGCTCTGAAATTTCCGCTGACCCGGTAGTCTGCTGTCCTCGCGGCTCTGGGCTTTCGACACCAAGGACTCTCTCAGGGAAATGGCTAACTGACGAGGGGCGCGAGCAGCGGCTGCCTGAACCCCAACCGCTGCAAGTTTACGCCCCAGGAGGCCGGGATGAAGGCCAGGGAGAGGAAACGCAGTGGAGGTGGAGGAGGAGGGGGCGCGCAGCCCAGGCCCCTGCCCCCTGGCCCACCCAGGAGGCTCTGCCAGCTAAGCAGCGAGCAGGTGTCAGTCACAGACTTCCCTGGAGTTGACTCTCAGGCTCTCCCACTCGAACCGCGCGCCTCTGCCACTCGGACTCGGATCCTAGAAACTTTTAATCTTTCAAGAATACAATATGGAAACCTTATCTGTTTCCACGGATCCCAGCCACTACCCCCGGGGACTCGCCTCCCTTCTCCTCAGTCTTCCACTGCCTCTGCGAGGCGGGGACCTTTTGCATTTGAACTTCCCGCACTATTGGCCGTTTTTCGCCATAGCCTGGAGGAGTAGGGAGCTCGGCTCTGCTCAAGGTGCGTGCACCCTGGCCCCGGAGTAGCAAGGACGCCTGGGGAACCCAGGGGAGGATTGCGTGTATTAAGCCGGGTTGAGGGTGCGGAGACAGGGGCAAAAAGCTAAGAATTTTATATTTTAAAACAGCGCGTCAGCGCCCGCGCTCTCAGCAGGGCTGAGGTGGGAAAGCGCAGCCGCGGGCAGTAGTCAGCAGCCGGCGGGAAGGGCCGCAGCGCCCCCTGGAGGCACCGGCCGAACTCTGCGTGGCGCGGGCTGAGGGGGCGGCCACCCCCATGGCCGGCTCCTCTGCGTCAGGGCTTGGCCACCAGCTGGCCCTCCCGCTCCGCAGCTACCTGTACCTGGGCTCGAGCCCCTTTGCTGCAGAGAAAGAGTCGTGTATGCGGCAGGGGTCCTGTGGGAGGGCCTGGGCCTATTATCGGGATCAATAGGCTTCTCCATATCCACCGTCGGGTCCTTTGTGGGAGCCCCACAAGGTGCCCCCCACCCCCAGAGACTTCTCTCCTGGTGGGTTTCTGAGACGGATTTTTCGGACCCACGACGCCACTCCGGGCTGCCCTGACTTCCCCAGAGGAGGGGAAAGACACCAGTTCTGACCCCAGCGCAGGGAGTTCGCAGGCGGTCCTGTGCCCGACGGCGCAGATTCCAAGGCCAGGGACCTTGTCCCGGCGGGAGATGCAGAGAGGTTTCCCAGGGGACCGCGTGCAGCCAGGCTGCCCCACTCCCACGGATCGCGCGGGGTCCCGCGTCTGCGGGAGCTGAGGGTCGCTCCTCACTCCAGGAACCCCGCCACCCCGAATCGGGTCAGGCCAGGCAGCCGCCGGCACTCTTCCGGCCACCAGCCTGCGAGGCACTGAGTCACAGGGAAGGGGAGCTCTGTGGGAAGGCCGAGCACGGGGTCGCAGGGCAAGTTGCGTGGCCGTGGCCCGGGTGGTCTAGCTTGGGGACAGAAATGTCCTTGAGCCCAGGTCCAGCCCGGGTTTGGATCTCTCAGGTGAGGCCCTCGGCTGCCGCAGCGGTGGATCCCAGAGGCGCCGCAAGGCTACCCAGGCCACCGTCAGCCCCTCGCTAGTCGCGAGATGCCTCCGCGACCCTGGAGCGTGAGGATGGTCCCAGGGCAGGAGCTAGCGGAGGGGAGCTGGATCTCCAGGCCCGCGCCGCACGCCGAGGTGGGTAGGAGCGGGCTCCCGGGGCGCACGGGCAGAGATTGTGCTTTCGTCTTCCGGTGACTCCAGGGAAGGGGATCTCCTGCAGTTTGCCTAGTCGGAGAGAGCCGGCCAACGCCCATGATCCTGCGTCCAGGGCTGCTTCGAATTCATGGTGCTTTTCGAACCGAGCGCGTCAGTGTCTGTGACAAAGACACATCGCAGTGAAGGACAGGCCCCAGACACATCCGGGGAGGGGGTCTCTCCGCACGGGACCTCTCTGGGAAGGCCCCAACCGCCGAGGGCGGGACTGGCCCGGCTATTGTGCTCAATCTGGGTAGACGATGGATGACAGAAAAGAACATCCTCGGAAAAGACTAGGGTACGGTCAGAAAACCTATATTTTTGTTAGGCTTTCATGTTGTGTGTGTTTTTCAACACACTTGCCAACGCTTAAACACTGGGAAAATTCAAACGGAAATCTTGATTTCCGATGACCTCCGTTCCTACGCGGCAGTGAGTTGGCTGGAGCTGAGCAGCTCTACCCTCCCGTCTCCGGACTTCTTTTTAAAAGGTCGGCTGAAGATTGCCTTGGACGTTCCATTTCCCGCTGCAGATTTCGTTTCCCCAGGACGCTGGGATAGGTCCGAGTTACCCTCTAGAGCAGCGGTTCTTAAAGTGTGGTCCAACAGCATTCGCATCATCTGGAACTTGTTAGAGATGCAAACTCTCTGGCCTCACCTACTAAGTCAGAAACTGGAAGTGGGGCCTGGCAATCTGTGTTTTGAGCAAGCCCTCCAGGTGATTCTGATGCATGGCGAACTTTGAGAACCACTAACCTAGATCAAATTGACATTGGGGACCATTGCGGGCGGGCGCGATTTATCTTTCCCGCGCGTGCTCTCTCTCCTGCTCCGTCCCTACCTCTTCTTTCTTCCTTCACTCGAGAGAATGCACGCATAAACGCATCTGCTTCAGGCAGCTTATTCATTCATTCACTCGCTCATTTATTTCTCATTCATAAGACTTTCCAAGGGCACCTTCAAGTACTTGGAAAAGTGCTGAGGATACCTAGGGGAACAAGGCTCTATGCCTCCCCGCAAGGAGTCAGCATAAGATGGTGGGGAGAGCAATGGAGAGAAAGTGCGGGTGCCTTCTTTCACGGCCAGTTGTTGTTATTAGTATTATCTAATACTAGATCTGACTGGTTTCAGGAAATGTCGCACCTCATTTTACAGTTTCTATCCATTTGTAACACTTGCATGCCTTCCTTGTCCGTGCAGATGTCATTCTCTTATATTCATCACATTTTAGGGACCTTTCTGTGTGTCTACTGCACACACTTCCACACACATCTTGACACACTTGACCCACACCTTGCCAACCCTCCCTGTAATAGGTCAGAGTGTGTGGCACTAGGGGTAAGAGAGTGTCACGATCTGAGGGACCATGGGTGGGCCAGGGTTCAGAGTCTCTGTGCCCCTGGATTACCCTGAGGCTGGGCAGGAGGGTCTGAGGACAACTGGAACTGACTCACATGTTCCCCTCACCCACTTGGTGCACACTGGCTCCCACCCTACTTCCTGCTGCCCCAGTCTGCCTAGCTCTCCACCTTCAAGTGCATCCAGCATTGGAGTCCTGATTTGTCACCTTAAGATGGAATCAAGTCCCTTTGCTTTTCTCTAGGGAGTACAAAATAGTCTCCCTTCTCCCCCAACTAAAAATCTGAATGACACTGGCACTTTCTAGTCTTCTTATGCCAAGTCAACTTCCCTTATGATTGTTCACTTTGCACTTTCTCTCTAGGACCTTCACTTGAATTTCTGTCCTCAGGCAGTCAAAAAACTGCCTCCACTGGACCATTTGCTTCCCTCCAGGATTTTCTAGTTTTGGACAGTGAACAATAGAAGGCACTTTGTCTCCCAAAAATCTCGTCTAACTAGAAGCCTCTTGTCATCTATTTTCAAGTTGGTTTTTTTTTTAAGCTTTAATTTTAGTGAGTCAGTGCAGGGAAGCCACTGAAAATGCATACAAACAAAAATGCATTTTCGTATTGACCATAGTCATAAATTGTACAAAAGCATTCATCATCTTCACTTTGACAAAGGGTTGCTATTTTCAAATGACCTTTTCTTATGGGGATTCTCAAAATATAAGATATTACAGTGGTCAGGAATGTGGTAATTTCTTTACTACCAGTGATTCTATTTCTTAACAGAATTTTGCTTCCCAGTGCAGATGGTTTGATACAGTAACATTTGAAGCAGCCAGCCCTTAGGAAATGCCAAGGCCAATATTTGAATGCAGATACAAGTTTTAACAAAGAAAAATGTAGTATATGCTTGTAGCTGTTTGCCTGTGAATATTCCCCTGGAGGGTTAATACAGTATTCTTGAATCTAATCCAAGTCAAGCCAACTCTAAAAATCCTGTGAAGTACCAACTCATAAGGCACATACAATTCCTTTTCAACAATTTTCCTGAGTGTCTACTATGTACCAGGTATGAGGCAATTGTGTTATTGTTTGAAGCCTTGAACTTTCATCCTGACTTGGGGGTGGAAGTGAGGACAAGGAAGGTGGAATTTTAAGGTTGGATCCCCTTGGTTTAGTTAAATTTTAAAGTATTTATACTTAATGGCAATCTTTAAAACATTTATTGAATTCTCTGTTACATTTTTAGTCATTTTTATAAGTCAAGGAGAGAAAATAAACGTTTAAGTCAGCCCATTTATTAGAAAGTGAATGCCAGCACAGACTTAACTTCTGGCTTTCCAACTGGAAGACAACATTTTATAATGATGTTATTTCACTTCATGCCAGGTGATAATTTCACTGTAGATTCCTTGTGATTGGTGACCGTAGCTCACTCAAACTGATTCTCACTTCCTGACTGTAAGGAGCCACAGAGAAAAAACAAATCATTCTTTTTCTGGCACCCTTGCTGGAGGAGGAGTAAGGGAAGTGGCAGACAGCTAGATTGGCCCCATCCTCATAGTTTTTTGGGAGAATTTGGAGAACGACCAGCTCAGATCAAAGTTTCAAAGAATCCTGGTCTTACAAGAAGTGATGAGCTCTGTTATCTTTGCCTCTGAGCCCAAAACACAGACAACTTCAATGGATCTGGAGACATACCAGTATGAGAAGCCCCCCCCCCGCCACACTCTTCACAGTGTCTGCTCACACTGCATGTCTTAGCTGCATACTTCACTTTTCAGTCACCAAACCCCTCTTCCCATGTCCTTTCCCCCATACCCTCCCTGGCCCACGCTTTGCAAGTGGGCTTGCCTCCAGGAATCAAACTGGGTGGATGCTATGATGTCAGAACACCAGGCAGCAGCGTTTCTAACGTGTTAGACCACAGTTGTCTTTTTCTTTTCCTGGAAAAGTACACAAAGTGCAAGTTGTCTCCCAGGCCATGAGGCACACATCCAACTGCCCTACGTGGTGGGCCCACCCAGGCCCAGGAGAGTGTGGAGAACAACTGTGTCATATGGGTGTGTTCACTAGTCCTGCTCCCCCTCTGTCTCATCCTTGACCACATTCTCTTGACAAGCTATATGGCCTGGGAGTGACCTGGAATATATTAAGGGCATTGGTTTGTAGAACCCTTGCAGAGCAAGGGAGCAATAGCAGGGTGATATTTTAGAGTTGGTAATTCATTTAATATGCATTTATTGAGTATGTTTGGTATGGTCGGCCTTGTGGTAGGTACTGGGAATGCAATAATAAGTTTGGAGCTATGGTCTACTGGGAAGATGTACAAGTAAATAGGCAATTATGGTATCGTATGCATGAGAAAACCTGGATCCAAGATCTCTAGTTAATAGCTCTATTATGTTGGGCAAGTCATGTTGCTTGTGGAACCCTCAGTGTCTGAATCTGCAAATTAAGGATATTCTGAGGGTTAAATAACATGGATGCAGGCCGAGCGTGGTGGCTCACACCTGAAATCCCAGCACTTTGGGAGGCCAAGGTGGGTGGATCACAAGGTCAGGAGATTGAGACCATCCTGGCTAACATGGTGAAACCCTGTCTTTACTAAAAATACGAAAACAAAATTAGCTGGACGTGCTGGCGGACACCTGTAGTCCCAGCTACTCAGGAGGCTGAGGTGGGAGAATGGTGTGAACCCGGGAGGTGGAGCTTGCAGTGAGCTGAGATTGCGCCACTGCGCTCCAGCCTGGGTGACAGAGTGAGACTCTACCTCAAAAAAATAAATAAATAAATAAAAATAAAAGATAAAAATAAATCAATAAGTAAATAACATGGATCCATATTAATGCTCTTAGTAGTTATACGACTTTTTCTTACCCATTAACATGAACTGACCTTACATGCACAAAATTATTCCTGCTATCCATGTAAGAAGTTGGAGAAGAGACCAAGGGGAAGAAATTTGACTCAATACCTATTATCTAGTTATCAAGAGTATATAAATTAAGCTGTTGCAACAAATGTTAGAGAAAAAGTTACTCATCTGCTTTGACAGTAAGACTTTTATCAGGAGAAAATGTCTACATTTTCATTTTTTACTGAAAAGTAGGAATACAGTACTGTGCATTATATTTTATTATAATATTGTTTTAATTGCAATTAGAGAATACATGGAGTGAATCTATAATGAATAGGTTGTTTTAGGCTTCTAAGTTATTATTTTGGACGCTATTCTCTAATGAAATAATGATGCAATTAATTTGGGGATACTACTGATGTATGAGGCCTTGAGGAAGGAGATAGTATTAGAATACAATTGAGCTGTGTGTATCAGAAAATCCAAACTAACATGGGTTTAAACAACAGAGAGGTTGACTCCTCCCACATAAATATAGACAAGTCAGCGCCAATATGGTAGATAGCTTTTTCATTATCAGGTACTTGGGCTCCCTCTGTCATGCGGTTTCACCAACTTCAAGCCATGATTCTTACTTTATGGTCCAAGATAGCTGCATTCTGACCCATAGCAAGAAGGAAGGCATGAAGGAGGGCAAGCCCCACCTCTCTAAGGAGACTCCACAGAAACCAGAAGCTAGTCACCAGGCATATCTAGCTGCAATGGAGGCTGGGAAATGTAGTATTTACTCTGGGTAGCCATGTACCCAGATTAAATTCAGACTTCTATTACTAAAGAAAAGGAGAATGGATATAGGGAGACAACCAACAGTTTCAGCCATAGGATGTCTCGGCCTTGTGCTTTGTTCTTTATATATGTAATCTTTTTTTTTTTTTTGAGACAGAGTCTCGCTCTGTTGCCCAGGCTGGAGTGCAGTGGCATGATCTCAGCTCATTGCAACCTCCACCTCCTGGGTTCAACTTATTCTCCTGCCTCAGCCTCCTGAGTAGCTGGGATTACAGGAGTATGCCACCATACCTGGCTGATTTTTGTATTTTCAGTAGAGATGGGGTTTCACCATGTTGGCCAGGCTGGTCTTGAACTCCTGACCTCAGGTGATCCATCCACCTTGGCCCCCCAAAGTGCTGGGATTACAGGCATGAGCCACTATGCCCAGCCTATATATGTCATCTTATATGTGCTGGCACCATAATCACTGTCATTGGTTCTAGATAGTTTTCACTGACACCTTTGCTGATTTTATGGTTTTAAGCACTATATGCATTGGCAAGATTCTACTTTGGAACCCCTAAGCATATTGCCACTACTTGCCCCTTTTTGTTCACTCTTAGTTGTGGCTGCTGATATGCAGCTTTCTTCTTAGAGTGTGGAGGTGTGAACAGAGAAAGTGGGTCGGACTTGGAAAAAAGAGGTTTCAGGAACCTAGCTGGGGATTGTTGGGGAAGGCCATTTGTACCATGTGGCAGCATTCCCTTTGTCAGATATGTACTAGGTGTCAGGTGGGCCTGGTGACTGGGTATTCTGCAGCAGCACTTCATTTTTTCCTTGGAAGATGGAATAGGAAATGAGACAAAACAGTACACACTAGTGGAAAAGTACCTGTATTGAAGTCCTGGATTCTTCCTGGTCCTGTTGCCATATAAAGGAGACTTGGCCTGCTAAAGGCAGGAATGGCCTTTTTATTAATATAACCTCATAGTCAGAGGCTGCAGAAAAAAATGTGCAGCTCAGGTTCCCCAGAGGGGCAGAGTCAAAACTGCAAGCAGACCCCACACACAGCAGGGAAGGCCCTGCTCAGCCAGAGCTCAAGGACAATCTCTAAAGATAAGTGTGGAGAGACTTAATTACCATTTAAAATTGTCCTGGCCTGACCTCTCTACCTGGTGGGTTAACTTTGCTTCTGAGCCTTGTCCTGTGTTAATACTTACAGGCTGTATTTTCTCTTCCAAGCTTAGAAGTGTATTTAGTAACATGATCTTCCAGGTATGGAGGGAAGGTGGCAGGAAGGGCTTAGGGCTCCCCAGTCTCACCTAGAGTTACTCTTCAGGATGCTGCTTGGCTTGGTGCAAGTTCGAGTATGGAGGTTACATGCAGGGTGTTGATGCCAATATATGGGGAGAGGGATTCTTTCCTTCCAAAACCATCTGGAGTGACACTGAAGACATACTTATACACAATTTACATGAGCCCCAGGGGCTTCCCATGCCTAAGAGAACTGGCTAGATAGTTCCTATTACACATTTATTTCCTTAAAGGAGATATTTTATATTCTGCCCTGTAATTCAATTCTTTTGACTCCCCACTCTGCTAAAATGAAAAAGAACATATAGTCCAAACAATTTTTAAAATCCATTTTCCCCCTCCAAATAGTAAATGTGCACAATCTGTGCAGATTTACACACATCTGTAAGCTATGCCTTGTTTATGCCAGTGCTTACAATATTTTAAAAATAAAGTATAATGTTTTTCAGTCTGTATACAATAGTATTTTCTTTTATCAACTCTCCACATACAAATGTATTTCCCTTTTTTTAGGGTGTTATTTCATGTCTAAATAGTAATGTACACAACTGATATATAGGAAGGACACGAATGTTTTACAACAGACATACCAAAGGATGTAAAATACTCATGCTGACTCTTTAGAATACAATACCTAATAACCTGCAGAGTTAGAAAAGCCCACCTAACTTGGTCAGACCCTATTCTATGTGTTGGAGTTAGAGGATTTAGGATCATAGAATGTAGTTTAGAGATGATATAACCCAGGTCTCTCATTTTACCTATGTGGCCACAGACGCTCAGGAGGAAAGTAATTTTTCTCATACTAGCTGGCTTTTCCACAGCACAGACCTGGGGCTCCTGATTTCAAGCAAAAGGCTCTTTCTCTTATGACCAGATAACAGTCTAGATGGAAGCTGTAATTTGGCTCTGGGAAAAAGTGGTGACTGGATTCCAGCAGAGTATTCAGCCATATCAATAGCCTCTGAGTACCAGAATTCCATTCAACCCCAGCCGTCCTCCCAGGGCCTAACTTTTCAAAGTATGGCTGGAGGACCAGGTGCATTGGCCTCACCTGGGGGCTGGTTAGAAATGCAGCAGACCTCCTGAATAAGAATCTGAATTTTAACAAGATAGTTCCCTTGGTGATTTGCCTATAGACTAAATTTGAAGAGAACTACTCCAGGCCACTGTGCCTCTACTGCCAGATAATTTCCTTAAAGCCCTTTTAAATCACTTTCCTCTGATTCATTAAACACCTACAATGGCTTCCTATTGCTTATCTCTTCCTATCCAAATGTTTTTGAAAGTCCAGTGTTTATCTACTAAACCTGGGGAGTACTGTTTCCCTGGTCATATACTTGACTTGCTCTAGAGCTAGATCTGGAAATCTAGCTATTGATATTTAAAGACCTCCTCCAATGACTGGCCTTCAAGAGTCCTTAAATTGGCTGTTTGAGAACTATTGATCCAAAATGTTGCTTAGGAATAACTAAGAATAGATAAATCTTAGAAAACAGCAACCACTACTCCCAACTATCTTGTTTTTCTCAGATGCCAAATCATAAAAACTGTTTTCCTACTGATAGTATTTTCTCTCATTTTTTCCCCTTTCACTGGCTTCTCACTTGCTCCCAATCTGAGATGGTAAACTCTGCATGATTCCCAAATTATCTCTTCCATTTTCCACTGTTAATTATTGTTACCATCAGGAGTGAACTATCCTGGAGGCCTGTTTAGATCAATTGGAGATCCAGGCATTTCGTTGATCTGGCTTCGATATCTGACTACCAGAATTTATTTGGATTATCTGGTTTGCTAACTGCAAGTCTCCACTTACCTCATCATTTCATTAAAGTCCCTCCCAAAATTGTGCTTTGGTTAAAAGGAACAACATTCCTGGAGTGAGAGGGACCATTCATTAGTCAAGGCGAAATCAATTAAGGAGTTCTGTCTTTTAGAGTAAAAGAAAGTATACTTAACTAGCTTTTAAGTTGCACTGACATATCCAGGAAAGGAGATTGTCGTGTATTCCAGAGAGTCATCTAGTTCAGCATGATTGTTTTTGTTCTGACAGGGCTCCTTTCTTACAAGGCAGTGATTTAGGGCGGGGCCAGTCAGCAAAGTATTTTGTACTTAACAAAAATGGCTGTTACCAAAAGCCAGTGCCTCTCCTGGCTGTTCACTGTTACCTCATTACAACCATGATGTTATCTGCTAGGTATCTGGGTTTACCACTGACCACAGCAGAGGCTTGGACATTATTTGCTCAAATGATTTTCTTCTCCTCTTCCTTTTGTTTTAAGTTAAGTATGTGCATGAGGGATCAGGCTGGAGCAGGCCGGGTGGGGGTGGGAGTGGTTATTCCACGGAGCACAATATGTACTTTTTCAGCATTCTACTTACTTTCATAAAGTAGACTTTATGAGCAGTATGCTTGCATTTTTGTTTTCTGACTTATTGTTCTCTATCCTACAATTGTTCTATTAATTTGATAGTATATGGTTTCAGCCAAACATTTGTTCCAAATTCTGCCAGATTAAGGGGAAGTTTCCAGACAAAACACTGCCCAGGGGCCTTCCTATACAAGCCAAACTACTTCAGTTCATCCTCTGGCCACTGCACTATCTCCTTAGAGGTCTTCAGGAGTGGAGTGGGGTCAGTGGTTACACCTGAGCTCAGCCAATTTCAAGGGTACCTCATCTCTCTGTAGCAGGGCACATCCACAGGCAATTCTGGAACCAGCTCAGTGGCAGAAACATGGGTCAGACAGAAGCCATGGGTTAGGAACTTGATCTGAGTATTGAGAAATGAAGTACAGAAGCTTGTAGGGTCAGCTCCATCCTTCTTGGGCTAAGCATTTTCCTTCAGGCGCTGTGCAGGCCTGTTCTCAGAATGACATTCACATTCCACTCAAGTAGTCTGCTTTTGTAATTCCCTGGGGATTTTCATGAGTATAGAGGTCACTGTCTCTGACAATTAAGCTTTGAAGTTAATTCCCAAGATAAATAGAGCAAATTGACACCACTTTGGTTGTAATTTTTCTTGCTTCAAATTCTAGAAGACAACAGTGAACCGGCTGCCAGACTCAGTTCCTGGAAATCCAAGAAACATGGGCATTTTATTTTTTAACCTTCCTAAATGAGGCAATTTAAGGCTGTTAGAAACAACAAAATCCATGTAAACGTCTTAATTCTACAATTTTGCTTGCATTTCTGAGAGGACAGAGAATCATTGTTTCCATTTTTTTTTTTTTTAAGCTACATAAGTAGTGGTTTCTTTTAAAACTGGAATGACAGAGGGTTGTAATCTTTTTAATTCAGACCTTGCAGCAGAAAAGCTGGATTTATTTGTGAACTGTATTATTCAGTAACACACTCTGCATGGAACAGGGAAAGTAAATAACTGAATACATACTTTATAATTACACATGGGAGGAATTCAAAGCTACAGTGAAGGGAATGGAGTTTAGGGGCCTGGGGCGGCAGCTGTAGTTTCTGGCTTCTCCCTCCCTACATGCTGAGGGCCTGAGAGAGAACAGAAACCTGGAGTTCCCAGTAGGCCTCCCATTCTCCCCACAACCGCCTTCCCCTCCTCCCTGGGTTAGTGAGGGAGTTGAGATGAAGGATTTGTCACTCTAGGCCTCAGCTTACAGGGACACAATTAGGATTTACAGAACAAAATGTGAGCCCAGGAGGGGACTCTAGAGATGTATTACACCACTTCCTACACAGTGTTCAGGATACCTCAAGATCTTAATAATTTTGAGGAAAAAAGATTCCATTGTCAAATAAGTTTGAGAAAAGTTATATATTGGAGAATCAAAGTGCATGCTAGCACAACCAAGACTCGGAGAAGGACTATGGTAAAGACATCTGTTTAATCCAGTCTTCCTCACCCCAATTTGATTTCTAAAGTTCCTTTCAGCTACAAAGTTCTGAAGGTTCTTGCTGACCAAGCACTTTCTGCTTTTCAAGTGAGTTTATGGGAAGACAGGGAAAATCATGATAATTCAGATTTTAAAACTCAGATTACAACACACTAAAAAAATAGGAATATAATTAATTTCATTGTCAAGGGAGACCAAGAGGCTGGCACAATTTAATTGTACTAACCTGATCTTTATTCCTTTATTCTGTTTGTTATTTATTTATTTATTTGTGACAGGGTCTGGCTCTGTCAGCCAAGATGGAGTATAATAGTGTGACCTTGGCTAACTGCAACATCTGCCTCCTGGTCTCAAGTGATCCTCCCACCTCAGCCTCCCAAGTAGCTGGGACTACAGTGGTGCGCCACCACACTCAGCTAATTTTTTTGCGGAAATGAGGTTTCGCTACGTTCCCCAGGCTAGTCTCAAACTCCTGAGCTCAAGCGATCCTCTGCCTTGGCCTCCCAAAGTGCTGGGATTACAGGCGTGAGCCAGCACATCTGGTCTCCCAACCTGATCTTTGAATCACAGCACTGCTACTCATCAGCTGTCTGACTCTTGGCATTCATTTGCCTTAGTTTCTCAAGTTAGTTTTTTTTTTGTTGTTCTTTTTTTGAGATGGAGTTTTGCTCTTGTTGCCCAGGCTGGAGTACAATGGCATGCTTGGTTCACTGCAGCCTCCGCCTCTCAGGTTCAAGCAATTCTCCTGCCTCAGTCTCCCAAGTAGCTGGGATTACAGGCATCCGCCACCACGCCTGGCTAATTTTTGTATTCTTAGTAGAGATGGGGTTTTACCATGGCTGGTCTCAAACTCCTGACTTCAGGTGATCCACCCACCTCAGCCTCCCAAAGTACTGGGATTACGGGCATGAACCACCACGCCTGGCCTGTTTCTCAAGCTTTGACCTTTGAATTAAAAATTTTTTCCAGCTCAACTATTGTCCATGTGTGGAATATTGATTGGAGCTTCTTCCAGTAGTCCATACAGTTGTTAAAGCCCTCCTCATTTATTTTCACCATAGAACCTGTTATCAGCTTTAGAAATTGCTTTCTGGTCCATAAATCCAGTTTTGCTGGGAATTATTTCCAAGTAAAGAATTTGTCCTTCCTTTGGGGAGAATCAGCAACTTATTATATTTTTTTTAATTGGAAAGGTAATACCAGTATTGTAGAATCTTTGGAAAACCAAGAAGAGAAGAAAAGAATAGTGCTTGGTTAATGAGCACTTACTACTTGCCAGATACAGCTCTAAGAGTTTCTCTTGTATTAACCTCAAGGCCAAGGCACACAAAGGCACACTGCTCTGCAGTACAGGAACCTAGAAAGGACACTTCAAATTAGTCAAAGGTGGAATAACTATTGAATCTGTCTAGCTATTGCTGAGGGACTAACTAACCATCCAATCACCAAATCCCCCAACCTTTTAAAGGAGGTGTGTAGGTATATTTTAAAGCACAAGCTTTGCAATTGTCTTGTTTTTTTCACAGTTTCGTGGGTATGGCCTTTTTGTGTTCAACCAGCATTCTATAGGTTATTTGCAGTATGCTATAAATCCAGGCATTGATAACGCAGAGTAAACATTTTCTCCTGGTGAGGTGATAACCCTGCATTGCTTTAGCTTTAGACTTCTCTCTAGGGGCCATTGAACTGTGTCTGTGCAGAGACAGTTGGTTTATAGACCGTCAACTGAAGCAGGGCACAATAGTAAGGTAAGGACAGCTGGAGCCGTGGAATGCCACAACAATGGCATGCGTGTCATAGGATGCCAACCTGCTTTTAACACATTCTGACTCATTTCTCCTATTCTCATCTTCTCTAGGCTCCCCACTGCATATTGAAGTATGCTACAAACCAGCCTGTATTAGTTAGGAATCTTGTTTGCAAGTGACAAAAACCCAACTCTAGCTAGTTTAAGCAATAAAGGGAGTTTAGTGGTCCATGTAACTGAAAAGTCCATGAGCTGAATAGCTTCAGGCATACCTAGATCCAGGCACTCAAACCATATCATGAGGGTCTCTTTCCCTTCTTTTCATAATATATGGCCTCATTCTCCTCTACTGCAGACACTCCCACTCTGTGGCCTGGGAAGATGGCCACTTATAGTTCCAGCTTATTATCCTTATAGTTTATAGTCCTAGAGCAGGGAAGTGTGTCTTTCCTTTCATGTTAATAGCACAAGCTCTGGGCCAAGACTGCTTAGTTACACAGTCTATCTCTACCACCTAGTTGTATGATCTTAGACAAGTTACTCTATCTTTGCTTCAGTTTCTTTATCTGTAAAGAGGCGATAATGATAGCATTACCTTATCAAATTATATGATAATTAAATGAGATAATGCATCTGAAGCATTTAAACAGTTCCCAGCACAGGGTAAGCATTCAATAAATGCTAGTAGTAGGAGAAGACCTTCCATAGAAGAGTTGGCTCAGCTTGTGCCATATGCTTATCTCTGGATAAATCACTGTAGGATGGGGAATAAAGGAATCTGACTGGCCAGATCTGAGACACATTCCCACCCTTTTGCACTGGGAGGGCAATGCCCAAACTGCACTGAATCACAGAAAAGTTATTCCCAAAGGAAGGACAAGTAACACTATAGGGCCAACACATGGTCCAGCCCTGACCAAGACAGGTAGCCTCAGCTTTGCCCTCCAGTGTGATTTGAAATAAAGTTGGATTGCCAGCACGATCTCACATTCAGAGATTGAGCCACAGGTCTAATGTGGTCTAAAGTGGAAGTATCATCTCATCACCCTCATTCTGTCAGAACTGCGCCCATATAGATGTCTTGATTCTAGCTTGATCTGCTTGGTTATCCTGCCTAGAACTCCTGGTTCTGCATAGAGCTAGGACACACTATGAACTTCATTTTGCCTGGTTGTGGCCCTTACACAGCCTAGTCTGCATTCGGGCCCCATGCCCCTGCAGTTCTGACTGTCACCCACACAACCACCTACCACTGCTGCCTGGAACTTCTCAGTACCTTGCCTTGCCTACTGGTTTTGGGCCAGCTGGTACCATAGCACACCTGAGCTTGCTGTGTCCTAACATAGCATGCCATTAGCTATCCTGGAGTCAGTTTCCTCTACCCTGCCCTAACTTCCTCTTTTGTTACCCCAAATCCCAATGTGCTTTGGCCCCATTTGAAGAAGATCTGGCTATGCCTTATTTCTTAAAGGCCTTAATTTTACAACTGCATTTGTATGTTGTCTTTTCTTTGCTGGTTATTCATTTAGGGCTTTGGTTCTTTTTCAAAAACCTCTTCCCATTTCCCTGTCTATATTACTGCATTATAGATGCGTGTGTGTGTGTGTGTGTGTGTGTGTGTGTGTGTGTGTGTACTGTTTTACTTTCTCTTGAAGAGAGTATTATTTTCAATGTCTTAGCCCAGGGCACTGATATGGGAGCATCACGAGGTGTGATAAACTTGAGTGTCCATAAGTGGCATCTTGGGTAGAATGGAAAGTTCCATATTCCATATGTTTGCATTAATAGACAACTAGTTTTGTAGCTGACTAATAGATTACATTTCCAGGTCAATGAACAGGTTTTTATTTCACAATGAATGATTCCCTAAATACAAGAACTTCTAAAGAGCAGATAAAAGCAGCTGCAAATGTGATCTAGGAATAAATATCAAGAAAGGAAACCCAAGCAGCCTGCAGAGTTCCAGCTGCTCTCCCCCAACCCTTATCAGCGTTCTAATGGTCAGGCACATTTTGAAGTTGGAAGGCACATTTCCAACAGCTCTTGTCCTTATATGTGGTTCTTGAAATAGTGCAGACATTCTGGTTCCTATCAAAATAGTAGTCACTGTCTCCAAAATTATTCACTTCCTTCTCATCCTCTCTTCTCCCCTGGCCCCTCTTTGGCATCTGCATCTTCCATCCTGATACTCAAGATGACAAATCCTGATTATGGGGAGGCTCTGATGCTACATAGTTTAATATGAGCTGAACAGAGCCAAGTTTAGCCTGTGATTTATGTGATCATTCAACTCACTAGGGCAAACAAGGGTTTCTTAATCCCATACCTTTAATCCTTGCCTCCTCCAAACCACATTTCCATCTTATTGTTGCAGCTGCAGCGGGTTCCTTGAAACTAAACTGCAGTTTTCCAGGGATGGTAATTCCATCTTCCTGAGCTGATTCAAAGATTAAACAGAGTGCTTTAGAGATTGCATTCACAGCAAGCAGCAAGGGCAATCAAAAAGTGGTGTTTGGGCCAACAACAATACAACTTTCAGATGAAAAAGGGAGCTGAAAAAAATCTTTCAAATTAGAGGGGTTTGAATGAGTTTTTATTCTTGACATTGAAGGCTATGGAGCTGCCTTCTATACCATAAAGTGCTAAGGATTTGGCATCTCTATTACCTCAAAACCTGAGTCCCTCAGGTAAACGAGAGAGTGAGGCATACAGTACAGAAAACAGTTTCTCTCCAGTTCTGCTGCCAATCTGTTCCACGATCTTAGAAGAGCTGAGGAACTTGTTGCTGAATAGTCACATATCTCTCTTTAGATTTTCAGTAATTGTCTTTTCCTGCCTTGTGATGCAACAAGTCTGGATGCCTTATTTTGCAGTTTTTACTTGAAATGTAAGCAACCACTATCAATAAGCCAGGCAGAAAAATCAGAACTGTTGAGTCAACAGAAGGATCAAAAATTTCTTATGGGTTTTCAGGAGACCAATGGCAGCCCTGTGCATAGAGAAAAGTAGCAGTGAGTCTGATGAGTGACTTTGGGAGCAGATGGGCCCCAAAGCACCCACTTTGTCTGGTCAATCTGACCTTCTTGTGGCTACTTTCGAGAAAGTTTTGGACTTTAACATCATTCTTATTACAGGATGACATTTCAGAGGAAACCTACCTTTGAATCATTGGTGTGAGTAGTTTTTCTCCTTTGTCTCTCATCATTTCAAAATCAGAGGATTTTGTCCTCTTCCTTCTTGTTGATATCATACTGTGCCTTACACCGGCAACAATTCTGAGACATTTTATGGGCACAGTGTCCAGGCTCCACTCTCCTATGGGAAGAGAAAGGGAGGTTCATCTTCATTCCTCTGAACTCTCACAGCCTCTCATTGCACCTTCTGCTTTCCACAGACCTAGCTTCTAATACTAAGTTTACCTCCTTTTAATTGTTTGGTGGTGAGCCAGTAAATTAAACTGTGCCTCAGGTTTGTTCCTCAGTTCCTGGCTTTTTACAAGGACTGTTGCCTATGTGGTATGACTTAAGATTGTCATTCTCAAATATAAACCCACTTCCACACCCAAAATTCAGTCTGTAGTGATCATTCCTTGGGCTAGTCCCTCTTTTGTCTTGATTTAAAGAATCCTGGGAAGAAATCCATTGGTTCCTTTCGAGGTTGATACAAGATGAGAACAGTGGCTTCATGAGCCACTGAGGGAAAGTATGCATAAAGAAGAAGCAAGGAGCCCATAGAAATAAACTGTACTGACTTCACAACTCTACTCAGGGCTGCCTGCTTACACAACCTTGTCATTTCTTTTTCCTGTGTACATAAAGCCTTTATATAACCAGTTAGGGTAAGCAAAAACTCAATTTAGCAGAGAAACAGAAGCAGATAACGTTTATTTATTGACAAGGGAAGCAATCAGCCTTTGTTCACAAACTTAATAAACAGACAAGGTTCTCCCTGCTGTCTAAACTGCAGTGTGAAGAAACAAGAAGGCAGAGACCTGCCAAGGATGGAGAACAGCCTCCACAAAATTTTCTGGGGCAAAAATGGAATCTTTGTCTTCATGCTTCTCTGCATTCTTCAAATGGACTTTTTGAACCTACAAACCTCCATGAGCTCAAGAAGGCCTGACAACTCTTTCAGGGTACAATGGCTGGTTTTAGTGCTATGGGTTTTCTTTTCTTTTCTTTTCTTTTTAATATCATGAATCTAAACAAATTCCATAGGCGGAAAAAAATAAAAAGAACTGGCTGGCTCAACATAAAACCATTGACATGGTTCCAAATTCTCTCCCATCATTGTCAACCCACACACACAAGCACACACACACACACACACATGAGTTTTTGCAAAACTGTAACCTGTATATATACAGAGTTTTATGTTCTGGTTTTTCACTTCGCTTTATTCCATATACACATTTCCATGACTTGGAGGGTACCCCAGACTTCAACACTTTTAATAGCTAAAGAGTATTCCATCTTATTTATATCTCCGGTTGCGTGACCATTGACCCTTCTACTGTGAGCTTCTGGGTTGTTCTAGCCTAGGGAGACTCCATCTATCTGTGCTTAAGGAAATGCCCCTGGGGTTTCTCAGGCCATATTCACAAGTAGTGCTAGGGTTTAGGTTTGTTTGTTTGTTTTCATGGTTTCCTCTGTCACAGTTTTCATTTTATGTTTGCATGAGGATGTTATTTCTGGATTTGGTTGCTTTAAAAAAATATCATATTCATCTTTGCCAACTATCAATGCATTTGTTCTGAAATGCAATCAAGGCCTACTCGAAAAAGCAAACAATACAAGTGTTGCCACCTGTTGATGGAAATTTTATTACTCTTGTTTCACTAGAGCTCTGATGAAGAATAGCGTGAAAGGAAAAAAGAAACTTTATTATAATTCCCACAAACTCAATCCCCAGACTTATTAACATAATATTTGCATTATTACTGTTCTTTTTGTTATTTTAGACCTTCTTCTAACATGGGTCATTGACTGTAAGCGAGTATACATTTTGCTTCATTACAATTTGCATTAGATATATTTAAAACCTTTCCATTTGATCAATGCTCCACATTTCTTTTTAATTTAAAAGTTTCAAACATCAAACATTTTGAAACCCCATGGATGGTATATACCCTAGTGCTCTACATGAAATGATGTCAGCAAACAGCCAGAATTTGACAATCCTCAGCAGAACCAATTTTAACTAATTTCAAAGAAGAAAAAATAGTTTCCATATTTCATAAAAAGGGTTTTGCTAATAAACATAATAGAGGAAATAGAGGAAGTTATTTTTCTTAAAGCTTCAAGAATGAATATGTATGCATTAAGAAAATAAGCAAACAGCATGCACTTTGATAAACCATAATTTATATAAATCAAAGGACAAGAGTCAAGAATTACAATAGTTTGTAACCAGTGCCTTGTAAATACTATAGTTTAAATATTCAAGTAAATAATAAATTCTAAGAACAGCCCTTACTCAGCGACCAGCAGCGCTTTGTATATAATAGAAGAGCAATAAAATTCTGAATCCCTTTTTATTTGTTTCCTGTTTTGTTTGTTCATTCATTTAATAATATTTGAGCTCTTACTATGTACCAGCTTCTAAGCTAGGTGTGCAGGAATAACAAGTTGAATAAAACACCATCACTATCCATGTATCTAATGTGGAAGTAAGAAAAGTCCCAGTTATGAAATATTGGAATGCAGGTAATAGAAAATAGAATGCGACTAATTGTGACTCAAACATTACAGATGTTCCTGTTATCTCACTTAACAAGAAGGCTGGAGGTAGGTGGTTCCAGAGATGATTCAGTGACTCCGTGAAGCCCAATAATCCAGAATATTTTTGTTTCTCCTCTACAATCCTTAGGGGTTGCATTTTCCTCTTCATGCTTGTCACTACTGGTTGCAAGACGACTGTCACAGTGTCTGGTTTTACAGTCCACATCACAGCAAAAAGAAGGAAGAAGGGGCAATGCCAGAAAGTGATTTTATTTGAGTTTTTTTCTTTTTTTAATCAGAAAATAAAATATCTCTCCCAGAAATATGCCAGCAGTTTCCCTTTTACGCCTTATTGGCCAGAACGGCTACCCCTAGCTGCAAGAGCGCTTTCCAACCTCTGTAGTGAGAAAGAGAAAGGAGATAGAAATGACTGTGGATAGGCCAGGCGTGGTGGCTTATGCCTGTAATCCCAGCATTTTGGAAGGCCGAGGCGAGTGGATCACTTGAGGCTAGGAGTTCAAGACCAGCCTGGCCAACATGGCAAAACCCTGTCTCTACTAAAAAATACAAAAAATTAGCCAGGTTTGGTGGTGTGCACCTGTAGTCCCAGCTGCTTGGGAGGCTGAGGCAGGAGAGTCGCTTGAACCCGGGAGGTGGGTGTTGCAGTGAGCCGAGATCATGCCACTGCACTCCAACCTGGGTGATAGAGTGAGACTGTCTCAAACAACGAAAAAATAAAATAAGTTAAAGGAAAAAGAAAAGAAAGAAATGGCTGTGGATACCCAGCTAACAAAGTTTGCCACAAGGGACCTAGTGTAGTATGAAATGCCTTCAGGCCATCATAGGCCATAACAACTTGAACATTAAAGATTCAACATATTTGCATGCAAGGGTGATCTGGCTGTGACATCTGTCACCTCATTGACCACCAAGGTTAATTGAGCTGATCTGGCTGGCTAGGCGAGTGTTCCCTTCCTCCCTCACCACTCCATGTGCATCTCTCCTGAAGCTGTGCACTCAGTCGAAGTGGATGACCATCTCTGACACAGGAGGACCGGTCTTCGGTCAAGGGTACAGAGTAGCTGAGCTCCCCTGCTAGAACCTCCAGACAAGCTCTCAAGATTCAGCATATTCATTCATGCAGTAGAGGTTTTTTTTTGAAGGCTTTCTCTGGGCCAGACCCTAAAGATAGAGCAGTGAATAAGATAGACACAGCTCCTTCCCTTAAAGAACTTAAAGTCTAAAAGGAGAAATAGATAGTAGACAAATAATTACACTAAAATATTGTGAGCATATTATCACCAGATACTAATGACCTCCACCAGGATTTCACCCCAAATCCATTTGCACCAGGCTGATCTGCAGCTTAGAAACCCAGAAAAGATCTTATCAACTAAACAGACCTAGGGACTCTTTTAACTAGATACGCCCACCCAACCACTGATCCAACCAACCAACTTATTTCAAGGGTGTATTTCAAACACAGGTATTACAATTAGGCTTTTTTGTAGTTTCACAGGTATACCTGTAATAAGCAGTTTTTGTGTTAATCCGCCTCCTCCCAGCTCTTTGCACTGTGTTAAGAACATGGACCCTGACAAGGCAGGTCAAACAGTTTCTTAGGGTAAGGTTGTAACCTTCTGCTGTTCTAACTTCAGCCTCTTGCCCTGCTTCTCCAGGGGCTGGAGGATGCTGCCAGGCAGTGAGCATGGCTGTAGGCCAGCACAGGAGCATGGGGGGCTTGCTCACTGCACATGGGTAACATTTGGACAAACTGGAGCTTCTGGAAAAATCAAAGAACAAAGCCCCAGCCCTGAGAAAAACCTACAATGGACTCCGCCAGGTCCAAACAACGGCTGGGCCACTTGTGGCAACATAAAAGGCCAACATCCCGGCCATGAGTAATGTGCTCTTGGCAGCTGTTAAAAGGGGCCTAAAACCCCACTGGCTCCCAGACCCAGCCGGACGGGCCAGGTGCAGGCTAACAGGAGAGCTGTGTTGATTCTAAAGGCCAGAGATGTTATTTTGAGGTTTGACTGTTTATGTCTCATTACTGCTAATTTCCATGAGTTTGCAGGCCTCGTTCTGTCAACTCTATCCCCTGGTGGAGAAATCTATCTACACATGAAGGCTATTCACTAACCTACCCCAACCCCCAATTTTTTTGTGTGATGAGAATCATTTCTGGGAATACAACAATCTACATGTGGAAGTTTCTGAAGCATTTTCAGTTTGGGTTTCTGGGTCCCTCTCCTCTGAAATTCTCTCACTTGGTATGAGCAGGGCTGGCCTGGGACACATTTAAATGGCATTGTAACCTTCTAGTTCCCCTCCTCTTAGGAAGCTTGTAACTATTAATACAGTGGCCTGTGCAAACACATGAAAATATTAGCTTTCTTTTATGCAGTTAGAAAATTAAATGGAAAAAGATCGGATTCATAAGGCAAAAGAATATATAACATGTGGGATTAAGTTTGACAAGAAATGTCCAGGGGACAAAAGGCTCCTTCCTCCCTCCCCATGACATTTTCGTGTATTCCCCATGTGGTCCTTTGACTGTGTTGGTCCTCATCCCACAGAGCCCCTTCTTGGTCCCAGTCTTACCTTCTGCTGCTCCTAAGACTTTTCTTAGCTTTTTTATTATGGAAAATTCTAAACATATACAAAGTAAATCTAATACTATAATGAACACTCACGTACCCATCCCATTCTGCCCTCTCTATATTATCTATACCTCCACTCTCCCATTGCATTATTATTTTTCTTAAGAGTTATTTAAGGTAAAACTTACGTACATTGAAATATTCAGCTCTTGGGCTCTTAGCTGTCCAGGTTTGGCAAATGGATACATCACCCATGTAACTTACTCCCTTTCACAACATAGAATTTCCCCCTCCCCTGATTCCTTCATGTACCTTCCCAGTCAATCCCCCTCTGAGGCAACCGTTGTTCTGATTTTTTTTTTTTTATACTTCAGATTTATTGTTATTTTTTGGCCTGTTTTAGAACTGACAGCAGGTTTTCTGATTTGTGTCCTATCTCTGAACTCTACTCTTAGTTTCCTAACACTAGAGCTGGCTTATCTACTAAGACAACACACTCATTTGTGGGTAGGTGCTAATGGATAGATGTATTACCTTTCTCAAGTCAGACCTTGGCATTTCACAGAGGTCTTTGGAGAAAGAGACATTAGCCTCAAAGGGTCCCTCTTCTAAGGTGAGATCTTGTGGCAGGCTGTGGTAAGGGAGGCATATGAGAGGCCCCTCAACTCTTATCCCCTGGGGCCTGTTGGATATGGTACCGTATGTATGGGATAATATACGGTTCATAAACTGATACATAGGCAGATCTTGCTTGTGAAATCTTGGCTTATGAACACTGTTTACTTCCTTGCCTTATTACCAGGGGTTATTCTCACTGTTTTGAGCCCATCTCCCTGAGCCAGTTCCCCTAACCCTTTCTTCTGCTTGGCCATGACACTGCTATTGCCTCTTACTCTCAGGCCAGTCCTCATGTGGCTGACAGGGGTGCTGGGCCCTTCCTCATGTTCTGCTTGTCAACTTCTCTGCTGAGGCATGAATTTGAACATTGGAGAGTAACACCTTAAACAAAGGTTTAGATTTTATTTTTTAGAGTTTTGTTTTTGTTTTTGTTTGTGTTTGTGTTTTTGAGACAGGGTCTCGCTCTGTCACCTAGGCCAGAGTGTAGTGGAGCCATCACGACTCACTGCAGCCTTGACCTCCTAGGCTCAAGTGATCCTCCTGCCTCAGCCTTCTGAGTAGCTGAGACCACAGGTTTATGCCACCACCACAGCTAATTTTTTATTTTTTGTAGAGTTGGGGTCTTGCTATGTTGCTCAGGCTGGTCTCAAACTCCTAGGCTCAAGCAGTCCTCCTGCCTCGGCCTCCCAAAGTGCTGGGATTACAGGGATAAGCCACCACACCTGACCTTCTTTTCTACAGTTAATAAATACTAAGTTGTATTCTCTGAGATAGGACAGCTACCTTTTCAGGTAGCTCTGGATCTCAGCAGAGAGGAAAGAATATTTGTTAAGTATCTAGTTTGCTCCAGGCTCTTAATCAGTCTCTAGGATAAGTTAGCAGCAAGATTTACCCCAAATACCTGACTTTTGCAAGTTACTCAGCAGGGCTTTGACCCTCCAGCTAACCTAGAGCTTCAGTGAGGGAGACTTGGTAACATCATTATTATTACAGCTACAATATGTTGAGCACCCACTATCGAGCATCACTTCATACACGTTATCTCTTCTAGTGCTTTTGAAGGCAGATATTTTAGACATTTTAGTCTTCACAGAAAAAGGGGGAGGGAACAAACATTAATTGATTTGCAACTCCCATCTCAGCCTATGAAGTAGGCACTATTATTATGTCCTCTTTTTTTTTTTTTTTTTTTTTTTGTATTTTTTAGTAGAGACAGGGTTTCACTGTGTTAGCCAGGATGATCTCAATCTCCTGACCTCGTGATCCGCCCGTCCTGGTCTCCCAAAGTGCTGGGATTACAGGCTTG
Source organism: Piliocolobus tephrosceles (assembly GCF_002776525.5). Classification (NCBI taxonomy): domain Eukaryota; kingdom Metazoa; phylum Chordata; class Mammalia; order Primates; family Cercopithecidae; genus Piliocolobus; species Piliocolobus tephrosceles. The sequence goes on along the minus strand of NC_045440.1, from coordinate 101,006,873 downwards.
AGCCACCGCACCCGGCCTTTTTATGCCCTCTTAAAGATTAAATGAGATAATACAAATAAGGTCTTTAGAACAATGTCGGCCCCATAGAAAGCACTACATAAACACTTACCTTTATTGTTATTAGGTAATTCACTTGCTCAAAGTTGCATTGCTAGAAAGGAGTAGAGAATGGGTCTTGAGCTGTTGGTTTTTTCCCTCCCACACTCCCCAGAGATGGCTTCGAAGTCTTGGTACCCAGAAGACATGATACTAACATTGAGATCAGTTCTTGGTGGTTGGCAGGGTGTTGGTGGAATCTGCAATTTACAGTGAAATAGCAGAGGTTTCTTCCAAGATGGATGATGTCTTAGCTTGTTTGGGTTGCTATAACAGAATACCATAGACTGGATAGCTTATGAACAACAGAAATTTGTTTTCTCATGGTTCTAGAGGCTGGTCTATTCGAGATTAAGGAGCTGCCAGATCCAGTGTCTGATGAGGACCTCTTCCTGGTCCTTGCTATGTCCTCACATGGCAAATAGGGCAAACAAGCTTTCTGAGGTTTCTTTTAAAAGTGTGCTAATACCATTCCTAAGGAGTCCACCCTCATGACCAAAGGCTAACCTCCAAAAAACATCATCAAATTGGGGGTTAGGATTTAAAGATATGAATTTTTGGGAGTCACAAACATTCAATCCATTGCAGATGAGAAGCCCACCTCTGGATTCCGCTCCCTGGAATGCAACCCGCATTACTGTCTTCTTTAAAAAGGTTATGCTGGTACATCTGCCATTTGCTCAGAGCTCTGGTCAATTAGATGACTGTTAGATCACATATTTATCTAAGACATTGTGTCTGTAGGAAATCAATGAATATAAATATTTATTAAGTGTCTATGGTGTGTCAAGGCAATTAAACAGGAACGTGTGCATTTCAGCAGATTTCTGGAATAATCCTTACCATGACCTAGATGTACTGGTTTCCGTCTGTTTTCTGACTTCATCCTCTGTCCCTCTCCCTTGCTCACTGCGCTCCAAGAACACGGGCTGTCTTTGTAGTCCGTTGACATATCAATCTCATGCCCAACTCAGGACCCGCACGAAGAAGTGCAGATGCTCTTCTTAGAACAGAGTGCTCCTCCTCCACCTCTTTTCATGGCTGGCTCTTTCCCATTGCTCAGGACTCAGCTCCCAAATCCCCATCAAAAAGGACTGACTAACCTAGAACCACTCCCATCTCCACCCTTGTTTTGTTTTTTAATTACTTTGCTCTGTTTATTTCCTACTTAGAACTATTCCCAAACTAAAAATATCTTACAATTACTTAGGAAACTGCATGAGGGGCAGATATCTTAGTCTGATGATTTAATGCTCTATCCCCAGAGCCTAGAACAGTGATCTCAGTATTTGTTGAATGCATGATGAATAACAATAATAATAATAACTTAGGTAATATATTGCTGCCACTCATGGTCATGTGGTCCTCTCAATAACCAGTGGAGACAGGGAGGGCAATTATATTTATACTGCAGGAAGAGAAACTAAGTCTCAGTTGTGAAGACCATAGACACAGTGCTTGTTCCATTTTCCTTCTGAAGCTTTTTTGCACCCTTCACTGCATGTCCAGCACTATGCTAGAAGCTGAAGTGGTTTTTTGTTTGTTTGTTTGTTTGTTTTGAGGAGGAGTCTTGCTCTGTTACCCAGGCTAGAGTGCAGTGATGCAATCTTAGCTCACTGCAACCTCCGCGTCCTGGGTTCAAGCAATTCTCTTGCCTCAGCCTCCCGACTAGCTGAGAGTACAGGTGCCTGCCACCACGCCCGGGTAATTTTTGTATTTTTAGTAGAGATGGGATTTCACCATGTTAGCCAGGCTGATCTCAAACTCCTGACCTCAAGTGATCCACTTGCCTTGGCCTCCCAAAGTGCTGGAATTACAGGTGTGAGCCACCACAGCTGGCTAGTTTTTATATTTTTTTAAACAGGGAGTTTTAACACTCCCTTTCTTTTGAGGACACTTGCTCTCCTTAGCTTTTGCAGGGTTATGCCACAGCAGGAAAAAAAATGCATTTGAGGCAGTGAATATAGGCTCCTTGTAGCATCTCCAGCAGAAGTTGGTGAATCTGCTACTGCTCTGTAAGTCTTTGAAACAGGAGGAATTTTATTCTGCCTTTCATAGTTTCTGGAAAAGCTATCCTAAAATAGATGGGTAAAGTGATATTGGTCACTAGTAAAGGAAATATGAGCTAACCACATTGGCATAAAAAGGAAAGGAGAAACTTCTCTTGGATAAGAACTTGATGTGTGTGGAGGGGCAGAGGATGGATATTTTCTCTGAGTGGTGGGTGCCCTGTGTGACAGAATGATGAACACGTCTTATCTGGGGAAAATTTTTATAAGACTCCATTTTAAAAATCACATGCAGACACACACACACACACACACACACACACATCAATCAATTAGCATTATTATTTCCTTTTCAAAAAGATTTCTCAAATGATAAAATAATTATTTTGATACCCAGATAAAAATTTTTGAGTATATTAAGTACTATACCAGGCACTTTTACAGTTTCCTATTCAATCTTCAAAACCACTGTATTAGGGTTCTTTAGAGGACAGAACTACATATATATATATAGGAAAGTTTATTAAGTATTAACTCACATGATCACAAGGTCCCACAATAAGCTGTCTACAAGCTGAGGAGCAAGGAGAGCCAGTCCAAGTCCCGAAACTGAAGAACTTGGAGTCCGATGTTCGAGGGCAGGAAGCATCCAGCGTGGGAGAAAGATATAGGCCGGGAGGTTAGGCCAGTTTTTCTTTTTATGTTCTAGCCATGCTGGCAGCTGATTAAATTGTGTCCACCCAGATTAAGGGTGGGTTTGCCTTTCCCAGCCCACTGACTCAAATGTTCATCTCCTTTGGCAACACACTCACAGACACACCCAGGATCAATATTTTGTATCCTTCAATCCAATCAGGTTAACACTTAATATTAACCATCACAACCACCCTTTCCTTTGAGATGGGTGTCTAATCTACACTTTTACAGGACAAACCAAAGCTCAGAGATAGTGCTTAAGGATCTTGCCCAAAGTTGCATAGTAAATGGCAGAAATGAATTTGGACCTAAATCCAGTGTTCTTTCTACATTTACATTTTCAAAATGTAGTCCTAGATACGTGTCCTATAACACATAAAACTTGATTCTGTTTGGTGAAAGATGTATTTGTCTTCAATTTTTCAGGAATTTTTCCTTCAATCAACCACTGTTTATTGTCCTTGCGTCATATCCATCTTTCAGGCACATATCAGCACATTTAGCTCTTCCATGCCCCTAAGCATGTGGGGCTGGCTCCACCATCCTGTTTTGAGGACCCATGTTTAGAAATCCATTCTGCTTAAAGAGAGACTAGGACAGTTGAGAGGATGGAAAACAATCCAGTACAATTAACATGTCAATAGCGGTAACATGAGACCCAGTGTTGAGCAATTTGGGCCTGTGTGAACAAACAACTGAAATAATTTCAAGCCCCTTATTTTAAGAGTGAAGTGTGTGTGTGTGTGTGTGTGTGTGTGTGTGTGTGTGTAGGCATGTGTTGCCTACACACAAGACTAGCTTACAGGTTTTTTCTTTTCTTTTCTTTTTTTAAACAAGGTCTTGCTCTGTCGCCCAAGCTGGAGGGCAATGGCACAATCACGATGCAGTGCAGCCTCAACCTCCTATGCTCAAGTGAGCGATCCTCCCACCTTGGCCTCTAATTTTTGTATTTTTTGTAGAGACGAGGTATTGCCATGTTGCCTAGGCTGGTCTCAGACTCCTCAAGGGGTCTGCCTGCCTCACCTCCCAAAGTGTTGAGGTTACAGGTGTGAGCCACTGTGCCTGGCTGGGTTTTTATTTTTTTAATTTTTTTTATTTAAAAAATATATTTTTTATCTTTGTAGATTTAGGGAGTACAAGTGCAGATTTGTTACATGGATGTATTGCACAGTGATAAAGTCTGGGTTTTTTTTTTTTTTGAATTGGCTTTAGCTGAATAATCAATCACTGAAATAAATTTCACCTTAACTTATTGGATTGCCATAAGAATGTTTGGATAGAAAGAAACTAAAGTATCATAGAATCTCAAGGCAGTTCCCACCTGATAAATCCAGCTTCTGTATTTTTGAGATGAGAAAATAGAGGCTAAAAGAGGCTTAAGGGTCTCTCAGTAAAGACAGACCCCAGGTATCTCAGCCTGTGGCTGCCAGAGGCAATTGCCTTGGAGAACTCTGTTCTCACTCCTGGACTTCTGATTGCTCCTAAGCAGAAATATTCATTTGTGCCTGGTGTGGAAGATTATTTTCCTCAGGTTCAGTCACATTGCAGTGTGGAAAGGGATTTAGTTTAATACCTGAGTGGGCAAATGTGGTGCAAGAGGTTTGTACACTGAAATACCTATGTGAAAATCTTCTTACCTGCCATCTCTTGGCGGCATTCAGGTGCATGTGGACACCTTGTCCCAAGGAGTCTGGATGAAGGCCAGAAGTCTTGCACAGCAAATGTGTGTGTTGAATCAACATTTCTGGTATGACTCTCCAGGGACTCTTCTTTGAAGATTATGCAACTCCAGCTAAGAGGATGGGCTTTCCTTACTAGCTTTGCACACTGAATTAACTTTTAAAAAACAAACAACAGCTTCTCTACCCTCTTTTAGACAAGTTTTTATTTCTCTGTTTCTGGCTAAGTAGTGTTTAGAGAAGGGAGAGAGAATTCTGTTAGACATGACAATGTTTTTCTAATTTTTGTTTTAATTCGCAAGTCATATTTAATTTGTGGAATTTGAAAGAAGCATAAATCAAGTGAAAATATTATTGCACATTTAAAAAAAGAAAGCTCTCATTTGTTTTTCAAAATACAACAGGTTCCTCTGCTTAATGATTTTATTTTTGCCATTTATGTGAACCCCAAATTTTAAAAATCATTTTAGTTTCAAAAATAGCCAAAATGGGCTGGGTGTGGTGGCTCACGCCTGTAATCCCAGCTATTTGGGAGGCTGAGGCACAAGAATTGCTTGAACCCGAGAGGTGGAGGCTGCAGTGAGGCAAGATCATGCCACTGCATTCCAGCCTAGGGGACAGAGTCCCTAGGAAAAACAAACCCATAACCAGTGAGACCCTGTCTCAAAAAACAAATAAACAAACAAACAAACAAAAAACACACACATAATCTGTCAAAACTCTTTCTTAGTATCACATGGCCCTGGTTACCTGGCTGAAGTTTTTACCATTTATTATTGTTTCAGGCGGCTTAGGATTATTCATTTCCCTTGGTCTCATAGTTCTGTATGGAAGACTTCTTTTCTTAAAGTAACATCCCTGGTATCTTTTTACCCCCCTACCTCTGCTGTTTGGGCATATGAACTGGGCATGCATGACCCAGCCTCTTGGACTCCACTTCCCTGTTATCTCGGCTGCCTGCAGAGAGTATGTTTTTAGTCTGTTCTCTACATAGTGTTGTTAGTGGGGCACATTCCATCCCTGTGAAGAAAACCTATGGCTTTCCAACTCTTCCTGTGACCAAGCAGACAAGTTTAATTTGGGACAAAATATAAGTCACAGATCTAAAACCATGTTCTCCACTCTAGCTTTACCAGCGATCAAGATAAAGTTTTTTTTCATTTTTGTCGTTGTTGTTGTTCTTGTTTTTGTTTTTTGGAGATGCAGTCTCACTCTGTTGCCCAGGCTAGAGTGCAGTGGTGCGATCTAGGCGGGCTGCAACCTCCTCCCCCTGAGATCAAGCGATTCTCCTGTCTCAGCCTCCGAGTAGCTGGGATTACAGGCGTGCGCCACCACACTGGGCTAATTTTTATATTTTTAGTAGAGACGAGGTTTTGCCATGTTGACCAGGCTGGTCTTGAACTCCTGACCTCATGTGATCTGCCTGCCTCTGCCTCCCAAAGTTCTGGGATTGCAGGTAGGAGCCACGGTGCCCAGCCCAAGATAAAGTCTTGATTTTCAACTGTCTGACTCTTGTGTCTGTCTATCTCTCAGCTGGTCTTAAACTTGGGTGAGGAAAAAAGGGCTTAGCTCTGTAAAACCTCAACACTTATAATGTTGTATAGGCAAATTCTTAATGTTTTTCTATAACCTAATTATTTGGACTAGAAGTAATCTATTTTGGTCAGTATTTCAAGTGTGGAAAGCACTACTATAGAAACTGTAACAAATCTGAATCATTTAGGAATAAGCTTTATTTATTTTTTATTAGTTTTGGTTTTTAAAAAAATTCCCATTACGTACAATTAGAAAAATAGAAAAAAGAAGTAGGATAAATACTCTTATTGTAAGACCCCCATTCAAAATATACTAAAATCACTGTGTTAGCATATTTCCACTAAGAATATTTTCTGGCGTGTACATGGTGGCTCATGCCTGTAATCCCAGCACTTTGGGAGGCTGAGGCAGGCAGATCACTTGAGGACAGGAGTTCGATACCAGCCTGGCCAACATGGTGAAACCCTGTCTCTACTAAAAATACAAAAATTAGCCAGGCATGGTGGTCTGTGCCTGTAATCCCAGCTACTTGGGAGGCTGAGGCACAAGAATCACTTGAATCCGGGAGCAGAGGTTGCAGTGAGCCAATATCATGCCATTGCACTATAGCCTGGGCAACAGAGCAAGACCCTCTCTCCAAAAATAAATAAATAAATAAATAAATAAATAAATAAATAAATACAATATTTTTAGTGAGTAACACATCCTTGTGGCTGCATTAGTAATTTTGTAAGGGAGGCTGCTGATATATGATTGATCACTGCAAAAACAGAATCTTGACTTAAGAATTAGTTGTGGTCTACCTAATTTATCTATACCTAAAGAGCTTTTTATATTTAGACCTTTAGGAAGACAATAATTTGTTGAGAATGACCAATCCACTCATTGTGAAAAGAACTAGAGTTTGCTTACAAGATTACATGCAACAAACTACAAAAAATGAACAGTGACATGTGACTCCAGACCCTAGTTCTTCCTCATAAAGAACTAGTGGTAACCTTTTTCCAGCATGCGTTTCTTCCAGCAGTCCACAGAATTGCTTGTGGCCTGCTGCCTTGCTATGTATGGACCTCACCAGAAGCCATGTGATGCGTCAGCTCTGTTTCTCCTGCTAAGTACAATGGCTGACCACTAAGCTCCCTCCAGTGGGCTATTCACCTATGCTCTCCTTGGGGCTGTAATCTCTTTGCCCAGTCAGTTTTCTCTTGAGCACTGTAACCGTGGGAGGGACATGTTTAACACCTTTCAGTGGAAAGACTCATTTCCTTTGGAGTCTAAGTTGAAGAAGGATATTCTCACAGGCAGGTCGTAGACCGTGTTAAACACTTCCTGTGTGATGTCATTTAACACTGCAATCTCCTACAACCCAGCAGTAATGCACAGGGACTAATGTCATCCACTAATGTGGGCTACGTGGGCTTTATTTTAAAACAGAGTTGTAAATTATGTAATGTACCACATATATCCAATAAAAGACAGGATTTTCGTAAAAATATTCCTCAGAAAAGAGTCACCATATGTTCAAGTCCTTACAAAGTTGATCATACTATAGAAGGCTCCTTCTCAATTATTTTGTTTTGAATAACAACTTACTGTTTAGAGAATACATGTTAGTTTGAAAAAAACTTCAGCCAATGTTAGTTCTTCACGTTTATTGAGGTCATCTGCTGGAATATTTAAAAGTTACTGAAAAACTTGCTATGGAGTCAATAAATTCACCCTATTACTGAGTCAGTAATAACCCTGAAGTTATTACTACACAATTTTAAGTGCTAGTTACATGTATAAAGTAAGTTTTTAAAAAATTACTTTAAAAATATAAGTGGTTATATTAATACATACCTATGTGGCAAATTAGAAAAATTATCTATCCTACAATTCAATAAAAAAAACAAATAATCCAATTAAAAATGGGCAAAGAATCTGAATAGACATTTCTGCAAGAAAACTGTATAAGAGACCAATAAACACATGAAGAGGTGCTTAGAATTGTAAGTCACAGAAGGACAAATCAAAACTACAATAAGATACTACTTCATACCCACTAGGTTGGCTGGAAACAAAAAGTCAGATAACCACAAATGTTGCTGAGGATGTGGAGAAATTAGAATTCTCATACACTGCAAGTGGGAATGTAAAATGGTACAGCTGCTTTGAAAAAAAGTCTGACAGTTCCTCAAATGATTAAATATAGTATTACCATATTCTACTCCAGGTATATGCCCAAGCAAAATGAAAACATATGTCCACATAGAAACATGTGCATGAATGTTTATAGCAACTTTCTTCATAATAGCCAAAAGCTGGAAACACCCAAATGTTTATCAACTGATGAATGGATAAACAAGACATTGTATATTTATACAGTGGAATATTATTTGACTGTAGAAAGAAATGAAGTACTGGTATATGCTACAACATGGACAACCCTTGAACATATCATGCCAAGTAAAAGAAGCGAGTCACAAAGGACCACATAATATATGATTTGATTTGTATGAAAGTCCCAGACAGGGAACTCTATAAATCAGAAATTAGATCACAGGTTACTTGGGCCTGGGGGAGGGGATGGGTAGACAAGAAGGTGGTAGTTAAAGGGTATGGAGATTTCTTTTTGAAGTGATGAAAATGTTTTAAAGCTGATTGTGGTGATGGTTACATATATCTGTGAATATACTAAAAAATATTGGATTGTACACTTTACATTGTGAGTTGCATGGTATGTGAATTCTATCTCAAAAATTCAACATCTGTTGATAAAATATGATTATCCACTGAAAAAAAAGGTCAACTATCCTAATAGTTTATAGCTGGTTGATTGTAGCTTATAATAAAAATTCCAGGGTCAGGAGCCTATATAAAATAAAAAGTAGTATATCCAAATAAGATAAAACAAAACTAAGTTTTTATTTTTGTTTTTGTTTGAGACAGAGTCTCACTCTGTTGCCCAGGCTAGAGTGCAGTGGCATGATCTCAGCTCACTGTAGCATCCATCTCCTGGGTTCAAGCAATTCTCCTGCCTCAGCCACCTGAATAGCTGGGATTACAGGTGCGCACCACCATGCCTGGCTAATTTTTGTATTTTTAGTAGAGATGGGGTTTCACCATGTTGGCCAGGCTGGTCTTGAACTCCTGACCTCAAGTGATCTGCCTGCTTTCGCCTCCCAAAGTGCTGGGATTACAGACGTAAGCCACCACGCCCAGCCGTTTTTGTTTTGAGACAAGGTCTTGTTCTGTTGCCCAGGCTGGAGTGCAATGGTGTGATGATAGCTCACTGGAGCCTCAACCTCCCGGGCTAAAGCGATCCTCCCACTTTGACCTCCCGAAGTGTTGGGACTACAGGCATGAGCCACTATGACCACCCAAAAATAAAACTAATACACAGACATTAGGTCACTCTTGATGGATGTTAGAAAACCAACTCATTATTCTGAAAACTAATGAAGAGAAGGAATCACACATTTATCTTGCTTTTCCTGAAGACTGCACCTTAGTGTAATCGAAAGCTGATAAGAGAACATTTTTCCTTAGAGAAGTATTCTAGCTAACAAATGAAGAAGAAAGGATAGAATCAGAGTATCATCATTTTGCACCCTTTCTGAAACAGTGAATCTAGGTAGTGATGATTAATGGCTATAATAACACAAAAAGAAAAACAACCAACCAGTTAGCCTCTTGATGAACATGCTAAGAAATATTCTTGCCAATAAATAGAATGTGAATGTGATAAAGTCTCTAGAGCTACCTACTAGTTCCCAGGAGATAAATGTGAGTAGAGGAACATGTTACGAGATACCACAGGAATGCAGTCAGCAAAATTCCGGATGTGAGAAACTCTAAAGAGCCAATCAACAAATGAATTGTATGCAAGGAAAAAAGAGCCAGGGGAAGGAGGACACTCATAGATTAAAAGATAATTAAAAAACATATCAACTAAATGCAAGGTATGGACCTAGTCTGGATCCTGATTTAAACAACTTTATGACACAAGTGGGGAAATCTGAACACTTACTACATGTTTAACGATGTGAAGAAATTATTAATTTTTAGGTATTATAATGCTATTGCAGTTATATTTCTTAAAAAGAGCTTTCTCTTAGGGATACATATTGATATATTTTTGGGTGAAATGATAAGATGTCTGGGATTTGCTTAAAAACAATTCAGGAAGGAGGGCATGGAGGATTATGAACAAAACGTTGGCCATGAGTTGATAGTTGTTGAGGTTTTGTTTTTTTTTGTTTTTTTTTTTTTTGAAGTGGAGTCTTGCCCTGTCACCCAGGCTGGAGGGCAGTGGCACATTCTCGGCTCACTGTAACTTCTGCCTCCCAGGTTCAAGAGATTCTGCTGCCTCAGCCTCTCGAGTAGCTGCGACTACAGGTGGTACCACCACGCCCGGCTAATTTTTTTTGTATTTGTAGTAAAGATGGGGTTTCACCATGTTAGCCAGGATAGTCTTAATCTCCTGACCTTGTGACCTGCCAGCCTCAGCCTCCCAACGTGCTGGGATTACAGCCATGAGCCACCTCACCCAACCTTTGTTGATATTTCTATATACTTCTATTTGTGTTCAAAATTTTCTGTAATAAATTTTGTTTCTTTGTTTGCTTTTGAGACAGGATCTTGCTCTGTTGTCCAGGCTGGAGTGCAGTGGCACGATCATGGCTCACTGTAGCCTCCAAATCCTGGGTTCAAGCAATTATCTCACCTCAGCCTCTGGAGTAGCTGGGACCACAGGTGCATACCACCATGCCTGGCTAATTTTTTTTTTTTTTTTTTTTTTTGGTAAAGATGGGGTTATCCCTATGTTGCTCAGGCTGGTCTTGAACTCCTGGGATCCTCCCTCCTTAGCCTCCCAAAATGCTGGGATTACAGGCATGAGCCACCATACCCAGTCTGTAATAATTTTTTTGTTTTTAAGAAGAAAATACTATGTTGCAAATCGTTTGGGTAGAAGTGAAGATGAGGTGGTCAGGAAAATTGGTAGAGAACATCTCTTTAGAGGTGATGGAAGACACTGACGTGAAACATGCCTTTAAAAAGTTTGAATAAAAAGTTTTCATAAAATATGTGAGTGGGAAAAGGCAATTAAAAAAACCATTTTTTAATACATATAATTTTGTATATGCATTTTAAACTAAATTACTAAGTTAAATATTGTAAGAAGATAGTTAAACATTTCATCTGTGCTTCAGTGGCCAAAATGACTTGGCTCTCTGATGAGTGCAGCCCCAGGCTCCAAGTTCCTGACTGCCCTCCTCTCTTGTGGCGGCATTCCTGGAAGGCAGTGGATCTGGAAGCACCAGCGGCCACCCCGCAGACCGTGAGAACTACTACTGCACAAGCACATCCTACCTGACCATGGGGCAGGAGCACAACCACGCTGTGGTATGCAGGGCTGAGGCCTTCCATGCCGTGAAGGCAGCCAACACTTCCAAGTTCTGCCCTCATAGATGTGTTGTAGACCATCTCAACCATCACAATGTCACCAAGAAAAAGCCCTAACTCTGAGCCATAACTCTAGATTTTATGATCATGGTGCTGCCCTGTTTTTACCTATCCTTGGAACTGAAAAACTGTAGCTTCTACAGAAATGTGAGCCTTTGAACAGGGATCTTATTAAGGCTGTTAAATCAAGTTTAGTCTAAAGCTGCCTCCTTACATATTTTCATTTTGGCCTAAAGTTTTCTCCGTGCCTCATGAACTATAACAAGTGGAGCTGTAAACACACTGTAGCCTACATATGTGCCAATCTCTGAGTTTTGACCAATCACATATAGCCAACTATTCAAACTGTGTTCAAATAAGGCAAACGCTGAGCTGTAACCAATCTGGCTGTGTCTGTACCTCACTTCTGTTTTCTGCACGTCACTTTCCTTTTCCTGTCCATAAATCTCCTTCCACCATGTGGCTGCCCTGGAGTCTCTGAGCCTACTCTAGCTCCGGATTTGTGAATCGTTCGTTGCTCAGTTAAACCCTTTTAAATTTAATTTTGGCTGAAATTTTTCTTTTATCAAGACAAATGATTTTTTAGGGTTCTCTCTGATGCAGGAGTTACCTCTGCCACTGCCATCCAGAGGCGCTTGTCAGGATGGTGAAGCTGTTCATCAGAAACCTGCCCCAGGAGGCCACAGAGCATGAGATCCGCTCTCTTTTCAAGCAGTATGGGAAGGTGCTGGAATATGACATCATTAAGAACTACGGCTTTGTACACAAAGAAGACAAGACAGCGGCTGAGGATGCCATACGCAATCTGCACTACTACAAGCTTCATGGGGTGAACATCAACATTGAAGCCAGCAAGAGTAAGAGCAAAGCTTCAACCAAGTTACACGTGGGTAATATCAGTCCCACTTGTACCAACCAAGAGCTTCGAGTCAAGTTTGAAAAGTATGGTCCAGTCATCGAATGTGACATCGTGAAAGATTATGCTTTCATACACATGGAATGTATAAGGAGCGGTCAGAGGATGCAGTGGAGACCGTCAGGGGCCTTGACAACACAGAGTTTCAAGGCAAGATAATGCATGTGCAGTTGTCCACAAGCCAGCTTCAAACTGCCCCTGGGATGGGAGACCAGTGTGGCTGCTATCAGTGTAAGAAAGAAGGTCACTGGTCCAAAGAGGGCCCAGTAGATCACACAGGTTGTGTGGCAGACTTTACCGAGCAGTATAATGAACAGTATGGAGCAGTTCACACGCCTTATACCCTGGGCTATGGGGAATCCAGGTATTACAACGATGCATAAGGAGCATCTATAAGCGATACTATTAGCGATGCTGGGTCTGCTTTTATGAGGCAGTAGCAACAGCGGCTGCAGCAGCTTCTGCATATAACTAGGCAGAGCAGACCATGTCCCATCTGCCTCAAGTCCAAAGTACAACTGTGACCAGCCACCTCAACTCTATTTCTGCTAATCCCTGCGACAGACACCTATTGCCAAGCTCCCACGCTGCTGCCACTTCAGCTGCTATGGCTGCTGCTCCGGCCACCAATTCCTCCTATTATGGAACGGACAGGAGCCTTACCGCGTTGCGCTGCAACCATGCTCCCCACAGTTGGAGAGGGCTATGGTTATGGGCCAGAGAGTGAGTTATCTCAGGCTTCAGCAGCTATACGGAATTCTCTACATGGCATGGCCCAGTATGAACAGGAGCAGTATATGGACCAAGCCTGATATTCAGCCTTTTAAAAACTGGAGGTAGAATAATTGCAGACTGAACCTCTGCTGCGGGCATATATGAGAACTTGCTCCGTGTGGTCCACTTTGCCAGGATGTTTCCACTGCTTCACGTTTCAGTAAACAAAAGAAGTTTGTGACCAGCTATGTTTTCTTTCTTAATTTAATTCTTCTAAGTTGACTTTTCTTTCCTCCTGATACTAGTCTCTGCAGCCTTTCTACTCTGTTCCTTATATTCTCAACCTCTGAACAGTCCTGGGTAAGGATTATGCTGGCATCCCCTTTTTCCTGTGCATTGGAACCCCTCTTATCTTGCTTTTCCTAGGAGTTGAATACTTCTCCCTGCCTACCTGCAGCATCTCCTTTCTCTTTAAAATGACTATGTAGTGGCAAGCAGCCTTTTACTCTTCTCTGTTAGTTCTGGACTCTAACATTGAAGTTAATCTTCTGAAATTGCTAGAACAATTGAGGGTTTTATTGTTGTTTGTTTTTTTATATCTGACCTGTGATGGTGTTACAATATTAGCTGAAATTTAGCCTTGTTTTACTCCACTCCTCCCATTTTTTAATAATTTTTTGACAAATAAACATTTCTAACACTTAAGAAAAAAAAGACATAAACATGAGCATGGTGGTCTGCATATAGAATATCTGGGGCTCTAAACTCCCTAATATTTAAAAGTATAATCACGGTCCTATTGTGTTTCTTATTTCTTTAGGCCAATAGGAAGATATCAGGGTTTTCCTGTGTGACAGATGATAAAAAAGATATTTTGAATGAAAGCTGCAATAAATCTACAAACTATGATTTGAGGTCTTTGCTTAAGCATGAGATATTTGATGAGGACTTTATAATGTGACATTAGTTTTCATACCTTCTGTCAAAAATAATTGCCTAAGGCCAGGCACAGTGCCTTACATCTGTAATGCAGTGTTTGGAAGGCTGAGGCTAGAGGATCACTTGAACCCAGCAGTTCGGCTGCGATTGTGCCACTGTACTCCAGCCTGAGTGACAGAGCAAGGCCCTACTTGAAGGAGAAAGAGAAGGAGAAGAAGGAGAAGAATAAGGAGAACTGCCTAAATTTAGTGGAAATATAAGCTTTTTCAGTTAAACATACTCCTAAAAAATAGCATTTTCTTCTGGGAGTTGACTACTAAAAATAGCATTTTCTTCTGGGAGTCATTAGAAAAAAAAAGATCACCCCCATTGCTGAAAGTTTATTCAAGTTTTCCATCACCTGCCCATAAAAACCCAATTGTTTTAATATTTTAATCAGGATAACTTGGGACTGTATAATAATCAAAGTCGCTCACGTTCAGGCATATATAATATAAGCAATTATGTGTTTTCATTCAGTGCATTCAATGTCATATCCTAGCCATTTCCCTGTGCTATAATGAAAGTGTAGTAAACATAATTTTCATGGCCCCTTAGGGTGTTAGAGTCACTGAAAGAAGACCCACATGGCTAGAACACACTGAATGATGGAGATGCAGAAGGAGATGGTGCTAAAGAGGGGGTGGAGGCCAGAGTCTTTTAGGTTATGTTAGGGAATTTGGATTTCATCTTAAGTGAAAGGCAGGATAGTGGTGATTGGGAGGCTTGGGTTTTATAGTCAGACTGACTGAGTTCAAATCTTAACTCTACACTCTTCTAGTTGTCAGTTTGGGCAAATTACTTAATTTCTCCAATCATCAGTTTCCTTATCTGTAAAATAGGATGATAATCACAGGGTTGTGAAGACTAAGATAGTGCACATGTGTAATACATGATAATCTCTGCAAAGTGCCTGACATATTGGCTATCATTAAGTGCAACAGGAACCCATTGAAGTGTTTTTGTGTAGGATAGTGACATGACCCCATTTACTGTGTTTTAAATGATCCCTGGTTTCCATATGGAGGGCTCAGGGTGATTAGCTAGCTGGCTATCAGAAGAGAAGGCTTGGGCCAGGACAATGACAGTGGGAAGATGCAAGAAATATTGTAGAGGAGAAATTGAGAGAGATTTGTGATCAACTGGATGGGGGTGGTGAGGGAAGAGGATGAATCAAAGATGACTTCTAGGTCTCAGGTATGCTTGAGCTACTGAGCAGATGGGAATCCTTGAGATTTACTAAGAGAGTAGCACTGAATGAAGGGACAATTTGGGGGATGTGTATTGGGGTGTTAAGATCAAGAGTTTGGGACATGTTAAGTTACAAAAGATCTTAGAGATATTTAAGTGGAGATGTGTGTATCCATGGTATTAGACAAATAGGTCTAGAGCTCAGAAAAATCTGAGCTGAAGATAAAAATTTAGGATTAGATATTTCAAATCATGGAAATGGATGAGGTCATCTAAGGAGAGGGAAAGTTCATAAAGAGGACAGAGCTTAGAGCCATCCCCTAAGGAACTCTGACATTTAGAAGTCAAGTAGAGGAGAAATGGCAGACAAAGGAGGGAGTCGTGGAACATCCAAAAAAGCAGAAGAAAGCGCGGGAGAGGATGGCATCATGGCAGCCAAGAGAATAGAGTGTTTCCAGAACCAGGGTGTGCTCAGTTGTGTGGAATGCTTCTGGAGCCTTCCTGGGGCAGCAAAAAGCCTCTTGTGTGTTGCAGGCCATTGCCTGCAAGTAAGGAAGTAAAGGGCACATGTGAAGTCCATCCTTCTGAGAAGGGTTAGGATTGACCCTTTGTCTTCTTTACTGCCCATTCTCTCCCAGCTTGCCTATTAATGATTTATTTGACTCACAGCAGTTTCACATTTCTGTGTAGGGATCAGCTCTACTTTGAAGGCTGAGGATTTCAGACAACTGAGAAGCTCTCACAGAACACGGAAAGCTGCCCTGACCTCCCCAGCTGCCTCTATCCCAGGCCACAGAGGCTTCGGTCATCCCGAGGGAGCCAGCGTGTAATGAGGCTGCCTGAGGGAGCAGGTGGGCAAAGCCCACACATCCCAGCAGTGACCAGATCTGCCCTGTGAGCTACCTGGGAATGGAATTTCAGCCTGGGAACCCCTGCTGCTCTTGCAGTTGCAAAAGTTGCAAGAAAAGGGCTAAGGCAGGCGTGATGTGCAGTCAGAGAGCCTAGCAGAGCCTTCTAGCTCCCAGGCTTTCTTCTCTCTTTTTCTCTCCCCTTTCACCTCTCCCTCTCTTAAACCAATGTAATCTCTAAGCATATTTCTCTAAAGCCATTGATTAACAGAAAATGTGAAGTAATGCTGTTTGGATGGGGAAGGAGAAGCCTTTAGTTAAGAATAGCTATAGTTAATAAAAGCTTATTGTGAATAGTAAAAGCATAGGGGCTTTACAAGTGTTACCTCACTTAATCTTCACAATAATCTTCTGATTTAGGAATCATTATCCCCATTTTACAAATAAGTAAACAGAGGCTTAGAGAGTTAAGAACTTTCCTAAAGTCACATGGCGATAAGTGGTAGAGCTGAGGATTCTATTCTAGATTTCTCTCACGCAGGGTCCAAACCCATCCAAAGGAGAAAAAAATATTCCAGAATGTTTCACTTATTTTGTGATTAAAGATGCTAAGTATAAATATGGTGTAGCATAGTATTCATATTATTTATGATATTCATATTTATGACAATGCTAAGTGAAAAAGTATAATATAAAACTATAGTCTGGGCACAGTGGCTCCTGCCTATAATCCCAGCACTTTAGGAGGCCAAGACAGGCAGATCACTTGAGGCCAGGAGTTCGAGACTAGCCTGGCCAACATGCTGAAATCCTGTCCCTACTGAAAATACAAAAATTAGCTTGGTGTCATGGCGTGCACCTGTAATCCCAGCTACTTGGGAGGCTGAGGCTGGAGAATCACTTGAACCTGGTGGGGGGAGGTTGCAGTGAGGCAAGATTGCACCACTGCACTCCAGCCTGGGTGACAGAGCACGACCCTGTCTCAGAAAAAAAAAGAAAAAAAGAATATAAAACTATAACAATCTTTTAAAAAACACATGAGAAAACAGCAGGAGAAAATATTCAAAAAACTATGTGTAATGTATACATACATCCAAATATCACATTATATACTGTAAATATATATAATTTTTGTCACTTATACCTCACTAAAGCTTGGGAGGGGAAACTATATATGTGTAATTGAATTTGGGGTGATTTTATATTATTCTACATTTTGTACTTGTGATAATGTTAAATTAGACTTCTTTAAAACATGTTTTTAAAAAGCAGGCTGGAGGCTGGGCATGGTGGCTAATGCATGTAATCCCAGCACTTTGGGAAGCCGAGGTAGGCAGATCACTTGAGGTCAGGAGTTTGAGACCAGCCTGACTGGCCAACATGGTGAAACCCTGTCTCTACTAAAAAAAACAAAAATTAGCTGGGTGTGGTGGCGGGCGCCTGTAATCTTAGGACTCGGGAGGCTGAGGCAGGAGAATCACTTGAACCTGGGAGGTAGAGGGTGCAGTGAGCCAAGAACGCACCACTGTACTCCAGGGCGACAGAGGGAGACCCTGTCTTATAAATAAATAAATAAATAGCGTACTAGAAATCAAGGAAACCGGTTTGTGGCCACCAGCGGGACCCTTTGTGACTTCAGTATTTCATGTGTAAATTTATATTACTAGCCAAAAGTTATTAAACAATCACTATGTTCCAGGCATGTTTACAATAAAACAAAATGGAAATCTCCCTACAGTTTTCTAAGGGAGGTATTATTATAGCTATTCTATAAATGAGGAAAGGAAGTCTCAGACAGGATGAATAGGAAAGGCAGTGGAGAGCTTCAGACCTGGCTCTGAATCTTGGCTTCCCTTCCACACGTTAACTGGCTTTGAGAAGGTTACTATCTCAGAGACTCAATAATTTCTACCTCCCAGGGTTCTTGTAAAGAGTAAATGTGATTATGCATATCATGCCCTTGGCACAGAAAAAAGTACAATTATCCCCCAGCATCCATGGGAAATTGGTCCCAGGACTCCCCATGGATACTAAAATCCAAGGATGCTCAAGTCCCTGATACAAAGTGCTGTCATATTTGCATTTAACCTATGCATATCTTCCCATACTTTAAATCATCTCTAGATTACTTGTAATACCCAATACAGTATAATGCTATATAAATCATTGTTATTAATATAATGTATTGTTTCGGGAATCACAACAAGAAAAAAGTCTGTATATATTCAGTAGAGATACAATTTTTTCCCAGATATTTTTGATCTGAGGTTGGTTGAATCCAGATATATGGAACCCATGGATAAGGAGGGCCTACTGTGCTTGATGAACTGTAACTACTATTAATATTAAGCACTTTGCAAAAAAATTTTGCAAACCGGGGAAGGCATAATAGGAATTCAATCCTAGGGCTGTATGAAAGCAAAGTCTAGGCTCCTTTCCCCATGAAGTGCTGCCTGGGTGATCCTGTGGCATCTTCTGTGCTATTTTCCGGGTGTAACAGTTATGATCCTGACATTCTTAAATCAGCTTTTGAAATGATAGTTGAAAACATAGTGCCATATTTTGTTTCTTTTTATTTATAAAAGTCTATCTGTTGTCAAAGGCCTTGGACTCAAGGGTCAGCCCCTGATTTCTCTGCTTAAGTGAGATATGTGGGCTAGCACACTCCAACCCATTCTGGAAAGCACACTTGTGTCTGGATCCCAGGAGAGGGGACTGGGGACTGGTCCACAGGCTGGAGATTTTGTTACTGTCTATGGCCGAGCACGTACCAGGCAGGCTGTGTTTGAATTAGCTACATGTCAGAAGGTTATAAAACACTTTTATTCCCTGTGTCCTCTTAAAAATATTTCTTTCATTTTAAATACTAGAGGAACACTACATTATGTTTAAGATCTCTGGATCCCAAAAATTCTTTAGGGGAGTTGGTTTTCTGCCATTTGTGTAGTTAGCCTCTTCTCTAGGTCTTCTTTCTGTATGCGTTTCTACTGTGCAGAAAGATTAAGTTACCGCTAAGTGAATAATGTAATCTTTCATTCATGTTGCACATTTCTTAATGCTCTTTATGATGATTGTCAGTATTTGGTTAATTCACATAAAATGTTTCAGAAATGGAGAGAAAAGAGTTTATGGGAGTGCAGGTTATGCCACACCTGCAGCCCCCTTTATTGAGAATGATGACCCAAATCAGTTATTCCCTACACATAAAGTGGCTTGACTATTCCCTGAGTGAAATCGATCCTGTTGTTTTGGCCCCAGCTGATTAGACCAGGGATTGGTGTCCAAGCCAAAGACAATCATGTGGAAGCCGGGTATGCAGGAGGTTAAAAGCCTCAACAGAGTTTGTTGTGAAACTCTGCCCGACCGAGAGTCTGTTCGATGAGGATAAACTGACAAGGCTTTCACACAAAGAAGGGTAGTCACGCTTCGTGGCAGGAGCTGTTGTGCCAGTTCTCCATGAGGTCTGGCATAGGGCCTGGCTGGGAAGTCCAGGAACCCAGATTACAGCTAAGGACATGGAGGATGAACTCCACACCCACAGGCAACCTGGTAATCTGAGTGCTTCTTCGCCCAGCAAACCTGAAGAACATCCCTAATATTGACCCTCAGAAACAATATAATCAAGTCCCTTCTAATGGATGAGGAAAACCGAGGCCTAGAAGACGAAAGGACCACATGGCTAGTTAGTAGTGCTCCTGGGGGAGAAGAGCTCTGATTTCTTGATTCCTAAAGTGGTTCTTCAAGCTGTAGGGCTGTCTCATGTTTTGATATGGTGTGGTGATCATATCAGCATGCTTTAGAAGATACAAATTAATAGTTGTCTTAACATTTATTCCTTATGTATGCATTTATTTAATACCTGCTAAGTGGCTACAGCTGAGCCAAGAATCCAGGGGAAAGAAGAGAAAATATAGGCCTTAGCTTCCAGTCATTTATAATCGAACTGAGGAATCACGCACATCAAACTACTTTATAATTAAGTGCCAATGTGAATCTATAAAATGATGGAATAAGGGCTGTATTTACTGCAGAGGATAAAAAGACATTTTTTTTGAGTATCAAATAATAGGATTGATAGTGGTTGACCGATGTGATGCATGGAAACAAACTGTGGAGCTACCAAACTCAAAGGAAAGTGAGACTGATGGATTGGGATCGATTGGTCATGCCTGCCATGTGGATGCTGGAAGTGTGTGTTCCGTGTTGTTTTCAGGTTTCTAGTGGAGGTGGATCCGTTTTGCATAGACACAGAGGTAGACACACAACTTTTCTTTTCTCTTTCTTTCTTTACTTTTCTTTCTTTCTTTCTTTTTTTTTTTTGAGACAGGGTTTCTGTCACCCATGCTGAAGAGCAGTGACACTATCAGAGGTCATTGCAGCCTCCACCTACTGGGTTCAAGCTATCCTCCCACCTAGGCCTCACGAGTAACTAGGATTACAGGCATGAGAGACCACACCCAGCTAATTTTTGTATTTTTTGTAGAGACGGGGTTTTACCATGTTGCCCAGGCTGGTCTCAAACTCCTGACCTCAAGTTATCCACCAGCCTCTGCCTCCCAAAGTGCTGGGATTACAGGCATGAGTGCCTGCACCTAGTCCACACATTTCTGATGCAAGTAATAGCCTAGGCAAAGACTTGAGTGTGTATGTTTGAAGGGTAGTGGGGAGGCTGGACTTGGTCAATTCAAGAATGTGGGCAGATAATAGAGGCAGGTAATAGAATGACAAGTAGAAATTCTTAATGTTACCCTATGACAACGCTACTGTTTGTGAAACTATGTGAAATGAAGGCACCAGTTGGACACTACCACTCCTCAGGAAGGGGGTGTGTTGGGATGTGAAGTAGGAGTGGGGTTGGGGAGGGGATGAGATTCTGGGTGCCTCTCACTTCTACAGCACAGCACTAGTTTGTCTATTTAATACATTGTGATTTTGTATAAGAACATTTTTTGCTTTTGAAGAAACAGTTTTTTGCTTTCATAAAGCAAGCTTGAAAATCACTGGTTTAAGCAACGGAGGGTCTCTGGAGATTTTTCTCTCATGAATTTGATGCCTTAGGAAGATTAACAGGGTACTAGTTTGTAGATGGGATCTGAGAGGGGTGTTAGGGTACTGTTGCAATTTTCAAGTGTAAGGAGACAAAGCTCTGTTTAGGATGAAGGCAGTTGTATCAGGGCAGAGATGATTCATAAAGAACTATTTCAGGGGCATGGCTAGGGAGGGAGAAGTAGTCCCTATCCAAGGATATAAATAATTTTAAATGAAATCATGCTCATCTCAGAAATTTGAACTCTATCAAATTAATTTATCATCTAGGCTATAAATTTTATGAGAGTAGAGAATTATGCCTGTCTTATTTTTCTGTTGCCTGGGACATAGTAGTATTCAATAAATATTTGTTCCCTAAACAAATAAGCAAAAATCAGATGTAATCATTAGGATAATTTCTGCTGCCAGTGGAAGTCTTGACCTCAAATTGGCTTGAAAAATAAGGATATTTATCGTTTCACATACCTGAAAGATCAGAGGTAGAGTAGGTTCCAGGATCAACACAATCAGCAGCTAAGTGGCATCATCAAGGACCCAGGTTCTCTCCCCCTTTCCACTCAGCACCCTTAGCATTGGCTTCCTCTTGAGGCTGATGCTTCTCATGTTGGAGGATGGCTGCCTGTGTCCATCAAGCCATATGCTTCTTTGTTTAAGGACAGCAGCATAGAAAGGAAAATCTTTCCCCTAAACAGATCATACATCCGTACTTCCCATTCCCATTCTCACACAGTAATCAGTCAAAAGAATGCCTTGTCCTGATTGGCCGAGCTCAAATCCAGTCTACCCCTGGAGCTGGGACTAGAACTACTTCCTCTCCATACTGGAGGAGGGCGTGTTAGATACACAGACAAAATTTGAGTCTAGTAGAAAGAAATAAGGGGCATGGGTGCTGAGCTGAGTAAATTTGTCAGTCAGTGTGTGGTCTGAGGACCAGCAGCCTGAGCATCACCTTGGGCCTTGTTAGAGATGTAAGATCTTAGGGCTTACCGTAGGCCCACCAAACCAGAGTCTGTTTTAACAAGAGTCCCCAGGTGACTCATATGCGAATAACATTTGAGAAACATTGCTCCATACCATACGCTTTAATCCCTTTGTGGCCCTTTACCTGGCACAGGGAGCGGATAAACATCTATGTCTTCTTTCAGACTCAGGTGTGAAGAATGATCTTCAGTGCCATTGCTCTTGAGTTCCCATGCCATTTTGTTCCGATTTCTGTTATATATCTTTATCCCATTGCATCATAGTTATTTAAAATATCCAGAATCCCCAAGCACCTAGCTTAGTACTTGGTACTAAAAGGTACTCAATGAGTTCCTATCCATTCGTTCATTTATTCAACAAATTTTTATTGAACATCTATGCTACCTGGTGCCATTCTAGATTTTGGGAACACAACAGTGGACAG
The DNA here is from genome assembly GCF_002776525.5 of Piliocolobus tephrosceles. NCBI lineage: Eukaryota > Metazoa > Chordata > Mammalia > Primates > Cercopithecidae > Piliocolobus > Piliocolobus tephrosceles. The sequence goes on along the minus strand of NC_045440.1, from coordinate 100,984,308 downwards.
AGCAGTCAAAGACCTCTACTTCACAGAGTGTAAATTCCAATCACAGGAATAAGGTATTTAAAGTTACATTATTTGTTATATTAAGTATGTAACTGTAGAGTGAATGAATTAATTGAACACATATTTATTGAGTACCTACTGTATGTTGGGCACTGTTATAAGCACAGGGATGATACCCATGAACAGAAATCCCTGTCTTCAGTGGTGCTTACATTCTAGCAGGATTTGGGGACAGAATGAGAAATAATAAGTACATAGGTAAATTATGTAGCATACAAGAAAACAATAAATGCTATGGAACAAACAGAGCACTTTAAGGGGAATCAAGAATGCTGGGGCCATAGAGATGAAATTTTAAATGTAGTAGTCAAGGTGGCCCTCACTGATGAGGTGACAGTTTGTGTTCTAGTGGGAGGAATGAGTTTTCTGACATGTGACTAGAAGAATAATGGTGTACTGGAAAAAGTTAGGATGTTGCAGCTGTGGCTCAGATATTTTTTTGGAGGAAGGTAAGATAACAAGGTAGTTTGGGCTTGTTGGGTTGAAGCGATTGGTGAGCTATCCAAAGGAAAATGTCCTATAGACAATGAAATATGTGGGGGTGGAGTCTGTTTATGAGGTCGAGGTGGATGTATTAAATTTAGGCATCATCAGTATGTAGAATTCGTTCCCCAAGGAAAGAAGAGAGATGAAAAAAATCAGGGCTCACGTCTGAGGCTTAGAAAATACCCCTTATCATGGGACAGAAGGAAGAAGATATTTTTGTATTGCCCAGAAATATCACTGGGTGATTGACTGAGGTCAGTAGTAAAACAAACAAACAAACCAGCGAACACATTTTACATCTTATTTTTCCATTGTACTGATTATAGATAAAAGAGTACACTTGGGGAGGAAAATACCTGAAGCATGGGCTGCTGAAACTTTAATACTTTTCTGAAAGGCTGTGATAAGCAAAAAATTACTCATAACCATCTGTGACTAGATAAGTTTGGTCAAATTGGCCAGGGCGACACAGGCTGTCCAGTACACTCTGCCTTGTTCTTGCAGCTTCTCCATGGCATAAGCCTGGGAATATGGCCAGGCCTAAGTGGCTGGAATTGAGCCAGCCATGAGTGGAGCCACAGGCCAAGTGTAGGTACTTCACTGTTCAACCCATGCAGAGGAACCAACCTTTCTTGGTGGTAACCTTGGGGATGAAATCAGGGACAGAACTCAAGCTTTGATTGCTTTTTTTTTTAAGTTCTGTTTCCTTCCTTTTCTTTTCTTCTTTTCTTTTCTTTTCTTTCTTCACAAGTCTTGCTCTGTCACCCAGGCTGAAGTGCAGCGGCACAATCTCGCCTCACTGCAACCTCCACCTCCTCAGTGCAGGCAATTCTCCTGCCTCAGCCTCCTGAGTAGCTGAGACTACAGGTATGCACCACCATGCCTGGTTAATTTTTTGTATTTTTAGTAGAGACGGGATTTCACCATGTTGGCCAGGCTGGTCTCAAACTCCTGATCTCAAGTGATCCACCCGCCTTGGCCTCCCAAAGTGCTGAGATTACAGGCATGAGCCACTGCACCCAGTTGCTATTTTCTTTTTATCCATAAAGGACCCCTATCTAAGCAATCCCAATAGTGCCTGTTCTTACCTTCCCTCCCAGTGCTTTTCTCTCTTGGCTAACCGTTGCCTTTATATTGTCCCCTGGTTTTCTAGAGCCAATTCTGCCTTTATTTCATTAGCCCTCTCAAATATATTCTTAGAGAGCTGTAGTATGAAAAATCACACTGAAGTGTGAATTACCAACATTGTTAATAAAAGATAAGACATTTACTGGAATTCACTTGTTCATTTAGTCAACAAATATTTATTGAGTGACTACTATGAGACAAGCATTTGCTAGGTCCTGGAAATAAAGCAGTGAGTAAGTAACAGTTCTGGCATTTGTGAAATACATAGTCCTAATTCGGAAAGAATTAGAGTCAGATAGATAAAGCTTACATGGTAAGAAAGTGCTAAAATAGGGATAAATTTCGGGTCATGTAGTGTTTGGGAACAAAGGTAGGAAAGTGGGGAGAGTGTTCCAAGCAAAGGGGACAATGTGTGCAAAGGCCTGGAAGCAAAAATAAGGGACTAAGAAAAGGTGAGTGCACTGACCGGGAGGCAGTGTCATAGGAGAGCCCGCAGTGGTCAGAAATGGCCAGAGCATAAGGGCTTGTAAACCCCGTTAAGGAATCTGGACTTCATTCTGAGGGCCTTGAGAACTCAGCTAATGGTTTTAATCTGGGGATTGTCATAATCAGATCAGAATCTTAAAAAGATTACATTTGTTGCAGTTGCAGTGTGGAGAACAAATTGGAGGCACAGAGACAGGTCAGGAGGTAACCACAGTCATCCTGGCAGGAGTCGACAGTGACCTGAGCTATATACTGTCAGAGGGAATGAAGATAAAGGGACAGAGTCAAGAGTTAGGAAGAAGGAATTCATGATTGATTGAATGGGGTCAGAGAAGGAGAGAGAGGAGTCAAGGATGATTCCTAAGTCTCTGACTGGGATGGAAATACTCCCTAATGGTAGAATTGCAGGCATCCGTGACCTGGGTCTATAGCATAGATTTTTTTTTTTTTTTGGGTGGAGTGCGTGCTTGTCACACTTAAAATCACATTATGCAAACAGCTGCCTACCCCAAATATTTACCTTTGAGGATCGCTCTGGCACTCATTTTTACTTACTGGCATAGGGAGGTCTTTTGTCATGCTAAGACTGGGAGTGTTTGTGGCCTGAGTACTTTCAGAGTCTAGTGAAGGACCACAGAGTATTTCCTAGAATTATTCAGGGTATTGGCAGTTTTCACCTAAATAGATGATGACTTGAGTCCAACCCCCGGCCCTCACGTCGAGAAGTTTCACTTTTATGCAATCTCTTTTCCCTCTAGATCCCATCATTCCCGCCTCCTGTTTACAGTGGAAGCACTTGACAGCTGGCAGTCTTAACAGTGTGACACACTGAATTGAATCAGCTTTCTTTTACTACTGTTTATATCTGAGCACTATGTATCTCTCTCTCTCTCTCTCTCTCACACAGAGTTTTATTTAAAGATAAAGTCTGCACAACTTACAAAACTTTTAACAAAACCCCAGGCAACCTAAATTGCAATCCCTGCTATGTACATATCGACAGTGCTATACCATAGATATTTAAGTGTTATACATCTAAAGGAATCTACCTAGAAATCATGAATTATCATTAAATATGTTTTATAAAAGTTCTCATTATAATTTATAATGTAACAATGGATGATTAATGTTGCACATAAAGAGTGTTGGAGTCATAAATGAGAATACTTGACAAAGCAAGGAGATTTAGAAAGAAAAAAAGTGCACCTGGTCTGCCTTAAATGCTTCTTAAAAGACTCTTTCAGGAAAGTTCCTGCAAGTGAATTAAGTCTGTTTCTCCAGGGGCTGCCAGCACTTTCTTTGGCCAATACAACAGCTGCACCATGCGGTGCTGAGCTGCAAAAGGCACAGCATGTGTCTGTGGTCACTGCCCCAGCCCTGGCAGACTGACCTTCAGAGGCTCTTAGCTGGCACATTTAACAACTGTTAGGAGGCCAGATTTTTCACTTGTGCAACAGTGTATAAACCATTTGCTTTCAGCAGTCCATGTTAACTGAGTAGAAGGCATTTGTAAGTCGGACAGCACGACCATCTTTCAAATTAGGCCTCTTAGTTACTGGCATTGATAACCATGCTCAAGGCTAAGATGATAAAATGATACCGTTCTTCAATTCAAGGACAAACACAATGCCAAGCTGACTGGTGTTTTAGAAGATGTATCTTTACCAAAATAATAGTTTTTCTGTACATCTGTGCTTTCAGATAATGGATTGTCGTGAACCCTGGCCTAAACTCCTAAAGAGTTTCACATCTCTGGAATTAGAAAAAGATATAGTTTTATAGGTGTTTTCTTTTCTTCTTCAAGGGATTCTTGTTGCTGAATTATGTGTTCTACCAAGGCCTGTGGTGGAAGAGGGTAGGTTTGTGAATTAGAAAGGTCCAGTAAAAACTTTTATTTATGTGACCCCTGGTGGCTGGTGGGAGTGATTGGTAAGCCCAGACAATTTTTCTTAAAGGCTAATTTCCTTCTAATAACAGAGTAGCAGATTGATGCCTGGGTCTGGTTGGTGTTTCCTGAGATTCTATTGTTGCTTGCTGTCACATAGACAAGGTACATAGAAAAGTAAATAAATGGGTCTACATTCATTAACTTATCCTCCAGATATTGTGATTAAAGGCTGCTGTGGCTATTGGCTGCCCCATTTTGACTGCCTGTCTTAGGTACAAAGACGTGAACGAAAGCGAGAGTAGGAATTCCTGGGTTGGGAATTATACTTTTACCAATGCAGAGTAAATGAAAAGGTAGAAGGCTGTAGAGAAATTGGGATGAATCAGAATCATGTTGGCTTCCTTGTTCCTTGTCAAGCCCAGGTGTCCCATTTTACTCCAGCAAGGGCCAGAGCACTGGACTGGGAGCCAGGGCAACTGGGTACTTTGTCCCAGCACAACCATGGACTCACTGGGAGACTGCACAAATTGATTCCCTCTAAGCCTACATTTCCTCAGTGGGAAAATGAAAATGCTTGATCAGGCAGTGCCAGTTTCTGGATCTTCTGGAACTGGTTGCTTTGCTTTTTACTATTCCCCACACTGCTAGAGATGGCTGGGGTCTTCTCCTTAGAGATACTTCTAGTTCAAAGCTTGCAGAAATCAGTAACCGTGTGCCTTCTTTTCCGACAGATTTGGAATTGACCGTGTAGATAATCTCCATCAGCAGTTCTTAAAGTATAATCCAGAACCAGTGGAACTTGTTAGAAATGCATATTCTTTGGACCCCCTCCAAATCTGCTGAATCTGAGATTGTGGAGGTGTGGTTCAGCAATCTGTATTTTAACAAGCCCTGAATTCAGGTGATTCTGACGCATGCTAATATTTCAGACCACTGATCTAAATGAAATATAATGCATTCGTTGAGGGTAAAAAGCATTGGACTCTTGTTCTATTATACCTTGCTGATCTTGGTCCCAGTTGTTATTTTTATCTTTTAAAACATGCCCAAGGACACTGGAGATAAGATGAAATTTGAAATGAGCTGAGTCAACTCTGTATGTCAAAAGGTTGTCACATTTAAAAGTTTCTGCTTTTCTGGTGGGGGACAATCACAGAGTGGTTTAAAATATAGCCCCAGGCCTGAGCAAAGGGAACTTTGGGAAATGTAGTTTATTTATTTATTATAGGAGTGCTTTGCAGGGGAGGGAGGTTTCTGGGAACTGTCTCCCTGGAGAGGTATGAAGTTTTCCAGGGTACCCCAGACTTGGCTGAAAGAGAGCCATTTCTGCTGTCGCTGGCAGCAACTCTCTGTAAAAGCCCATGCATTTTATCTTTGCGTGTTTGTTTGTTCTGCCTGTTGAACACTGGCTCTCATACCATCTTGTTCTGTAATTCAAAACTGACTTTTTAATTAGGTCTGAAAAGGAATGGTTCCCAGGCAATTCCTTTACAAAACTGGTAAGGACAGTTGCATTTGCTTTGACTTGTTTTGATGTAATTTGTCTGAGAGGGCTGCAGGGTCGCTCTGTTTTAAGTTATATTGGGCTGGCCTCTCCCCTGTGTTTGTAGTGGGTGGGAAGGAGGGCTGAATTCTGCTCTTGGGAACTTTGTGGGGATGAGGAGAAGATCCTGGCAGACTTTTCTCTTTCATTTTTAGACAGTAAACTGAATTGGTTCATGTGTTTAAGTCCACCTGGCTCAAGTTTAGCTGTTTGGCCAGAGGAAAAGGTTTAAACAGCTAAATTACAGGGACCATGGGGCCGCAAGAGAGCAGACTGGAAATGGTGACTGGTGTGCTAGTTCAGAATTTCCCTTTTCAGGTTCTATCTAACACAGACTGGAGACATTCTAGTTAATTTGCATACTTGAAAGTTGGGATTCTAATCTGACTTCTCAATAGAGAAAATTACTATTGAGAATTCTTTTTTTTTCAATATCCAGGTGTGGGACCCTCAGGAGGCCTGGAAATCAAGGATCCAGTTGCTACCAGAGCATCCTCACTTTGTTTTGGTGGTCTACACTTTTATTTAAGATTTACTTTGGAGAAAATGTTCCACTGCTTTACAAAGTTTGAAAACCACTGATTCAGACTGGGGGTGTCCAGCCCAACCTTGGCCCTATAAATCAGGTTCATCTACTCCCTCCTAGTCCACAGAGCTAGGCTCAGACACAGGAGGCACTGGGACCACTCCTCCTCAGCTCCTGTGCTATTTGATTTTTCCCAATAGCTTGGACTTTATTTATTTATTTATTTTAAAAATTTTTATTTTTGAGACAGAGTCTCTCTCTGTCACCCAGGCAGGAGGGCAGTGGTGCGATCTCGGCTCACTGCATCCTCTGCCTCCCAGATTCAAGTGATTCTCCTGCCTCAGCCTCCTGAGTAGCTGGGATTACAGGCACGCACCACCATGCCCAGCTAATTTTTGTATTTTTAGTAGAGAGAGGTTTTCACCATATTAGCCAGGCTGGTCTCGAACTCCTGACCTCAAGTGATTTACTCACCTTGGCCTCCCAAAATGCTGGGATTACAGATGGGAGCCACTGCGCCTGGCCCCCAGTAGTTCAGACTTTAGATCCACCTCTTGACCCACATTCAGCCATCCCTCTGCTTCCCCCCAGCATATGAATACTCACTCAGGTCTCCAACTGTCTGGCATCTTGTCACATTGCTAAACACCTGCTTCAGAGACAGAAAGGCCAGCAAACGCCTCGAGCCATATGTTCTCCATAGCTGCTTGGCTTTGTAGTACTTTGTCCAGGCCTACATAACAGCTCTTCTTAGTGGCCTTGTCCAGAATGGAGTCATCCCTGCTGACTGCTCCTTGCTCTGGGGTCATCTCTACTAATGTGGTTTCGCAGAAGTCTACTATCAATAGTTATATCATGTACATCTATTTTCCAGTTTCTATATTTTTACAGTCATCTCAATTTCTGTGGTCTCATATTGGTGTGTGTGTGTGTGTGTATGCTTTTACTTTTATAATCTTTTCATTTCTTTACTCCATTTAGTGGGATTTCAGAAGTAAATGGAGGCAAACATATATGCTGAATGTTGTTTTACTAGAAATAACTTATATTGTATAAAATAAGTGTTTATTTTGATGCCATTATAGATTCACAGAAAGTTGCAAAAATGCAAGTTGAGTATTAATTATCCAAAATGCTTAGGACCAGAAGTGTTTTGGATTTCGGATTTTTTCAGATTTTGGAATATTTGCATTATACTTACCAGTTGAGCATCTCTAATCAAAAAACCCGAACTCCAAAATGATTCAATGAGTATTTTCTTTGGGCGTCATTTCAGCATTCAAAAACTTTCAGATGTTGATTCCGGGGGAAATGGATGGTTGTCTCTGTACTGAACATGGACAGACCTTTTTTTGGTCATTATTTCTTAAACGAAACGCTATAACAACTATTACATGGCATTTGCATTGTATTAGGTATTATAAGTAACCAAAAGATGATTTTTTTTTCTTTTTTTGAGGCAGAGTCTCGCTCTGTTGCCCAGGCTGTAGTGCAATGGTGCCATCTCAGCTAACAGCAACCTCCACCTCCCAATTCAAGCGATTCTCCTGCCTCAGCCTCCTAAGTAGCTGGGATTACAGGTGCGCACCACCATACCTGGCTGATTTTTGTATTTTTAGTAGAGATGGGGTTTCACCATGTTGGCCAGGCTGGTCTCAAACTGCTGACCTCAGGTAATCCACCCACCTCGGCCTCCCAAAGTGCTGGGCTTACAGACATGAGCCACCGTGCCTGGTCCAAAAGATGCTTTTAAGTATTCAGGAGGATGTGTGTAGGTTATATGCAAGTACTCCACCATTATGTATAAGGGACTTAAGCATTTGTGGATTTTAGGGTGTCCTGGAACCAATCTCCTATGGATAATGAGAAATGACTGTTTCTCTCTTTTTCTGACCTCAGCATGTTGGGAACAGGGAGGGGAAAGCAAAGGAAGCAATTAAGGGGGTCATTCTGAGAAGAGCAGGAGTTCCCCCAAGGTGTACTACTACTACATCCTGTAAGCTCCGGACAGCCAATGTGGACACAGTAAGGAAATCTTCCACGGTAGCACTTATTAGCTACCATAAGGAAAGACATCACTGAGCCCTTACCACCAAGACTATTTTGCTGTAACTTCTAGTTTTCAGTAATGCCATTGATAAGTTTTGTGCCCATAGGATTCTCATTCCTATATATGTGATCTATTTTTTCCCCTCTCTGAAAGTCTTCAGGATATTTCTTTATCTGTGGTGCTCTAAAACTTCACAATGATATTCTAAGATGTGAGTCTATTTTTATTTATTGCCCTGGGTACTTACTCAGGGAGCCCCCTTTTTAATCTCCATTTTATTTTTTTTTTAATAAAAAAATCCCCATTTGGAGGTAATCTCAGACTTTTTACAAAGTTGTAAATATAGTACAAAGAATTCCCAGATTCCCCAAATGTAACTTGGTACATAAGCATACCAAGGAATGAATAATACAATAGCTTATCCTACAGACCTTATTTAAATTTTGTCAACTGTCCCATTAATTTTCTTTTCCTGGTTCAGGATTGCAATGGACTGAATGCTTACGTCCCCTCAAAATCAGTATGTTGAAATCCAAACCCCCAAGATTATAGCATTAGGAGGTAGGGCTTTTGGGAAATAATCAGGTCATTATACAATTTCATAGTACCTCTCCTGTATAGAATGTATCCCAGTTGTAACTTCAAGTTTCTTTTTGTGATTTGATTAATTTGTCTCCCCCATTAGAATATAAGCTTCATGAGGGCAGTAATCATGTCAGGTTGCTTTGGTCATCATTATATTCCCAGTACCTAAAATAGTGTTTAGCACATATTATGTCCTCAATGAATATTTATTAAACAAATGAATAAATTCCTTTAAAACATTTTATGATGCTGGGAACCATTGCTAAGAAAATTGTTTTTGCTTAAAAACTCAAAGAACACTGCAATACCATCTTCCAAGTTCCCTGTGTAGTTGGGCATGGCATTGTAAAACAGATTAAATAAACCTCGAACAAATGAACTACCCTGTTAACAATGAGGAATGTGTTAGCCAAATCACCTATAACTCATTGTAACTGGCCACATTATTATGGAGAATGGCCTTAGGGACTTGAACAAACTTCTCATAACATACCAGAGTCTGGTCTTACCAGGAGTAGAAAATCACTGGGTAATTAACTGAACCAAGACCAGGCCTGCTTCCTTGCCCCAGCACAGATGTGCACTGATTTCAAGAGGGCACAGTTTATGTTTCATGGTGAGTAAAGGAGGCTTCAGACCAAGGACTTGACAATGACTAGTGATGTGGAAGCCAAACTTTTCCCTGTGTTTTAAAAGTGCAAAGATGGTGTCAAATTCAACATTTGTGGCATTTCTCAGAGTTTTATGATTTAGGTTTTTGTTTTTGTTTTTGTTTTGTTTTGTTTTGTGTTTTGTTTGAGATGGAGTTTCGTTCTTGTTGCCCAGACTAGAGTGCAATGGCGCGAAATCGGCTCACAGTAACCTCCGCCTCCCAGGTTCAAGCAATTCTCCTGCCTCAGCCTCCCAAGTAGCTGGGATTACAGGCAGGCACCACCAGTCCCGGCTAATTTTTTGTATTTTTAGTAGAGATGGGGTTTCTCCATGTTGGTCAGGCTGATCTCAAACTCCCGACCTCAGGTGATCCACCCACCTCGGCCTCCCAAAGTGCTGGGATTATAGGCGTGAGCCACCGCGCCAGGCTGATTTAGGTTGTTGTTTATTAGAAAAGCATTGCATTTATTTGTAACAGCCAAAAATTGGAAACATTTCAAATATCTTTCAGTTGGGCGAATAGTTAGACTGTGGAACACCTATATTGTGGAATACAACTCAGCAGTAAAAAGGAACAAGTTATTGATATGCACAACACCGCCAATGGATCTCAAGGGAATTATGCTAAGTGGGGAAAAAGCCAATATCAAATACATATTGTATGATTCCACTTATATAACATTTTCAAAATGACCAAATGATAGACATAGAGAACAGATTAGTGATTTCCAGTGGTTGGGAGTGAGAAGAGGGGGAAAGGCATGACTATAAGGCAGCAGTATAATGAATCTTTATGGTAGAACAGTTCTGTATCTTGATTGTGGTGGTGGTCACGTATGCCTACACTAGATAATATTGCACAGAACTATGTACACGTACACACACACACACACACAACTACATCTAAAATTCGTGAAATCTGAATAGGACCTGTCAATTGTACCAATGTCAACTTCCTAATTCTGATCCTGTACTAGAGTTGGTAAGATTTTGGCATTGGTGAAATCTGGGCGAACTATACATGAAACCTCCACATGACAGGTTGAGCAACCCTAATCTGAAAACCTGAAATCTGAAATGCTCAAAATCTGAAATTTATTAAAACAAATGTTCAGTGCAATGTATTTACAAGAACAAAACAATTTAAGCAATATAAATACTCATCAGTAAGGGATGAGTTAGACCAATTATTTACATGCAACATTAGGAAAACATGGAGTGAAATGAGGGCATACCTATGCTAAACTGTTACAAGTGGTTGCCCTGGGAGTAAAGAAATACATATTAAATTTTTCTTTGGATATTTCAACATTGTTACACTTCTTTTGTAATTTAAAAAGTTTTAAAAATATTGTGCCCAGAAAAAGAGAGAAACAGTCATTTCTCATTATCCATAGGAGATTGGTTCCAGGACACCCTAAAATCCACAAATGCTTAAGTCCCTTATACATAATGGTGGAGTACTTGCATATAACCTACACACATCCTCCTGAATACTTAAAAGCATCTTTTGGACCAGGCATGGTGGCTCATGTCTGTAAGCCCAGCACTTTGGGAGGCCGAGGTGGGTGGATTACCTGAGGTCAGCAGTTTGAGACCAGCCTGGCCAACATGGTGAAACCCCATCTCTACTAAAAATACAAAAATCAGCCAGGTATGGTGGTGCGCACCTGTAATCCCAGCTACTTAGGAGGCTGAGGCAGGAGAATCGCTTGAATTGGGAGGTGGAGGTTGCTGTTAGCCGAGATGGCACCATTGCACTACAGCCTGGGCAACAGAGCGAGACTCTGCCTCAAAAAAAGAAAAAAAAATCATCTTTTGGTTACTTATAATATCTAACACAATGCAAATGCCATGTAATAGTTGTTATAGTGTATCGTTTAGGAAATAATGACCAAAAAAAGGTCTGTCCATGTTCAGTACAGAGACAACCATCCATTTCCCCCCCTATTTAAATGTGACTGCCCCTCTGGCTTCAGTTGACTGAATTAAGGAGTGAATTTTTTATTCCAAATAGGCCATTCAATGTTCCTTTTTCAGGAATTTGGAAAAAGGATGGAGAGATCTCTCTGAGCTAGACTCTTCAGTGGAGAAAATGTTACAACTCATGGACAGTGGCATTACCATCTGCCTTAGGAATGGAGCAGCCTCTGTCTTCAAGAAAAAAGAATGGAGCACACAGGGAGAAGAAAACAGAAGCAAGACAGGTAAAGAAATGCCTGGTTGCAGTCCCTCCTCAGACCAGTCAGCAGTTTTGGTATTGGGTTCCTTTAGATGTTTACTGTCCTTAAAATAAATTCTTTTTATTTACCTTAAAGTGATGTGTTACTTGGAAACAAAGGACTTCAGTAATACAGAAGAGTGTTTGGATTTCCTTGCAGATATTTTAGCTCAAGAGAGTGATTTAGATAGTTTTGATGAAATTTTGTAATATGCTGTACTTTCCTTCTGGCAGACTAGCCTAATCCATAAGTAATGTGATGAATGGTGGAGAATGACCTCATCAAGCCCCAATGAATGTACACTGTTGGGTAGTTTCCAAACTGGATGGTTAGTCATAAGACTTGCCTGGAGGCACTTTTTAAAAATGCAGATTCTGGACTCCCCCTCACCCTTAGCTATGGAATGAGAACAGTAGAGGGAAAACAGGAGAGAAATTAGTTTTGCATAAGGGTGCCTGTATAGTTTTGAGAGATTCCATGTCAGATATTCAACTTTCTTTTAATCTTTTCTCTTAAAACAAAAAACAAAAAGAAAACCCTTGTTGATAACGTGCTTGTGCTTACCATAGGCCTTTTCTCACTTTACAAAGAAAGATAGACCCATCGCCATCCCAAATCAAGCTGGCCTTGGGTATGAGAACTCCCAGGACACCAAAGAGAAGATTCCTACGATGATGTGGTTCCCAGATAAGGCTGAGAAACTCTTATTTAGAAAACCTTATTTCTGAGAGTAAAACCAGCATTAGAAATAGCCATTTTGGTATTGAGATATTTGGTTGAGTGTGATGGTAGGAGTAATGATAATTGTTGTTTAACATCTTTCTGCTTTAATCTAAGCAGCCCTGTCCTAGTGGTTCCTCTCAATAAGGCAGCTGTTAAAGAATGCATTACCTTGTGAGTGAAAAAAGAGGATATTGGACCAGGCTAAGTGGCTCACGCCTCCAGCACTTTGGGAGGCTGCGGTGGGTGGATCACCTGAGGTCAGGAGTTTGAGACCAGCCTGGCCAACATGGTGAAACCCCATCTCTACTAAAAATACAAAAACTAGCCGGGCATGGTGGCATGTGCCTATAATCCCAGCTACTTGGGAGGCTGAGGGCAGCAGAATGGCTTGAACCTGAGAGGCAGAGGTTGCAGTAAGCCGAGACTACGCCATCGCACTCCAGCCTGTGTGACACAGCGAGACTCTGCCAAAAAAAAAAAAAAAAAAAAAAAAAGATATTGTTATGAAGGAGTGAATGCCAATATATTTAAAAATATTTAAATATTGATTATTTTTTACCTCTTCAATTACTTATTCCTAAAATGTATCATTGATTAGGAAGGAATCCATAAACATATACATCTACTATATACCCACAAAAATTAAAAATAAAAATAAATTTAAAAAGGAAAGGGAAGCAACTATAAACACTCAAAGCAGTATAGGTGAATGATTCTGATTATTTTAAACATTTTTCATGAGTACCCATATTTTCAGGAATAAGCCATGGATAAATTTTTTATTTATTTTGGACTACTGTATATTATTACATAAAGAATATAGTTAAAATTGATTATCAAATCATATCATGAAATATTTATTTCAAATATGGTCAATTCTCTTTAAAAATCTTTTTTGAATGAAATGATTTTTCTTTTTTTTTGAGACAGGGTCTTACTCCATCACCCAGGCTGAAGTGCAGTGTCATGATCCTAGCTCACTATGGCCTCAACCTTCTGGCCTCAAGCTTCTAGCCTTCTCCCTCTTTGGTCTAATTCTCATTTTTATTTATTAAACTTTGCATATTTTCTTCTTTTGATTAATAAGAAATAAAATGGGGGGAGGGAGCCCAAGATGGCCGAATGGGAACAGCTCCAGCCTCCAGCTCCGAGTGTGAACAACACAGAAGACGGGTGATTTCTGCATTTTCAGCTGAGGTACCGGGTTCATCTCACTGGGGTGTGTCGGATAGTCGGTGCTGGTCAGTGGGTGCAGCCCAACCAGCAAGAGCTGAAGCAGGGAGAGGCATCGCCTCACCTGGGAAGTGCAAGGGGGAAGGGAATTCCTTTTCCTAGCCAAGGGAAACTGAGACACACAACACCTGGAAAATCGGGTAACTCCCACCCTGATACTGTGCTTTACCAAGGATCTTAGCAAATGGCACACTAGGAGATTGTATCCCACGCCTGGCCTGGAGGGTCCCATGCCCATGGAGCCTCCCTCGTTGCTAGCACAGCAGTCTGAGATCTAACTGCAAGGTGGCAGCGAGGCTAGGGGAAGGGCACTCACCACTGCTGAGGCTTAAGTAGGTAAACAAAGCCACTGGGAAGCTCGAACTGGGTGGAGCTCACTGCAGCTCAAGGAGGCCTGCCTGCCTATGTAGACTCCACCTCTGGGAACAGGGCATAGCTAAACAAAAAGCAGCAGAAACCACTGTGGATGTAAATGTCCCTGTCTGACAGCTTTGAAGACAGCAGTGGATCTCCCAGCACGGAGGTTGAAATCTGAGAACTGACAGACTGCCTGCTCAAGTGGGTCCCTGACCCCTGAGTAGTCTAACTGGGGGACATCTCCCACTAGGTGCAGACTGACAACTCAAACCTAACATGGCTGGGTACACCTCTGAGACGAAGCTTCCAGAGAAAGAATCAGACAGCAACACTTGCTGTTCAGCAATATTATATCTTCTGCAGCCTCTGCTGCTGATACCCAGGCAAACAGGGTCTGGAGTGGACCTCAAGCAAACTCCAACAGACCTGCAGTTGAGGGTCCTGACTGTTAGAAGGAAAACTAACAAACAGAAAGGACACCCACACCAAAACCCCATCAGTACGTCACCATCATCAAAGACCAAAGGCAGATAAAACCACAAAGATGGGAAAAAAGCAGTGCAAAAAAGCTAGAAATTCAAAAAATCAGAGGGCATCTCTCCCTCCAAAGGAACGCAGCTCATTGCCAGCAATGGAACAAAGCTGGATGGAGCATGACTTTGATGAGTTGAGAGAAGAAGGCTTCAGTCGATCAAACTTCTCAGAACTGAAGGAGGAACTACGTACCCAGCGCAAAGAAACTAAAAACCTTGAAAAAAGAATGGAAGAATGAATAACTAGAATAACCAAGGCAGAGAAGTTCATAAACGAACTGATAGAGATGAAAGCCATGACATGAGAACTACATGACAAATGCACAAGCTTCAGTAACCGAATCAATCAACTGGAAGAAAAAGTATCAGTGATTGAAGATCAAATGAATGAAATGAAGCAAGAAGAGAAGTTTAGAGAAAAAAGAGTAAAAAGAAATAAAGCCTCCAAGAAACATGGGATTATGTGAAAAGACCAAATCTACGTCTGATTGGTGTGCCTGAAAGGGACAGAGAACAGAACCAAGTTGGAAAACACTCTGCAAGATATTATACAGGAGAACTTCCCCAACCTAGCAAGGCAGGCCAACATTCAAATTCAGGAAATACAGAGAACGCCACAAAGATACTCCTCAAGAAGAGCAACTCCAAGACACGTAATTGTCAGATTCACTAAAGTTGAAATGAAGGAAAAAATGTTAAGGGCAGCCAGAGAGAAAGGTCGGGTTACCCACAAAGGGAAGCCCATCAGACTAACAGTGGGTCTCTCGGCAGAAACTCTCCAAGCCAGAAGAGAGTGGGGGCCAATATTCAACATTCTTTAAGAAAAGAATTTTCAACCCAGAATTTCATATCCAGCTAATCTAAGTTTCGTAAGTGAAGGAGAAATAAAATCCTTTACAGGCAAGCAAATGCTTAGGGATTTTGTCACCACCAGGCCTGCCCTACAAGAGATCCTGAAGGAAGCACTAAACATGGAAAGGAACAACTGGTACCAGTCACTGCAAAAACATGCCAAAATGTAAGGTCCATTGATGCTAGGAAGAAGCTGCATCAACTAACATGCAAAATAACCAGCTAATACCATAATGACAGGATCAAATTCACACATAAAAATATTAACTTTAAATGTAAATGGACTAAATGGTCCAATTAAAAGACACAGACTGGCAAATTGGATAAAGAGTCAAGACCCATCAGTTTGCTGTATTCAGGAGACCCATCTCACATGCAGAGACACACATAGGCTCAAAAAAAAGGGATGGAGGAAGATCTACCAAGCAAATGGAAAACAAAAAAAGGCAGGGGTTGCAATCCTAGTCTCTGATAAAGCAGACTTTAAACCAACAAAGATCGAAAGAGACAAAGAAGACCATTACATAATGGTAAAGGGATCAATTCAACAAGAAGAGCTAACTATCCTAAATATATATGAACCCAATGCAGGAGCACCCAGATTCATAAAGCAAGTCCTTAGAGACCAACAAAGAGACTTAGACTCCCATACAATAATAATGGAATACTTTAACACCCCACTGTCAACATTAGACAGATCAACAAGACAGAAAGTTAACAAGGATATCCAGGAATTGAACTCAACTCTGCACCAAGTGGGCCTAGTAGACATCAACAGAACTCTCTACCCCAAATCAACAGAATGTACATTCTTCTCAGTACCACATCACACTTATTCCAAAATTGACCACATACTTGGAAGTAAAGCACTCCTCGGCCGGGCGCGGTGGCTCAAGCCTGTAATCCCAGCACTTTGGGAGGCCGAGATGGGCGGATCACGAGGTCAGGAGATCGAGACCATCCTGGCTAACAAGGTGAAACCCCGTCTCTACTAAAAAATATAAAAAATTAGCTGGGCGAGGTGGCGGGCGTCTGTGGTCCCAGCTACTCGGGAAGCTGAGGCAGGAGAATGGCGTGAACCCGAGAGGCAGAGCTTGCAGTGAGCTGAGATCCGGCCACTGCACTCCAGCCTGGGCGACAGAGCGAGACTCCATCTCAAAAAAAAAAAAAAAAAAAAAAGCACTCCTCAGCAAATGCAAAAGAACAGACACTATAACAAACTGTATCTCAGACCAGAGTGCAATCAAACTAGAACTCAGGATCAAGAAACTCAATCAAAACCACTCAACTACATGGAAACTGAACAACCTGCTCCTGAGTGACTACTGGGTACATAACAAAATGAAGGTACAAATAAAGATGTTCTTTGAAAACAATGAGAACAAAGATACAACATACCAGAACCTCTGGGACACATTTAAAGCAGTGTGTAGAGGGAAATTTGTAGCACTAAATGCCCACAAGAGAAAGCAGGAAAGATCTAAAATTGACACCCTAACATCAAAATTAAAAGAACTAGAGAAGCAAGAGCAAACTCATTCAGAAGCTAGCAGAAGGCAAGAAATAACTAAGATCAGAGCAGAACTGAAGGAGACAGAGACACAAAAAAACTCTTCCAAAAAGCAGTGAATCCAGGAGCTGGTTTTTTGAAAAGATCAACAAAATTGACAGACCACTAGCTGGACTAATAAAGAAGAAAAGATGATCAACATCATCATGATAGCAAAGCCTGGCAGAGACACAACAAAAGAAAAGAGAATTTTACACCAATATCCCTAATGAACATCGATGCAAAAATCCTCAATAAAATAAGGGAAAACCGAATCCAGTCGCACATCAAAAAGCTTATCCACCATGATCAAGTGGGCTTCATCCCTGGGATGCAAGGCTGGTTCAACATATGCAAATCAATAAACGTAATCCAGCATATAAACAGAACCAAAGACAAAACCCACATGATTATCTCCATAGATGCAGAAAAGGCCTTCGAGAAAATTCAACAGCCCTTCATGCTAAAAACTCTCAATAAACTAGATATTGATGGGACAGATCTCAAAATAATAAGAGCTATTTATGACAAACCCACAGCCAACATCATACTGAATGGACAAAATCTGGAAGCATTCCCCTTGAAAACTGGCGCAAGACAGGGATGCCCTCTCTCACCATTTCTAATCAATGTAGTGTTGGAAGTTCTGGCTAGGGCAATCAGGCAAGAGAAAGAAATAAAGGTTATTCAAGTAGGAAAAGAGGAAGTCAAATTGTCCCTGTTTGCAGATGACATGATTATATATTTAGAAAACCCCATCGTCTCAGCCCAAAATCTCCTTAAGCTGATAAGCAACTTCAGCAAAGTCTCAGGATACAAAATCAATGTGCAAAAATCACAAGCATTCTTATACACCAATAATAGACAAGTGGAGAGCCAAATCGTGAGTGAACTCCCATTCACAATTGCTACAAAGAGAATAAAATACCTATTAATCCAACATAGAAGGGATGTGAAGGACCTCTTCAAGAACTACAAACCACTGCTCAATGAAATAAAAGAGGACACAAACAAATGGAAGAACATACCATGCTCATGGATAGGAAGACTAAATATCGTGAAAATGGCCATACTGCCCAAGGTAATTTATAGATTCAAAGCCATACCATTAAGCTACCAATGACTTTCTTCACAGAATTGGAAAAAACTGCTTTAAAGTTCATATGGAACCAAAAAAGATCCCACTTTGCCAAGTCAATCCTAAGCCAAAAGAACAAAGCTGGAGGCATCACGCTACCTGACTTCAAACTATGCTACAAGTCTACAGTAACCAAAACAGCATGGTACTGGTACCAAAACAGAGATATAGACCAATAGAACAGAACAGAGCCCTCAGAAATAATACCACACATCTACAGCCATCGATCTTTGACAAACCTGACAAAAGCAAGAAATGGGGAAAGGATTCCCTTTTTAATAAATGGTGCTGGGAGAATTGGCTAGCCTTAAGTAGAAAGCTGAAACTGGATCTTTTCCGTACTCCTTATACGAAAATTAATTCACGATGGTTTAGAGACTTAAATGTTAGACCTAAAACCATAAAAACCCTAGAAGAAAACCTAGGTAATACCATTCAGGACATAGGCATGGGCAAGGACTCATGTCTAAAACACCAAAAGCAACGGCAACAAAAGCCAAAATTGACAAATGGGATCTAATTAAACTAAAGAGCTTCTGCACAGCAAAAGAAACTACCATCAGAGTGTAAAGGCAACCTACAGAATGGGAGAAAATTTTTGCAATCTACTCATATGACAAAGGGCTAATATCCAGAACCTACAAAGAACTCAATCAAATTTACAAGAAAAAACCAAACAACCCCATCAAAAAGTGGGCAAAGAATATGAACAAACACTTCTCAAAAGAAGACATTCATACAGCCAACAGACACATGAAAAAATGCTCATCACTCGCCATCAGAGAAATGCAAGTCAAAACCACAATGAGATACCATCTCACACCAGTTAGAATGGCAAACATTAAAAAATCAGGAAACAATAGGTGCTGGAGAGGATATGGAGAAATAGGAACATTTTACGCTGTTGGTGGGACTGTAAACTAGTTCAATCATTGTGGAAGACAGTGTGGCGATTCCTCAAGGATCTAGAACTAGAAATACCATTTGACCCAGCCATCCCATTACTGGGTATATACCTAAAGGATTATAAATCACGCTGCTATAAAGACACATGCACACGTATGTTTATTGTGGCACTATTCACAATAGCAAAGACTTGGAACCAACCCAAATGTCCATCAGTGACAGACTGGATTAAAAAAATGTGGCACATATACACCATGGAATACTATGCAGCTATAAAAAAGGATGAGTTCGTGTCCTTTGTGGGTCATGGATGCAGCTGAAAACCATCATTCTCAGCAAAATATTACAAGAACAGAAAACCAAACACCACATGTTCTCACTCATAGGTGGTAATTGAACAATGAGATCACTTGGACACAGGAAGGGGAACATCACACACCGGGTGCTATTGTGGGGAGTGGGGAGGGGGGAGGGATAGCATTAGGAGATATACCTAATGTAAATGACGAGTTAACGGGTGCAACTCACCAACATGGCACATGTATACATATGTAACAAACCTGCACGTTGTGCACATGTACCCTCGAACTTAAAGTATAATAATAATAATACAAAAAAGAAAATGTGGCAAAAAAATAATAATAATAAAATGCTAGCTTCTGGATTTTTAGCAATGCATACCCTTTTCTTTCATTAATTCATAGGGAAATTTTGATCATGTATTTAAACAAAATTACAGAGTTTGATATTTTTTAAATTACCAGACTGTTTTTTTAGAGCAGTTTTAGGTTTACAGAAAAAATGAGTGAAAAGTACAGACAGTTCCCATATATCTTCTTGTTTCTCCCCCTCCCAACATTTCCCTGATTATTAATATCTTGCATTAGTATGGTACATTTGTTATGATTGATGAGCCAATATTGATTCATTATTATTAACTAAAGTCCACAGTTTACATTAGGGTTAATTCTTTGTGTGGTACATTCTCTGGGTTTGGACAAATGTATAATGACATATACCCACCATAACAGTGTTGGACAGTAGAGTTTTACTGCTCTGAAATGCTCCTGTGCTCCACCTGTTCATCCATCTGTCCCCCACAACTCCAGGAACAACTGACCTTTTATTGTCTCCATAGTTTTGCCTTTTCCAGAATGTCATATAGTTGGAATCATATAGTATGTAGCCTTTTGGGATTGGCTTCTTTCACTTAGTAATATGCGTTTGAGGTTCCTCTATGTCTTTTCATGGCTTGATAACTCATTTCATGTTAATGCTGAATAATATTCCATTGTATGGATGTACTACAGCCTATCTATCCATTCACCTATTGAAGGAAATCATTGTCATGTTCAAGTTTTAGAAATTATGAATTCAGCTGCTATGTTTATTAACTAAATAATAATATGCTATGAGTTATTGGCATAAATATGTTATTTATTAACTAAACATTCATATGCAGATTTTGGGGTAGACATGGGTTTGGGTGATACCAAGGAGCAAAACCGTTGCTTCATAATTAAGAGTATGTTTAGTTTTGTAAAATACTGCCAAACCAGCTTTCACACTGGCTGTATCATTTGCATTCCTACCAGCAATGAATTGAAGTTTCTGTTGCTCCACATTCTCATCAGCATTTTGTATTATCAGTGTTTTCCATTTGAGCTATTCAAATAGGTGTGTAGTAGCTTCTAATTTTTATTTTAATTTGTAATTCCCTAAGGACATATGATGTTGAACTTCTTTTCATATGCTTATTTTCCATCTGTATGTCTTTTTTGGTGAAGTGAGATCTTTTCATGTCTGTTGCCCATCCTTTATCAGATATGCAAATATTTTCTCCCAGTCTGTGGCTTGTCTTTTTATTTTCTTAATGGAGTTTGATTTTTATTCTTGGTTCTTATTCTTTCTCAAAAAATGAACACCAGATTTTGATCAAAATAAATTTTTCAGAAGAGTACTATGACTTTTATGATACCTCTAACTTCACAAATAACCTAAAAGTTTAGTCACACATTCTATTACATTTCTACAAAGTATCAGGTTGGTGCAAAAAAGTTTTTGCTTTGTTGAAATTTGCCGTTTGATATTGGAATATATTCTTAAATAAATGTGGTTATGTTATATATCATTTTAATGCACACTTCTCACTTTATATTTTTGCTAATGACTTATTACTTGCTGTTTATTTTATGTATTTTTGAGATGGAGTCTCACCCAGGGTAGAGGGCAGTGGTGCAATTTCCGCTCACTGCAACCACTGTCTCCTAGGTTCCAGCAATTCTTCTGACTCAGCCTCCCAAGTAGCTGGGATTACAGGTGTGTAACACCACGCCTGGCTAAATTTTGTATTTTTAGTAGAGACGGCATTTTGCCACGTTGGCCAGGCTGGTCTCGAACACCTGACCTCAGGTGATCCACCCACCTTGGCCTCCCAAAGTGCTGGGATTAGAGGCTGACCCACTGTGCCCAGCCTATTTTATATTTATTGTAGGCTATGGAAATGATGTTAGACAAAAAGCAAATTCAAGTGATTTTCTTATTTGAGTTCAAAATAGTTGAAACAGCAAACTGATTTATTATCTTGCTTAGCACGTTTGAATAACATGTTATAAAATTGATATATTAATTATCATTTTATCAATTTAATCTTTTTTAGTAATATTATATAGTACTTCCCTGAAGATATTTCTCAGTTGTTTTCCATAATGTTTTTGAGATATGAATTAATACATTAATTTGAATTGAAAAAACAAAGTCATTGCACACTGATTAATTTTTGGAAAAAAAAGAAAAAGACTTTTTGTGAAAGTGAAATAAGGCTGATTGGATTGACAAAGAGGATTCGCTCTTTAGGTTTTTTGTGGCAGGTATTTTCCAAGACTTGAATGTACTGTTTCCTCAGCTCCCAGTTTTGACAAAAGTACATGTAAAATATGTTAAGAACAGTTTACTGAAAAAAGTTGAATTGACAGAAGTGTAATGTAATTAAGATTGATATGGGTATCCTAGTCCTATCTAAATCCAAAGGATAAAACCTGATGCCTCGAAGTGAAGGGAGTAACAACGATAGTCAGCCATCCGTATCCGTGGGTTCAGCATCTGTGGATTCAACCAAGCTCAGATAAAAACTATTCAGAAAAAAGTTGTGTCTGTACTCAACATATATACACTTTTCGCTTTCTTGTCATTATTCCCCAAACAATATGATATAACAACTATTTACGTAGCATTTATACTGTATCAGATGTTACAAGTAATCTACAGATGATTTAAAGTATACAGGAGGATGTGCATGGGTTATATGAAAATACTATGCCATTTTATATTAGGGACTTGAGTATCCGTGGATTTTGGTATCCTAGTGTGCATACACAAATACACCAATCTGTGGCCAGGCGTGGTGGCTCACGCCTATAATCCCAGCTACTAGGGAGGCTGAGGCAGGAGAACTCCTTGAAACCAGGAGGGGGAGGTCACAATGAGCAGAAATCGCGCCACTGCACTCCAGCCTGGGAGAAAGAGCAAAACTCCGACTCAAAAAAAAAAAAGGATTCTCTATCAATAGACTTTTTTGACCGGGCATGGTAGCTCACCCCTGGTAGCTCACCCCTGTAATCCCAGCACTTCGGGAGTGTTATAAATAAAGTTTCAGTGCAGCAAAAGAAATAGCACTCGAATATAAAATTTTCTTTTTAATTCTCAGCAAGGTAAGTTACTTCCAGAGAAGGGGGCACCCTTACAGATGGAGCAATGGTGAGCGCACACTTGGACAAGGAAGGGAAAGGGTTTCTTATCCCTGAGGCGCATGGCCCCTGCTGCTGTGTTGTTCCCCTATTGGCTAGGGTTAGACGGCACAGGCTAAACTAATTCCGATTGGCTAATTTAAAGAGAGTAACGGGGTGAGTGGTTTGGCAGGAAAAATGGTTATGACAGAGCAGGTAATCGGAATGAGTCATGGTGGAGTAGGTAATCGGAATGAGTCAGGGTGGTGCCAGTGATTGAAAAATGAGTCAGGGTGGAGCAGTTAGTCGAAAAAGTTGCTTTATGAGGAAGTTAAGTTTAAAAGTAGAAGGCAAAGAATTGAACATAGTGACATATTGACTCTTTGAAAAGAAATTTAGAACTCATATCTAACAGGAGGCAGAGGCGGGTGGATCACTTGAGCCCAGGCGCTCGAGACCAGCCTGGCCAACATGGGGAAACCCAGTCTTTACCAAAAATACAAAATAAGCTGGGCATAGTGGCTCACACCTGTAATCCCAGTTACTCAGGAGGCTGAGGCCTGAGAATTGCTTGAACCCAGGAGGCAGAGGTTGCAGTAAACTGAGACCACACCACTGCACCACTACACTGCCTGGGCGACAGAGCAAGACTCAAAAAAAGAAAAAGATTTTTGTTGTTGTTGTTGTTGTTGCAACAAATTTGGTTATGATTTCCTAACACCAGTTTGAGCAGGTCAGTTCACCCAGAACTCTCGGGCCAGTTTCTTTGTTTATAAAATTAGACCAGTGACTATTTCTTTTAGGTTTCCTAAACCTCTATAATTCTTTTATTTTATTATTGTCTTAAAAGTGTCTGGAAAACATTTTTAAAGTACTATATAATTATTTCAATATTTTTTCAAGTGTTTTTCCCCTACAAAACATGGAATGACTGGGCTGGGTGTGGTGGCTAATGCCTGTAATCCCAGCACTTTGGGAGGCCAAGGCAGGTGGATCACCTGAGGTCGGCAGTTCGAGACCAGCCTGACCAACATGGAGAAACCCCATCTCTACTAAAAATACAAAATCAGCCAGACGTAGTGGCATATGCCTGTAATCCCAGCTATTTGAGAGGCTGAGGCAGGAGAATTGCTTGAACCCGGGAGGCGAAGGTTGCGGTGAGCCGAGATCATGCCATTGCACTCCAGCCTGAGTGACAAGAGCGAAACTCCATCTCAGAAAAAAAAAAAAAAAAAATGGAATAACTGAATTTATTAGTAGAGTATTACTGCTAATTTTTTTTAAGTGAGCCTAAGAGTGAAAAGTCTAAACAAACAGTTGAAGGCATTTGTTCCATCATCTTAAGCTTTGGAGTTTGAAAAGTAGACTGTACAGTCTCCTGAGATAGAACAGAGACAATATGGAGGATGTCAAACTGCCCATGATTTTACATTCCAGACTCACATAGAATTGTAAGTGCTGACCTCATACTGCTTTGTTATCAAAATGCCTGTTTGTATTGTCATTACATAGCCTAGATAAACCTTAAAAGACCTGTTTACTTTGAATCTTTAGATATATGGTTATGCATGTTGTTTCTAAAACCTTTTGGAATAGATGTCATAGTTCAAAATCACAGTTATCTATCTAATCATTCTAGCTAACAAAGCTTACAAAGTGTGTAACAAATTCTTAGATAATACTGCAAGGCTATGTTTTAATGGAATAGCCAGGATCTTTTTGTTCTGGGCGGAACAAAATTTCCTTTATCTTTTCTGCAAGGAGTTGGCAGTTTACTCAAGGGCATTTCTAGCTTTTCAAAATGCAAATTTACAAGCACATTGCCTACAATTAAAAATACATATATTTGTTTTGATCTGCACAGCAGTTCTCAGCAATAGACGGGGTTGCTGCCATTAGTCACATTTGGAGAAGCTAAAACATAGAGACTGAGGCTTTCTCACTTTCACATAGCTTCTTAGAGACAATTAAGCAACAAGTTTATTGAACCCTACTAGGAACAAGTCACTATTCCAGTCCTAGAAGTCATCTATAATATCCTGGCCTCAAGAGACTTTCCTCTAGACCTGGGCAGGAGAACAAAGCTTTGTGGAGCTGCAGTGTAGTGAGAGTGTTCCTGTGGTCCTTCCCAATACAAATGCCTCTCTGCCTCTCTTGGCTATGCCTTTGGTTTATTATGGACATTCCTGGGCACTACTTGGTTTGTTAACTTCTCCAATGGCAGACAGAGATCAGTGATTTCTGACTCTAGGGCAGACTCAAAAGTCTAGAATTTAGGGACATTTCTCCTGAATACGATAATGTGGTGGCTGGATCCATTGAGAGATTAATTTCTCTTAGGTTTCTTACAGTAAGAAAGCATGAAAACAATAAGTAGAATTTTTCTCTCTTGGTCTTTGACCCACTTCAAGCAGTCAAGTGAGACTGCTTTTGTTCTCTGGTGTCATTAAAATGCTTTTCCTTCCCCAACCTCTCAAGCCCTAGGTTCCTAAAGGTGCTGGATTATCCAAGAAGCAGAGGGACCCCAAAGGCTGAAAGGGGCTAAGTGGAACAGCTTGTCCCATGTTGTACCCCAGAAGGGATTGGACATTTGATGGGCATGGGGAGCAGTGGTGCTAGGGGACCAGACTGAACACCAAGAACCATTGCCTTTGGTGCCATGATGGAAGTTTACTATGACTCTGCTTGGCACTAAGCATAATGGAGAGAATAGGGTCCTTCACCTTAGAACAGACCCTGTAGGCTTGGTCAATAAGCATCTGCTACTATGATAGCCTGAGAAATAAAGGCTCTTCTACCATTTCCTGGGTACCACATTATCCTACCCCTATCTCTACTGTTGGGCTATCCAAAGGAGGAGGAGAAAACTCATACTAATCATTGTGATGATGATCTACCATGCATTGAAATATACCATATATTTGGCACAGTGTTTACTCAGCAGGACAATTTGTGAAAAATTTCACGTGGCAGAATAACTTGATTACAGAGTTAACTGTATCTTGTGTTCAAGGTTGTAGGCTCATCAGCAAAGAATGAGAGGAATTTTTCCAGATCTCTTCCAACAAAGAAGCCTAGGCATTGTGTTCTGAAGCCTGGATTTCTTTTAACCTCTGGCAAGAATGAAATGGTCTTTATTTATAAAGGTCTAAATCCCAAGTGGAAACTTAAAGGACTGAGCTTCTGGATTTTATTTTGCCTGAAAAATATTTTAAGAGAATGTGAACTAGATGCTTGCATTTAAAAAACAGAAGTTTTCATATAAAAACTGAAATTTCCAGTACCTCTTTAAAAACCAGAAGATTTGGTAACATTCAGCCTAACTTCTCTGTGACAACAGGCAGTTGGGGATGAGCTGGAGCTCCAACTCAAGACAAGAATGTTCTTTCCAGTTTGCCTGAATGTCTTTTATGGTACCAACATCCTTAAAGAATATTTCTGCCTGGCTTCTACAGGTATTTGAGTTTTTGATCTCTGGTCTGGGTCTATTGATGGGAAAAGAACTGAATATTTCCACACAATTGAGGAAGATTGGCTCGATCCCAGAAGTAACTTCCTCAAATCTGGACAACAGATTAGGATCTGGAACCTATCCATTGATGCTATATGGGTTTAAAGCTTTCTGATTATTTATTCAGAAAAATATGTAGTGCAAACACTCATTGGGTAATGGACAGTTGTCATGTATTGTTTCAAAATAAAAATTGGATCATACTGTTTACAACTTGTATTTTTAATTTACTGAATATATTTAAAAATCATAAACAAGGGCCAGTTGTAGTGGCTCATGTCTGTAATCCCAGCTGTTTGGGAGGCTAGGGTGAGGGGATTGCTTGAGACCAGGAGTTTGAGGCCAGGAGTTTGAGACCACCCTGGGCAACATAGTGAGACTCCATCACTAAAAAAAAAAAAAAAAAAAAAAAAATTAGCAGGATGTGATGGTGTGCACCTGTAGTCCCAGCAATTGGGGAGGGGAGGCTGAGGTGAGAGGATTGCTTGAGACCAGGAGTTCAAGCCTGCAATGAACTATGATCTCACCACTACACTCCAGCCTGGGTGACAGAGGGAGACCTTGTCTCCAAAAAAAATTATAAACATCTTGAATATATATATACACACACACATACATATATATACACATGCATACACACACACACACACACACATATAGGTTACAAAGGAAACAATGAAGCAAGACTATCCATTTGAGTTGGCCATTCTTGGTGTATTAGTTTCCTGTGGCTGCCATAATAAATTATCACAAACTTGGTGGCTTAAAACAACAGGAATTTATTCTTTCATAGTTTTGGAGGCCAGAAGTCTGACATAAAGGAGTTGGCAGAACATTCAAATTCAGGAAATACAGAGAAAGCCACAAAGATACTCTTCGAGAAGAGCAACTCCAAGACACATAATTGTCAGATTCACCAAAGTTGAAACAAAGGAAAAAATGTTAAGAGCAGTGAGAGAAAGGTCAGGTTACCCAAAAAGGGAAGCCCATCAGACTAACAGCGGCTCTCTCAGCAGAAACTCTACAAACTAGAAGACAGTGGGGGCCAATACTCAACGTTCTTTAAGAAAAGAATTTTCAACCCAGAATTTCATATCCAGCCAAACTAAGCTGCATATGTGAAGGAGAAATAAAATCCTTTACAGACAAACAAATGCGGAGAGACTTTGTCACCACCAGGCCTGCCTTACTAGAGCTCCTGAAGGAAGCACTAAACATGGAAAGGAACAACTGGTACCAGTCACTGCAAAAACATGCCAGATCATAAACACCATTGATACTAGGAAGAAGCTGCCTCAACTATTGAGCAAAATAACCAGCTAACATCATAATGACAGGATCAAATTCACACATAACAATATTAACCTTAAATGTAAATGGGCTAAATGCACCAATTAAAAGACACAGACTGGCAAATTGGATAAAGAGTCAAGACCCATCAGTCTGCTGTATTCAGGATACCCATCTCAAGTGCAGAGACACACATAGGCTCAAAATAAAGGGATGGAGGAAGATCTACCAAGCAAATGGAAAACAAAAAAAGGCAGGAGTTGCTGCTGATAAAGCAGACTTTAAACCAACAAAGATCAAAAGAGACAAAGAAGACCTTTACCTAATGGTAAAGGGATCAATTCAACAAGAAGAGCTAGCAATCCTAAATATATATGAACCCAATACAGGAGTACCCAGATTCATAAAGCAAGTCCTTAGAGACCAACAAAGAGACTTAGACTCCCATACAATAATAATGGGATATTTTAACACCCCACTGTCAACATTAGACAGATAAATGAGACAGAAAGTTAACAAGGATATCCAGGAATTGAACTCAACTCTGCACCAAGCAGGCCTAGTAGACATCAACAGAACTCTCCACCCCAAATCAACAGAATGTACGTTCTTCTCAGCACCACATCACGCTTATTCCAAAATTGATCACATAGTTGGAAGTAAAGCACTCCTCAGCAAATGTACAAGAACAGAAATTATAACAAACTGTCTCTCAGACCACAGTGCAATCAAACTAGAACTCAGGATTAAGAAACTCACTCAAAACCGCTCAACTACATGGAAACTGAACAACCTGCTCCTGAATGACTACATAACAAAATGAAAGTACAAATAAAGATGTTCTTTGAAACCAATGAGAACAAAAACACAACATACCAGAACCTCTGGGACACATTTAAAGCAGTGTGTAGAGGGAAATTTGTAGCACTAAATGCCCACAAGAGAAAGCAGGAAAGATCTAAAATTGACACCCTAACATCACAATTAAAAAACTAGAGAAGCAAGAGCAAACACATTCAAAAGCAAGCAGAAGGCAAGAAATAACTAAGATCAGAGCAGAACTGAAGGAGATAGAGACACAAAAAACCCTTCAAAAATCAGTGATTCCAGGAATTGGTTTTCTGAAAAAGATCAACAAAATTTATAGACCACTAGCAAGACTAATAAAGAAGAAAAGAGAGAAGAATCAGATAGATACAATAAAAAATGATAAAGGGGATATCACCACCAATCCCACAGAAATACAAACTACCATCAGAGAATACTATAAACACCTCTACTCAAATAAACTAGAAAATCTAGAAGAAATGGATAAATTCCTGGACACATACACCCTCCCAAGACTAAACCAGGAAGAAGTTGAATACTTGAATAGACAAATAATAGGTTCTGAAATTTAGGCAATAATAGCCTACCAACCAAAAAAATTCCAGGACCAGACGGATTCACAGCCAAATTCTACCAGAGGTACAAAAAGGAGCTGGTACCATTCCTTCTGAAACTATTCCAATCAATAGAAAAAGAGGGAATCCTCCCTAATTCATTTTATGAGGCCAATATCATCCTGATACCAAAGCCTGGCAGAGACACACACACAAAAAAGAGAATTTTAGACCAATATCCCTGATGAACATTGATGCAGAAATCCTCAATAAAATATTGGCAAACCGAATCCAGTCACACATCAAAAAGCTTATCCACCACGATCAAGTGGGCTTCATCCCTGGGATGCAAGGCTGGTTCAACATATGCAAATCAATAAACGTAATCCAGCATATAAACAGAACCAAAGACAAAACCCACATGATTATCTCCATAGATGCAGAAAAGGCCTTCGAGAAAATTCAACAGCCCTTCATGCTAAAAACTCTCAATAAACTAGATATTGATGGGACAGATCTCAAAATAATAAGAGCTATTTATGACAAACCCACAGCCAACATCATACTGAATGGACAAAATCTGGAAGCATTCCCCTTGAAAACTGGCGCAAGACAGGGATGCCCTCTCTCACCATTTCTAATCAATGTAGTGTTGGAAGTTCTGGCTAGGGCAATCAGGCAAGAGAAAGAAATAAAGGTTATTCAAGTAGGAAAAGAGGAAGTCAAATTGTCCCTGTTTGCAGATGACATGATTATATATTTAGAAAACCCCATCGTCTCAGCCCAAAATCTCCTTAAGCTGATAAGCAACTTCAGCAAAGTCTCAGGATACAAAATCAATGTGCAAAAATCACAAGCATTCTTATACACCAATAATAGACAAGTGGAGAGCCAAATCGTGAGTGAACTCCCATTCACAATTGCTACAAAGAGAATAAAATACCTATTAATCCAACATAGAAGGGATGTGAAGGACCTCTTCAAGAACTACAAACCACTGCTCAATGAAATAAAAGAGGACACAAACAAATGGAAGAACATTCCATGTTTGTGGATAAGAAGAATCAATATTGTGAAAATGGCCATACTGCCCAAGGTAATTTATAGATTCAATGCCATCCCTATCAAACTGTCAATGGCTTACTTCACAGAATTGGAAAAAATTACTTTAAAGTTCATATGGAACCAAAAAGAGCCCGCACTGCCAACACAATCCTAAGCAAAAAGAACAAAGCTGGAAGCATCATGCTACTTGACCTCAAACTATACTACAAGGCTACAGTAATCAAAACAGCATGGTACTGGTACCAAAACAGATATATAGACCAATGGAACAGAATAGAGCCCTCGGAAATAATACGACACATCTACAACCATCTGATCTTTGACAAACCTGACAAAAACAAGAAATGGGGAAAGGATTCCCTATTTAATAGATGGTGCTGGGAAAACTGGCTAGCCATATGTAGAAAGGTGAAACTGGATCCCTTCCTTACACCTTATACAAAAATTATTTCAAGATGGATTAAAGACTTAAATGTTGGACCTAAAACCATAAAAACCCTAGAAGAAAACCTAGGCAATACCATTCAGGCCATAGGCATGGGCAAGGACTTCATGACTAAAACACCAAAAGCAATGGCAACAAAAGCCAAAATTGACAAATGGAATCTAATTAAACTAAAGAGCTTCTGGATAGCAAAAGAAACTACCATCAGAGTGTAAAGGCAACCTACAGAATGGGAGAAAGTTTTTACAATCTACCCATCTGACAAAGGGCTAATATCCAGAATCTGCAAAGAACTTCAACAAATTTACAAGAAAAAAATCAAACAATCCCATCAAAAAGTGGGCAAAGGATATGAACACACAATTCTCAAAAGAAGACATTTATGCAGCCAACAGACACATGAAAAAATGCTCATCATCACTCACCATCAGAGAAATGCAAATCAAAACCACAATGAGATACCATTTCACACCAGTTAGAATGGTGATCATCAAAAAGTCAGGAAACAACAGGTGCTGGAGAGGATGTGGAGAAATAGGAACACTTTTACACTGTTCATGGGACTGTAAACTAGTTCAACCATTGTGGAAGACAGTGTGGCAATTCCTCAAGGATCTAGAACTAGAAATACCATTTGACCCAGTCATCCCATTACTGGGCATATACCCAAAGGATTATAAATCATGATGTTATAAAGACACATGCACATGTGTGTTTATAGCGGCACTATTCACAATAACAAAGACTTGGAACCAACCCAAATGTCCATCAGTGACAGACTGGATGAAGAAAATGTGGCACATATACACCATGGAATACTATGCAGCCATCAAAAAGGATGAGTTCATGTCCTTTGTAGAGACATGTGTGAAGCTAGAAACCATCATTCTGAGCAAACTATCACAAGGACAGAAAACCAAACACTGTGTGTTCTCACTCATAGGTGGGAATTGAACAATGAGAACATTTGGACACACGGTGGGGAACATCACACACCGGGGCCTGTTATGGGGTGGGTTGGGGGAGGGATAGCATTAGGAGATATACCTAATGTAAATGATGAGTTAACAGGTGCAGCACATCAACATGGCACATGTATTCATATGTAACAAACCTGCACATTGTGCACATGTACCCTAGAACTTAAAGTATAATAATAATAATAATAAAGAAAAAATAAAATATTCCAAAGCGAAGAGAAAAAAAAGAAAATCCTCAAAGACAATAATATTCATTTCTATTTTTGTATTGTATTTCTGAAATGTATAATAAATCTGTATAAATTGATTAAACTTTAAAAATAAAATAAAATAAGGCAGTTGGCAGGATGGTGCTTACTTTGAAGTCTCTAGGAGAAAATCCTCCCTTGTCTCTCCCAATTTTTGGTGGCTCCAGGCATCCCTTAGCTGTGGCTGCATAACTCTAATCTCTACCCCCGTCTTCATATGGCCTTCATTTCTGTGTTTCTCAAATCTCCTTCTGCCATTCTCTATAAGGACACCTATCATTGAATTTAAGGCCTGCCCATATTATTCAGGATGATTACATCTAGAGATTCTTTATTATTTTATTTTATTTATTTATTTTTTGAGACAGAGTCTCACTCTGTTGCCCAGGATGGAGTGCAGTGGCACGATTTTGGCTCATTGTAACCTCTGCCTCCCGGGCTCAAGCGATTCTTGTGCCTCAGCCTCCTGAATAGCTGAGATTACAGGTGTGAGCCACCACACCCAGCTAATTTTTGCATTTTCGGTAGAAACTGGGTTTCACCATGTTGGCCAGACTGGCCTCAAACTCCTGGGCTCGAGTGATCCACCAGCCTCAGCTTCCTAAAGTGCTGGGACTACAGGCAAGAGCCACCAGACCCAGCATGAGATTCTTAATATCAGCAAAGACTCCTTTTCTTTTCTAATTTCTCTTTCTCCCTCCCCTCCCTTCCCTCCCCTCCCCTCCTCCCCTCCCTCCCTCCCTCTCTCTCTCTCTCTTTCTTTCTTTCTTTCTTTCTTTCCCTCTCTTTCTTCCCTTCCCTTCCTCTTTCTTTCCTTCCTTCCTTCCTTCTTCTTTCCTTCTTTTTTTTTGAGTCAAGGTCTCATGCTGTCATGCAAGTTGGAGTACAGTGACATCATCACAGCTCACTACAGCCTTGACCTCCCAGGCTCAAGCTATCCTCCCACCTCAGCCTCTCTAGTAGTGTAGCTAGAACCACAGGTATGCGCCACCACAGTTGGCTTTCTTTTTTTTTTTTTTAATTTTTAGTAGAGACGAGATCTCACTATGTTGCCTAGTCTGGTCTCGAACTCCTGAGCTTGAGCCATCTGCCAGCCTTGGCCTCCTAAAGTGCTGGAGTTTACAGGCACGAGCCACTGCACTAGGTCCCTTTTTCTAAATAAGGTCACATTCACAGGTTCCAAGTGGACATATCTTTTTGGAGGCCAACATTTAACCCACTATGCTTGGTTAAATGATTTTCTTCTTAAAAGTTATTTTTTAAAGGAGTGATTGATTTAAATTTTCAGGTCCTTTTATCACATGGCTACATGGTAGGCAGAACTGAGCTGTGGCAGAACCCACTGAGTGGCTCCAGTGGGGCTGGGGGATATACAGTCACAAATGGGCTACACACCTAAGAAACATGCACTGAGGATTTAACTCCCTGAGCTTTGCTATCCAGAGGAAGTGGCGGTGAAATTGCAGCAATAAGGTTAATGATCTTTCTCCCCAGGCTGTGGGATTTGGATTACAAAACTCAACTGAGACTTCTTTGAGAACTGAATAGCTTCCACTCATGCACTGTCCAAGATTTCTAAAAAGTTGACTTCAATAAAAGGTATTTTGTTTGGCAGACAATAAAGAGCTGTTTTTTACAGTTTTCTTTTATTATTCTGCCTCCAGGATTATACTTTGGAGGTGTAGGTGTGGTTGGTACTTGTTCCCTTTCATATTTCAGGAGTCACCCTGACCATCTAAAAGCTGGATTTTTTAAATTATTCAGATCTATGGAACATCCAGAGCCTTCACTGGTGATGAGGCTGTGTGTGGTGCTCAGGGACAGGCATCATTATTTGAAATGGTAGGCAAGTCTCAGCAGAACCCCTAAAGAGAGTATTTTCTGTACTGTCAAAAGAATTACCATAAATGGGAATGTTATAATAGTAGCTAAAGTTTACCAGGGGCTTATTATAGGCCTGGCACCATCCTAGGCCCTGGCATGTGCTGCATGTATTCTTTCATTTAAGCTTTGTAATAACCCTGTGAGACATGTACTATTATCATCTCCATTTCACAAATGAGAAAACTGAGGCATGGAGAGGTTAAATTCTTGCTGAAGGTTGGTAAGCAATGAAGCTGAGATACAAACCAGTTAGGGTAGCTCCAGAGACTGTGCTCATAACCACTTTGTAATCTGCATCTTCTGATCCATTTCTGACAAAATTGTGCAGTAGGTGAGGCTGTCTCTAGTGTTTTTCCATGCCCTCCCTGCTTTGTTTTTTCTTTTCTGAGGCAGGGTAGTGTAGTAGAAAGCATATGGATGTTTTAGTCAATCTAGCCCAGTTATGTGAGCGTAGACAAGTTAGATAAACTTCCCGAGCCTCAGTTTCCCCCTTTTTAAAAAAATTTATTTTTTCAAGGCAGAATTTCACTCCTATCACCCAGGCTGGAGTGCCGTGGTGCCATCTCGGCTCACTGGAACCTCTACCTCCCAGGCTCAAGTGATCCTCTCACCCCAGCCTGCTGTAACTGGGACTACAGGCGTGCGCCAACACGCCCAACTAAGTTTTGTATTTTTTTGTAGAGGCAGGGTTTCACCATGTTGCCCAGGCTGTTCTCCAACTCCTGGGCTCAAGCAATCTACTCACCCAGCCTCCCAAATTGCTAGGATTACAGACGTGAGCCCCTGTGCCGAGCCAATTTCCCCATTTTAAAATGGCAATTATAATGATAACTTCATAGGATTGTCCTGTGGATGAAATAATATAATGTAGTGGATGTTGTGGTGTGCTGCCCAGATCACCCTTTCAGGATTAAGGCACTCTTCCTCTCCTTCCCCTCCTGCCAAGAGACTTACCTGTTAAGAGTTCACAACTGAGCCTCTTCCAGAAATTGCCTTTAGCTGAAGGTATTGAGTCCAAAATTATGCCCCTCCCCAGGGGCATCTGGCATCTGATGACTTATCAACTGTGTGTGGTAAGAGCAAGAAGGCCCACTCCCTTACTTCAACTTAGGATACCTCTGAAGGACCACCCCAGTTCTAGCAGCTTCTGGTAGGAGGATTGGTTGAAACCTCTATTGCAACTGTGCTATTCTTCCACTCTTTCCTCTGTCCTATCCTGTTTACTTCAGTCCTCTCAGGCATTGGTGCTGAGATCACTTCCCAATGAACCTCTACATTCAAACCTCCATTTCAGAATCTGTTTCCTGGGGAGCCTGACTTACACCAGCTAATGTATACATAATGTCTGACACATGGTACATATTCAACAAACTCTT
The DNA here is from genome assembly GCF_002776525.5 of Piliocolobus tephrosceles. NCBI lineage: Eukaryota > Metazoa > Chordata > Mammalia > Primates > Cercopithecidae > Piliocolobus > Piliocolobus tephrosceles. The sequence continues at coordinate 100,949,486 of NC_045440.1, read as the reverse complement.
TCTAGCTTTTCTGCTCACCTTGTATTCTTCCTGCTGCAATGCCTCACCACCCCAGAGTGCTTGTGCCTTGGACTACCTGTGTCTCGATGAAATTTAGCAGCCCCACATCTTGCCACAGGGAAGCATCTTGTCAAAAGCTGGTTAGTCATGGGTCGATTAATGTCTCTGTTCACCTGGGTTGAGGGATTCATAACCTCCTAGACTACATTGAGCAGTCACAGGGTGAAAGCCTGATTCTAGAGGAGATCCAATTACACCACAAAGGTAGCTGCCCACAGCTCTAGACATAAGAGGCTTTCAGCAAATGTTTGTTGTTGATGATGTAAGGCCACTACTGATCCTGCAAAATGAACACTCAGTTTGCAGCTTCCAAATAGGCGGAATTCAAAACCTAGACACAGATACTCTCTCAACAGTAAGTGCTTTGAGAACTTAACAAAATTTGGAATTTCTGCTCCGTCAGCAACATGCCTGAGAGATCTGAGCATCATGGTCTAAAGACTATAGGGTATAGATAGAGCAGAAAGCAGCAGCCACAGTGTGCAGGCAGCAACACACAGCAAGCGGGCACATGGTCCTGCATCCCGGGAATGTTGCTTGCAGAGCCTCTGCCCACTCCAGCCTACAGGACTGTGTGGCCAGGAGGAAGAAACAGTCTGGGGCAGCCCCGTGTGTTGCCCTGTGGGCAGGCGACAGGCCTTGCAGAAAACCTAGTGGGCTATTTCACACAATGATCACTGCAGGGCACTAACGGGGCTTTGATACTCCACTGTGTTGCAAGGTAATATAGACTTTGATGGACTTTGATGTCCATAATGATACTCTATAGCCAGTGGCATTGGCCTACTGCTATTTTAAAGGCACATCATATAACTTTATTAGAGAGTGCCCCTGAGAAATGACCTGTGCTTTAAAAATACCAAACTAGGCTGGACATGGTGGTTCATGCCCACAATCCTAGTGCTTTGGGGGGCTAAGGTGGGAGAACAAAGACCAGCCTGGGCAACACAGCAAGACATCATCTCTAAAAATTTTTTTAAAGATTAGCTGGTTTTGGTGGTGAACACCTGTAGTTCTAGCTACTTGGGAGGCTGAGGCAGGAGGATTGCTTAAGCCCAGGAGGCTGAGGCTGCAGTGAGATCATGCCATTGCACTCTAGCCTGGGCAACAGAGTAAGACCCTGTCTTTAAAAAAAAAAAAAAAATAGTAAACTATATGGCATAGCAAGGCCATTTCAGATTGCTTGGGAGGCTGAGAGGTATAGGGGAAGGAACAAAAGCTCTGGCAAAATTAACCTGGTTTCAAACTGGGTCTGCAACAGCCACCTAATTGTTAGGAAACTTTTTGTAGAGACAGGGTCTTGCTATGTTGCCCTGTTTGGTCTTGAACTCCTGGTCTCAAGTGGTCCTCCCACTTTGGCTTTCTAAAGCACTGGGATTACAGGTGTGAGCCACCACGCCTGGCCTCTTCTTCTGTAGTAATAAATGCTGTATGGCTTCTATTGGTTGCCCTGCAAAAGACTGTATTTCTGATCCTTCCTGGCATCTAGGTGTGACCATGTGACTAGGTTCTGTAAAGTGGAATGAGAGTTGAAATGATATGTGCAATTTCTGGCCCATGTCCTAAAGAGACAGGAGATTGCTTTTTCTACCTCTTCTTTCTTTCCGACTGAAATGTAGCTGTAATAGAAGGAGCGGAAGCAGCCAATATGGACCACAAAAAGCTGCTTGTTGAAGATGCAAATAGTAATAGAGTAGCCAGAGTTTACCGTATTAGCCTTGGGCCCTTATGTTCAGAGTGTTATGTGACAGATATAAACTTCTATCTTATTTAAGTGACTGTTATTCTGACCTTTGATGTAGCAGATAGACAAGTATTTTACCTAAATTCTTAAATCTCAAACAGTTTGCATGTGATGTACCTTTCTCATGAAGTTACCTGGGATACGCTCCACCAACACAGGGGAATCAACCAAGGAAAAGAAAACCAGGAGATTCAGGAAACAGAGGATTTAATACAAGGTAGAGACAATGGAAGTACTCAAGGATCTAGTTTAGTTATATGAAAACAGACATTTCCAATAGTTAGTGGCTTCAAAAAGAAGAAATTTCTTCTCACCAAATGAAAGATCCAGAAGACAGCAGTTCCTGGTGAGTATAGCTGTTCTATAATGTCCTTAGAGGCTCAGTCTTATTCTAGTTTTTTATTCCACCATCCCCATGGTGTGCTTTTTATACTCAGCTTTACAAGTTGATTGCTGAAACTTCAGCCATCACTCCCATGTTTTAGACAGCAGGAAGGAGGAAGATTGATGACAAAATGGAATAAAATCCAGCTGATTTAGACTTTTTTTAATGAGCTCTCCTAGAAGCCCCACCCAACAACTTCCATTTACCATAAATTAGTCACATGCATGATCTTATTTACAAGGAAGGCTGGGAAATATAGTTTGCTACCCACAACAAAATCAAGATGTGGTTAATAAGGAAGAAGGAAAGAATAAATATTACATAGTTAAATGGTTGTTTCCGCCTTGTATTTCTTTCCCAAAATGTTTCCATTGCCTGTGGATAGTGAGAATATGGATGGTAATGGGTTGTTTTCATTTAAAAATTTTTTGCATACTGGTTGTTTTATAGCAAATATGTATTTTTTTAATCAACCACACAGAAATATAATAACCAACTTTATTAATTACCACATGCTAGGCGTGCTCTAAACAGTTCGTGTGGTGTGTATGTGTGTGAGTGTGTGTGTGTGTTTATGAATTCCTCAAAGTAAATCTTTGGGGTAGATGCTACTGTTATCACTATTATATATGGGGAAACTGAGGTACATGGAGGTAAAGTGACTTGCCTAATATCACTCATTTAGCCAGTGGAAGAGCCAGTGTTGAAACTCAGGGAATCTAGCTGATAGTCTGCCTTCAGCTTAATGTTGTACTGCCCTTCCTAAAAGGAAATTAAACAGAGAAAATAAAACAAGAAGGCAAATGCTGCTCATACCAATAACACCATTCTCACCATTTTCACAAAGACAAGAGCTGCATCTCTAGCATACTTCATATTATATTGATGTTGTCTGTGTCAGGTAAGATCCTTGGCTAGGGGCCTCCTGCTCACACTATAAAAAAGGAACCATATCCTCCTGAAATCAACCATGTCTCCACCCAGAGGGCAGCAGGCTTGGGCTCCACTCACTTTTAAACACATTTGACATCCTTGGCAGCCCTGGCCATCATCAATACCACTTAACATATTTCCAAGGAGTCTGGTATGTTTGGGAGTGCCTCCTTGCCTCAGACTAAATTGGCCAATCCACCGAGTGAGTGCCTGAATCTCTGCTAGGCTGGTTTGAACCTGTTGTGTGTACATTAAGAATGAAAAATACTAGACATCTGTCACTTCATCCAATTAAGTCCTACCTTGGTTTATTAATAGAACTAAGAGCCTCACATAGGTCACCTGATTCCTTCTTCAGTAGATGCCATTTCAATAGATTTTGCAATCCCTCTGATACCAGCATCCTCCTTTCTGCCTTCTCAGTTCTTCAAATGATTGCATTAACTAAAATCGCATGAGCTTGAAATTGCATTGACTGTGACTGGTGACATTTGAGAGTTCCAATGTCTCTAAAAAGCCCTGTTCGGTCTGGCATTGAGCCATCTCCAAATGAAAAACCCATTTTCCTGGCAAGAAACAATTGATGTGAACCTAGATTAACATGGTATTAAAAGGGCCTATGAATTTACATAGCTGAAGATTGTTTGCTGGAATCCCAGGTCAGGCAGTGTAAAAAATGTTTTCCCTTGTTGAATATACTGTGCATTGATTTGAGCTTAACTTGGTTTAAATTCTGGCAAGTGGGTTGCTAGTTCTTATGTTTGGATTTTGTTATCAAAATCCTGGAAATAAATGATTTTAGCCCTATTATATGTTAACACCCTGGAAACCAATGTATGTATTAGCTTTCTGCATTAAGAAGGGAGAAAATGCATTACTCCAGAAGTTCCAGAGTTTCTCTTCTCAGAATCCTTTTTGGAATGAGGCTAAATTTCATTTTTCACACATCTTTCCTCAATTCATTGCCTCGTAAGTAGTACCAGCTTCTCCTAATGGCCTCACCTTCTTTCTGCCCTTTCTTTTTAGGGTCTGTGGACTCCCTATTCCCCACCCAGAGTGGGCCTCCAGGATTTGGGTGAATTGGGGCCACAGGCTTGAGTGGGAAAAATGACCACTGAACATTTACTGAATCTGGCAGGCACTTTCATTTAAATTACCCAATTAAATCTCTGTAACAAATCTCTCAGGCTGACATTCTTTCAGATGAGGAAACTGGGACTTCAAATAATAAATTTTCTCTAGGTTCCACAATGAGGCAAGTCCATGAACAGTGTACCTGGCTCACAAGGCTGTGAATGCTGCCTCCTTAAAACAATCTCTTTACTCTGTTCTGCTTCAAAAACTGCAAGTGCCTCATTACTGTCTCTTGCCTTGTTATAAAGATGGAAGGACGACAATCATATATAAAGTTCATACCAAGGTGCTGCCATTCTCTTGTAACAGACTAAATATCCAAATAAATGGGGCCTGGCGTGGTGGCTCATGCCTGTAATCCCAGCACTTTGGGAGGCCAAGGTGGGTGGATTGCCTGAGTTCAGGAGTTCAAGACCAGCCTGGGCAACACTGTGAAACCCCATCTCTACTAAAATACAAAAAATTAGCCGGGTATAGTGGCGTGCACCTGTAGTCCCAGCTACTCGGGAGCCTGAGGCAGGAGAATTGCTTGAACCTGGGAGGCAGAGAACCTGGGAGGCAGAGATTGCAGTGAGCTGAGATAGCACCACTGCACCACAGCCTAGGTGACAGAGCAAGACTCTGTCTCAAAATAAATTAAAAAAAAAAATCCAAAGAAATGAAGCCCTAATAATACATTGCAGGGTGTGACATGTAAAGTGTTTCACTTCCCCAGAGTGAGTCCTGAGAGGTTTCTGGTGGAAAAGGAGGTGGATTTGACTGACCTTTTAGGGGTCATTCAAACCCTGCAGTGTAAGGAGCTTAGCCTTGCAGCCCCTGTCCCAGCCCTGGACAATACCCTCTTTGCCCGCTCTTGCAGCTGCCTCTGCTCCCACAGTACAGCTTATTCTTAGCCTGGTGTCCAGATTTTTTCTTTTTCTTTTGGGATAGAGTCTTGCTGTGTCCCCCAGGCTGGAGTGCAATGGTGTGATCTTGGCTCACTGCAATCTCCACCTCCTGGGTTCAAGTGATCCTCCCATCTCAGTCTCCCCAGTAGCCAGGACTACAGGCATGCACCACCATGCCTGGCTAATTTTGTATTTTATTTTATTGTAGGGACGGGGTTTCACCATGTTGCTCAAGCTGGTCTCGAACTCCTGGACTCAAGGTATCTGCCCACTTTGGCCTCCTAAACTGTTGGGATGACAGGCATGAGCCACCGCATTCACCCCATGTCCAGATTTTTGTGTGTTTGTCATATGCTGGTCCATAGTGTCCATAGTCCCTCTTTCTCAGCATTATGCTCCTAGTTCTTTCTGAAAATATAATTCGTAACTTATGATCTTTCACTTCTGTTTCACATTTAAAATAAAATTTATCTCCCTTGTAAATCTGTGCAATCTGCACGTTATCACGTACTTACTGACATGTTCTCTTTTTTCTGTTGGGCTGTGAGGGTTGAGGGATCCACAAAAGGAAGAACAAGGTCTTCTTCCAGCCTTGTTTGTCTGGCTTCTCCAGGCTTGCTGAGCAATAACTGGTCTTTCTTCTGCTTTTCAAGCACACCAAGCTCCTTCCCACCTTAGGGCCTTCACATTTGCTGTTCCCTCTGCCTAGAAAGCTCTTCCTGAGCATCTTCCCACAGCAGGCTTCTTCTAATCAACAGGTATCAGATGTCACCTCTCTGGGAGACTTGTTCTGATTCCATATAAAGAAACCACCAACCTCCAGCCACTCCATCACATCCATTTGTTTTGTTTTCTTCATAGCACTTATCTATTTGATGTTATCATGTCTATTTTGATCCTTTAAAAAAATTTGTCTTAACTTCATGAGAACAGGGACCTTGTCTTGTTCACTGCTACATCCCAGCACCTAGAAAAGTGGCTGGCACATAGTAGTAAATAAATGTTGATTAATACATGAATGAATAGTGGTACTTAACACATGTTAGTTGAACTAACATGAATAAATAAATGACAGAATTTGGTTTCCCTTTCCTCTGAACACCCACAGCCATACCTCTCAGATAGCATAATTACCAACTCCTCCATATTGCAATAGTTTTATTTCTCTAAGTAGGCTTGGAGTTCGAGTACACAAGCACACTGTCTAATTTATCTACATATCCTTCTTAAACCCAGCAGAGTGCCTTTCACATTGTAACTTCTCAATAAACATCCTTCCATTTTCTGGTGCCTATCAGAGCCCAAGAAATGCTGTCTGGGTTCTTACCAGTGATGTGGCCAACCTACATTCTGTCCTTATACATAAGCATGGTCATGCTGTGTGATATGATTGCACAGGGTAGAAAAGCATGCCCCTGCATGGCCAGCTCCTTCTATTCATGCTTCTAGGTCTCGGAGCCAAATGTGCTGAGAGGAGTCATGACAGCCGTGTTGTTCATGGATAGGAAAATCAACAATGTCAGTTGCCTTGTTTCCAATAACTTTGTGCTGATTTTTTAAATGTCAACAGCACATTGGGGTATCTTTAAAAAGCAGCCTCAGTGACGCCTAGATTCCTGTGCCCCATTGTGACTCAGCAATCAAATCCATGTATAACTAGAGCTTGGATGATTTTCCCACTAATGTGCTTGTTAACTTCTATATAGGCCAAAATTGTCTGCTGTTTTTGCTTTGCATAGTTTATCCTTGTCATTTTGACATCTCACTCCCTATAAAAATGTAGTATCATTTTCAAATGTAGAGAATTTACTGTCTTTTCCAAAACATAATAAACCATTAAATTGGACTGACCCAGAATTGCTTCCTCAGGAAATATCACAATTTACACTTCTCCATTTAATAAGGTCTCTGCCCTACTGCCTTGATGTTAATTCTTTTCTCATAGTGAAACCCTAGGCTAACTCAACTAAGGAATAGCTATTTGTGTGAAAATTTTTCAAAGATTTTTCCAAAAATCAAATAAATTCATTGTTTCTCCCTTTTCTCTGTAAATTTGTTTTCCTTCTGAAAGAATAGTCAAGAGTGATTTATTCTTATAGACACTGAGTTGGCTGTCCTTTAAGTGACAAATATTCAGTAATCCTTGATCTTTTTATTCATTCACATTGCTGCCAATGTGCAGAGATCTCCCTTTTTTTTTTTTTTTTTTTTTTTAGATAGAGTCTTGCTGTCTTGCTCTGTCTCCAGGCTGGAGTGCAGTTGCGTGATCTCGGCTCACTGCAACCTCCGCTTCCCGGGTTCAAGCGATTCTCCTGCCTCAGCCTCCTGAGTAGCTGGGACTACAGGCATGCACCACCACGCCCAGCTAATTTTTGTATTTTTTGTAGAGGCAAGATTTCACCATGTTGGCCAGGATGGTCTTGATTGCTTGACCTTTTGATCCACCTGCCTCAGCCTCCCAAAGTACAGGGATTACAGGTATGAGCCACTGTGCCTGGCCCACATATGTCCCTTTTAGAGGCTTGACCCCTCCCACTATCCCTTCAGACAGGAAAAACAATGGTTAAGTCTAGAAAATCAATTTTCAACCTTTTTTGGCTAAACATAAGACACAGGTACAGGAGAGCGTTTAAAAAAAATTACTGGATGGGTGCAGTGACTCATGCCTGTAATCCTAGCACTTTGGGAGGTCAAGGTGGGTGGATCACGAGGTCAGGAGTTACATATATATACTATATACTATATATATTTATATATACTATATATGCTCTATACTATATACATTTATATATAATATAGTGTATATTATATATTTATATATAATATAGTATATATTTTATATATAATATACATATTATATGTAAATATATATATTATATATACATACTGTAGCTGGAACTATAGGCGCACACCACCACATCCAGCTAATTTTTGTATTTTTAGTAGATACTGGATTTTGTCGTGTTGGCCAGGGTGGTCTCGAACCCCTGATCTCAAGTAATCTACTCACCTCAGCCTCCCAAGGACTGGGATTGCAGGCATGAGCCACTGTGCCTGGCCCTACCTTATATTTTTGAAATTCATTTTATTACAGGATAAAAATATTTGTCCATTTGCACATCCAGTCATTGGTAAACATGTGAGAAAATTAGTTTAAAAAAGTGAGCCTATCAAAATTATCATATTTTTCAACACCCAGTTGAATATTTCACACAGGCTTTTCCTTTTCTCCTTTCTCCAGTTTTGCTTCTAACTGATTCTGTTATTATCCTCCTATTAGAATATTGTTACAGCTCTTTCGTCAGGATTAATCTTTTTCTTTTCCTCTTATTGCCATCTCAATAATTCTGTATTTAGTTTAATTGCTTATAGCCAGTAGTTGGTCTAGTAAATAATTTTAACTTGAAATACTCATTCAGCTTCTATTTTATGGTCATTGATGTCACTCTTAGAAGTTTTAAATGGACTTTAATGCATTATTCCTTTTTTAAGAACTTGAAATGCTAGTAACTCTTAAAGAAGTTTAAACCTATTATTCACTAGTATACTTCTCTAAACAGTGAGCAAATAAGCCATTTAATCTTTTTTTATTCTGCTCTTTTGATAGAAACTTAGTACTCTTGATTTGTTAATAAGACAAATACATTCTCCTTTGAAAGACATGACAGGGGCTGTTCTTGTGCTTAGATTCATAACTAGAATCTCAGTAACAGTTTTTGAGAGGCTGGAGAATGCTCCTTTAACCTTCATTAATTGCAAAATAAACAGATACATGAAGCTAAACCTTCAGAAATCTGCACCAGATGTTCAAAGCTTTTTAATGTTCTGAAAAGTCATCAAATAAAACCCTTGGGTGGATTTGGTTATTGTTAGTTTGTTTTTAACAGCTTTATTGAGATATAGTTCACATACCATACAATTCACCCTTTACAGTGTGTGATTCGGTGGCCTTTAGTATGTTCACAGATATGTGCAACCATTACTAGAGTCAATTTTAGAACATTTTCATCATCTCGAGAAGAAACCCCCTATTCTTTAGCTATCTGCTTTCTCACTGTCTTCCCCCTGTCCTCCCCTGCCCTAAGCAACTATTAATCCAGGTTTTTTCTTTATAGATTTCTCTATTCTGGACTTTTATATACATGGAATTCTATGGTATGCAGTCTTTTGTGACTGGGTCCTTTCCCTTACTATGGTGTTTTCAAGGTTCATCTATGTTATGGCAGTATATCAGTACTTTGTTCTATTTTATGGCCTAGTAATATTCCATTACATAGATGTGCCACATTTCATTTATCTGTTCATTAGTTGATGTACATTTGGGTTGTTTCCACCTTTTGGCTCTTATAATAATGCTGCTACAAACATTTGAATACAAGTGTCCGTGTGGACAGATGTTTTCATTTCTCTTGAGCATATACCTAAGAATGAAATCACTGGGTCTTATGGTAATCTTATGTTTAATTGTTTGAGGAGCACCCAGACTGTTTTCCAAAGTGGTTGTGCCATTTTACATTCCCACTAGTAGTGTATGAGAGTTCTAATTTTTCCACATCTTCACCAACACTTAATTACTATTTGACTTTTTTATCCTAGCCATCCTACTGTGTGAAATGGTATCTTACTGTGGCTTCAATTTGCATCTCCTTGGTGACTAATGATGTCAACCATTTTTTCATGTGCTTATTGGCCATTTATTTGTATCTCTTTCTTGGTAAACATCTATTCAGACATTTGCTCATTTTAAAAATTGTGTTATTTGGCTTTTTATTACTGAATTGAAAGAGTTCTTTTTTTTTTTTTTTTCAGATGGAGTCTCCCTCACTCTGTCACCCAGGCTGGAGTGCAATGCCGTGATCTCAGCTCACAGCAACCTCCACCCGCCACGTTCAGGCCTCAGCCTCCCTAGGAGCTGGGATTACAGGCGCCTGCCACTACTGCCCGGCTAATTTTTCTTTGATATGGAGTCTTGCTCTTGTCGCCCAGGCTGGAGTGCAGTGGTGTGATCTTGGCTCACTGCAACCTTTGCCTCCCGGATTCAAGCTTCTCCTCCCTCAGCCTCCTGGGTAGCTGGGATTACAGGTGCCTGCCACCATGCCCAGCTAAATTTTGGACTTTTAGTAGAGACGGGATTTTGCCATGTTGGCCAGACTGGTCTCGAACTCCTGACCTCAGGTGATCCACCTGCCTCAGCCTCCCAAAGTGCTGGGATTACAGGCATGAGCCACCATGCCTGGCCTAATTTTTGTGTTTTCAGTAGAGATGGGGTTTCATCATTTTGGCCAAGCTTGTCTCAGACTCCTGATCTCAAATAATCCTCCCACCTCAACCTCCCAAAGTGCTGGGATTACAGATGTGAGCCATTGCACCCAGCCTGAAAGACTTCTTTATATAGTCTAGATACAAGCCCCTCAGCACAAAAGTTCTTAGTGCTGATGATGTCTAATATATCTATTTTTTTTCTTGTGTTTCTCTTGCTTTTGTTACCACATGTAAGAAACTATGGCTGAATCCAAGGTCATGAAAATACACCCCTATATTTTCCTCTAATAGTTTATAGTTTTTGCTCTTCTATTATGTCACTAACCAATTTTGAGTTAATTTTTAAAAATAGTGTGAGGTAAGGGTCCAGCTTCATTCTTTTGCATGTGGCTATCCAGTGTCTCAGCACCATTTATTGAAAAGACTATTCTTTCCGCATGGAATCGTCTTTGCTCTTTTGTCAAAAATCAGTTGATTGACCATAGATATATAAATTTATTTCTAGACTCTCTGATTCATATGTCTGTCCTTGTGCCAGTACCACACTGTCTTGATTACTGTTTCTTTACAGTAAGTTTTGAAATTGAGAAGTATGAGTCTTCCTACTTTATTCTTCTTTTTCAAAATTGTGTTGGCTACTCTGGGTCCCTTGAAATTCCATATGAATTTAAGAATCAGCTTGTAGATTTATTCAAAGCTGTCAATTGAGATGATATTGGAGTTGCATCGAATCTATAGATCAGTTTGGACAGTATTAGCATTTTGTTGTTGTTGTTGTTTTGAGACGGCGTCTCACTCTGTTGCCCAGGCTGGAATGCAGTAGCGTGATCTTGGCTCACTGCAATCTCTGCCTACCAGGTCCAAGCGATTCTTGTGCCTCAGCCTCCCAAGTAGCTGGGATTACAGGCTCACACCACCACCCCTGGCTAATTTTTGTATTTTTAGTAGAGATGGGGTTTTGCCATATTTGCCAGGCTGGTCTGAAACTCTTAACCTCAAAGTGATCTGCCCACCTCGGCCTCCTAAAGTGCTAGGATTACAGGTGTAAGCCACTGTGCCCAGCTTTGGAGAGTATTAACATGTTAACAATGTTAAGTCTTTTGATCCATGAACATGGGACATTTTTTCATTTATTTAGATCTTCTTTAATTTCTTTACAGAATGCTTTTAGTTTCCAGAGTATAAGTTTTGTGCTCTTTTGTTAAATGTATTGTAAATGAGTTTTTTTTATAATTTTATTTTTAAATGATCATTGCAAGTATATAAAAATACAATTAATTTTTGTATATTAATCTTGTATCCTGCAGCATTGCTGAATTCATTTGTTAACTGTAATTTTTTAGTGGATTTCTAAGGATTTTCTGTATACAAGATTATATCATCTTTAAAAATAGTTTTAGGCCTGGCATGGTGGCTCATGCCTGTAATCTCAGCACTTTGGGAGGCAGAGTTGGGTGGATCACTTGAGATCAGGAGTTTGAGATCAGCCTGGGCAACATGGTGAAATCTCATCTCTATTAAAAATATAAAAATTAGCTGGACGTTGTGGTGGGCACCTATAATCCCAGCTACTTAGGAGGCTGAGGCAGGAGAATCACTTGAACCTGGGAGGCAGAGGTTGCAGTGAGCTGAGATCACGCCATTGCACTCCAGCCCGGGTGACAGAACAAGACTCCATCTCAAAAATAAATAAGTAAATAACTATAATTTTACTTCTTCCTTTCCAATCTCAATGCCTTTTATTTCTTTTTCTTGCCTAGCTACATTAATATTCATAAGAGATATTGGTCTACAGTTTTCTTGTGGTATGTTGGTGTGATTTTGACATCTAGGTAATATTGACCTCACAGAATGATTTGGGAAGTGTTCCTGTCTCTTCTGTTTTTGGAAGAGTTTGTGAAAAATTGGTATTCCTCATGGAATGTTTGGTAGAATTCAGTGGGGATGACATCTGGGCCTGGGTCTTTCTTTATGAGTGTTACAAAAAATTACAAACTAATTATTCATTACTAATTCCTAATTCATCCTTCTCACATGTAGTTCTATTCAGACTTTCTATTTCTTCTTGAGTCAGTTTCAGTAGTTTGTATCTTTCTTTTGGTTCCTGATTCTGTCTGAGCTTCTCCACTTCATTATCTCTAAGTATTGGCAGATGTGATGAATCAGCACTAGGATTGTGGAGCACAAATGAGTGTGGCTAGATGCAATACCTGGAAGGATTAAAAAGCAGCCAGGGGTCAGCAACCCATGGAGCAATAGAAGCCAGAATGTGCATTAGCAGAGAAGTCAGGACCAGCCATAAAATACAGCCAATGGGAGACTAGACCCAGAGGGAAAGTAAGAACTAGGAGGTGTGCAAAGCAGGGGAGGGAAAACAGCAATAGAAGAAAACACAGACCAAGGCTTAGGCAGACAGACCAGAGACCAGCAGTAAGAACAGAGCTCACTCCCTGGTACTGAACCAACTTCTGCCTCAACCCAAGACCTTTTCTGAACTGTGTTGAAGGCAAGAACCACTCATGAGCTTGGTGCCATGAGACTCAAAGATACAGATATGTAGGACTATCTGACAATATTAGGGAATGAAACAGTGATAATTGAAATAATGTGAGAGTCCTAAAAAGATCTATACAACCTGCTCAAGTCATACCCTATACCAAACTCTTTTAAGTATGAGACAGATATCCTAGGAAAAACTAATTTAATATTAATGTATATAATTTCATATTCCTTAGAACTACACATGACTATACCAAACAATGGACAATTAGACTGACATTTTATGTGTCCCAGAAAGAAGAAATTATTTTTTCATATTTTGGAATATAAAAGCTGAGCTTTTATTCCAAATTAATTATCTTCCAAAAAGAATGGGTAACATGAATCCATTAAATAAATAAAAGAAGTAAAATGGAAAATATTTTTAATCACACATTTGATTACAATATTAAGTATGATGTGTATCTGGAAAAAATGGTCCCTTGAGGAATACAAATTCCAAGTAACATGGAATTTATTTTAAAGGGAGAAAGCCATAGCTATGCTAATAATCCCTTTTAAGATTCTGTGGATAACATGAGACCCACAGTAGTATCTTACATAAACATGTAAGGAGATTTGAGAGAAACACAAAAATAAACTGTGAGAATTGCCCCTGCAAAGTTTTTTCCACCCTCTAGCTTTTTTTTTAAATCTCAAGGAAAAGATGAGAGTAGAAAAGATAAAGGAAATTAAATCAGAAGAGTGAATTGTCAACTATGTCCTTGAAGAACATATTAATATATAGGTGTAGGGATAGATTGATTATTTGATTTGTTATTAACTGGTTCAGGGCATTTTTACTTGAAAATCCCCAAAGCCAATATAAATTAGCTTAGTTCCAGGCTGGGCGCCGTGGCTCACACTTGTAATCCCAGCACTTTGGGAGGCCGGGGTGGGTGGATCACCTGGGGTCAGGAATTTGAGACCAACCTGGCCAACATGGTGAAACCCCACCTCTACTAAAATACAAAAATTAGCCAGGCATGGTGGCGGGCACCTGTAATCCCAGCTACTCGGGAGGCTGAGACAGGAGAATTGCTTGAACCCGGGAGGCAGAGGTTGCAGTGAGCCGAGATCGCGCCATTGCACTCCAGCCTGGGCAACAAGAGAGAAACTCCAAAAAAAAAAAAAAAAAAAAAAAAAAAAAATTACCTTAGCTCCAAAGGCAACTTGTTAGTTCATAGAATTGCAAAGTCTAAGAGATGTAGTTGAATGCTATACATCATTCTCTTGTCTTTCTGTCTCTTGGCTCTGCCTTCTTCTTCCTTTTTCTTTTTCATTTGTTTGTTTATTATTTAAGAGCAGATTTCACTCTGTTTCCAAGACTGGAGTACAGTGATACAATCATAGCTCACTATAGCCTCGAACCTCTGGGCTCAAGAGATCCTCGCACCTTAGCCTCTTGAGTAGCTGGAACTACAGGTTTGCATCACCATGCCTGACTGTTTTTTTAAAAAAAAGTTTTTGTAAAGACAAAGTATCTACAAAAAAAATTTAAAAGCCTGATATGTGGACTAGGTTGTTCTCAAACTCCTGGCCTCAAGCTATTCTCCTGCCTCTACCTTCCACAGTGCTGGGATTATAGGCATGAGCTACCATGCTCAACCCCTCCTTTTTCTATTCCTGCTCACCCTCCTTTCCTTATCCTTCTCTGTCTTCTCCTTCTCCTCTTCTTCTTCTTCTTTTTTTTTTAACCTCATGTTACTTCATTCTAAAAATGGATTTTTCCGTGTAGTTGGGGAAGACAGTTTCTGACAAAAATGCAGTTTCATACTCCTTAGAGCTAATTGTTGATTACATTAAGGAACTAATGAACACGCTTCAGGCCAATAGAGCTGTAGTAACACAGAAGACAAGATAAGAGGCTCAGAGAATGGTCATATCTGAAGGCCCCTCTGACTCTGCAACCTCTGTCTTTTCAACCATGACCTTGCCACAAGAGCCTTTCTCTATACTAGTGTGGGCTTGACGAACTTCCACACATTGCCTGAAGATGAGAATGGCTTCAGTTCATTTGATATTCATCCACTAAACACATGCTCTTAAGCTCCTACTCTGGGCTCTGGAGTACAGAGAACAGTAAGATAGATGAGTCCCTGTTCTCACGAAAATTATACTTGAGTCAGGGCTGATGGTTGGGGTGTTGCTTCCTTAGAATGGTGAAGGCCTCTTTGAGATGTGACAGCTGAGCTCAAAGGTGAGGAGGCTTTAGCCATATGAAGATCACTTTCTAGGAGTGCAGAGAAAATCTCCAAGGAGATGTCAGCTGAGCTTCTGTCTTAATCACAAGAAGGAGCTGGGCACGTGAAGGTCACATAGCTGCCACACTTTCATAATTGAGGCCCTCACTGTCTCTCACCATTGTGGCTGCAGTAACCTCTCGAACAATCTTGATTCTGAAGGGCCCTAGAATTGCCTTTCTAAAATGTGGCTCTGATCATGACACTCTCCTGTTTAAACCCTTCCACTGCCCCAGGTTAAACTCTGAACCCCCAGGCGCACAGGTGCAGTGTGATTGATGACCTGGCCCCTGTGCTCCTCACCAGCCTCATTCTTGCTGCCCACCACGCACTGCATGTCGCAGTCACACTGAAATCACTGGTGTTCCTCTTTCAGGACAAGCCCTTTCACATCTTCATGTCTTCGTACATACTGCTCCATGACCTGAAATTCCCTTCCTTCTTTGGCCTCCATTCCCTGTGTAATCAATACTCATTCTTGAAAGATGTCACCTCCTTTAGGAAACCTCTGACTGCCCCCAAGCTGGATTGGATGCCTGTGCTGCGCACTTGTAAGCCCCCTGAGCTTACCTTAATCATATTATCTTATTGTAATTTTCTGCTTCTTGGCTTCCTCCTCCATTAGAGAGTAATCTCTCTGAAGACAGGGTCCTCGTCCTAGCCTAATACCCAGAGCAGAGAAGATTCATAGTAAACATTTAAATACAAGTGTAGTGGCATGTTGACTGTAGTCAACTTAGGAAGCTGAGGAAGGAGGATTGCTTGAGTCCAGGAGTTCAAAGCTGTAGTGTGCTATGGTTGTCCCTGTGAATAGCCACTGCACTATATAGCCTGGGCAACATAGACAGACTCCATCTCTAAAAATATTAATTTAATAAATACATAAATCATTTTTAAAAATCTACACAGAAACCAAAGTGCAGAAGGTGAATTATAGACTTCACCTTGCAGAAAACTGAATAAATGATGTATAGGGCAAGTTTGAGAAACATTTCATAGGACACACATAAAAGTGATAAAGAGATAAAAATGAAAATTATGTGATTGAATAATAGATACAGAAAGTGTTGAACAGTTGTTTCTTTTCTGTTTTGCAGGCATATTTTCCTTTCAGTAACCTCTCATCCCATACCTAGTGTGGATAGCAATCATTTGACCTCCTGGTTCCTGCCACAGGAACGGGCCTGTAACCCAGGCTGACCACCCTATTCCTTTGGACCTGGAAATTGAGCAAGGAGTGAAAATAATCCCCACCCCCACCTCCAAGGACGGCCACTTAGCAATTTATGAAGCGATTGATACGGATCTCTTTTGGTATCTGAAATTGTGAGCTTCTAAGAGCACTTTTGTTGTCAAGCAGAGCAAGCTCACCTGAGAATTAAGCCAAAGCAGAAAAAGGATTGCTGAAAAGTAGAAAGCTGGCATCTGTCTCTGTTCAGTTTGAACCCTTGCATCCAGCTGTATCTGAAGTCAGGTCTCCCAAACTTCCCAGTTATGTGAAACCTAATGGGTTTACTTGCAATCATAAGATAAATATTGGTAACTAGAAGTGGAGTACAGCAAGTCTTAGGCCCTAACATGAAGAACTGGGTGAGTTGAGGTATGTAAGTGGGAATGAGGATTCTTCTGTCCCCATCTAAGAACTGAACACTTGGATTATAGGGTAACCACACATGTTATATTTGGGAAATCTGATCATGTGCCTTCTATGGCTAGTGCTTTAGTGACTTGTAGAAAATACCCAGATAGGCCGGGCGTGGTGGCTCAAGCCTGTAATCCCAGCACTTTGGGAGGCTGAGACGGGTGGATCACAAGGTCAGGAGATCGAGACCATCCTGGCGAACACGGTGAAACCCCGTCTCTACTAAAAAAAAATACAAAAAACTAGCCGGGTGCGGTGGCAGTCGCCTGTAGTCCCAGCTACTCGGGAGGCTGAGGCAGGAGAATGGCGTGAACCCGGGAGGCGGAGCTTGCAGTGAGCTGAGATCCGGCCACTGCACTCCAGCCTGGGCGACAGAGTGAGACTCTGACTTAAAAAAAGAAAAGAAAAGAAAAGAAAATACCCAGATATTGGAATAAGTTGATGTTTTTTATGCTTTTAATAATTTCAAGAAAATTACAGCCTTCATCAAGCAGTTAAACATACTATTGGCATATGGCTCAGCAAGTCCACTCCTAGGTATTCCAAAAGAAATGCAAACACATGTCCACATCAAAACTTGTACATGAATGTTTATAGCAATATTATCATAATAGCCAAGAGTAAGAAACAACCAAATGTCCACCAACTAATGAATGGATAAGGAAAATGTAATACATCCACACAAAGGAATATTATCCAGCAATAAAAGGAGAAGTTCTGATATAGGCTACCACAAGGATGAATCTTGACAATGTTATGTTAAATGAAAGAAGCCAGTCACAAAGCACCACATTTTATCTGATTCCATTTATATGAAATGTCCATAGTAGGTAAATCTGTAGAGATGGAATATAGATTAGGCTGGGCACGGTGGTACACACCTGTAATCCCAGCACTTTGGGAGGCCGAGGTGGGCGGATCACCTGAGGTCAGGAGTTCGAGACCAGCCTTACCAACATGGAGAAGCCCCATCTTTACTAAAAATACAAAATTAGCCAGGCATGGTGGTGCATACCTGTAATCCCAGCAACTTGGGAGGTTGAGGTGGGAGAATCGCTTGAACCCAGGAAGTAGAGGTTGCAGGGAGCGCTGAGAAGGTGCCATCGCACTCCAGCCTGGACAACAAGAGCGAAACTCTGTCTCAAAAAAAAGAAAAAAAAAAGGTAGATTAGTAGTTGCCAGGGACTGGGAGGGATGAGGGTATTGAGAGGTGAGTGCTAGGTTTCTTTGGAGTGATAAAAATGTTCCAAAATGGATTATGGTGAGGAATGCACAACTGTGTGAAGATATTAAAAAGTCATTGAACTAAGATATTAAAAAGCCATTGAACTTTACACTTTAAATAAGTGAATTGTATGGCATGGAAATTATATCTCTATAAAACTGTTTTTTTTAAACAAGAAGGCTTTAACCTAAACAGCATGCTGAATAAACAGCATGCTGAAGGGGAATGACATATAACTCTGTGGAGAGGCCCTTTCTGTCTGTAACCAGCAAGATATCTGAGATACCTGCAGGATCACTAAGAAGCAGCTGATTATGTGCATTTGGAGAAGTCTAAGAACACTATTTCCTACTTGAACCTGGAGCTAAAGTGAGTGAGAGGTAAGGCAGGCAGGTAGAAATTGCAGAAGATAAAACTGGCTGGGGTTAAGTAAGGACATAGTTAGGAAGAAATATTTTTAAAGGTAAAAACAAACAAAAAAAACAACTTTGTTTTAAAAAAAAAAGGGAAAAAGACTGGCTGTGGTAGAAGCTTGACCCCCAGGCCTCCTCCAGACACCTCCCGCTGTTACTTCTCAGCACCACAAAGGTGAGAGTAATTCTGCTACTAAAGACAACAGCTGGGATGTGGGCTGAGAAAGACTACTGGATCTTGGAGTGTTGGGTCACAGCCAGGAACAATACAGTTAAACCAAGAGCAAGGCAAATGGGCACAGCATCAAGGTCTGCAGCAAAGAGAGCTGTGGGTTCAGGTTCAAAAATCAGGACCTGGCAGATCTTTGACTTTGGTTACTAGCTCATGGAGTTTACAGTGCAAGATTCAGCCTACTGCTAGGGCAGACTCCTTACTTTTTCTTTTAGCAGCACAGGTATATGCCATAGAGTGGTGGCCACTGAAAATTGGCCCTCAGTTTTCAAATAAGAGGTTTTGTTGTGGTCTCCTGATTTACTTCATATATTGCAAAACTGAATATTCAGGCCAGAGCATAGTGGCTATTCACAGACGCAGTCATAGCATGCTGCAACCTCAAACTCCTGGCTTCAAGCAATTCTCCCACCTCAGCCTCCTGAGTAGCTGGGACTACAGGTACTCACCACTGTACCCAGCCTATATTTTTAATTTATCCATGGGTTATTAAATGGTGAAGTGAAGAGTCATATCTAGACCTAAAATTCTGGGACTTTAGAGCACAATAAGGTGACTAGATGAGTTTTGAGATTTCTTGTTTTGGGGAGAAAGAGAGTGTGTTTTCATTTGTGGAAGAAATATTTGCATTGTCATGGGGGGGTACTTTTTAAAGTGTATGGAAATGTGTGTGTGTGTGTGTGTGTGTATGTGTGTAGGATCCTGAATAGTTTAGGAATGAAATGGACATCAACTCTATCTTTGTGGTTACAGCACCGTTTGTGTTTGGGAACAGTCTCTCCACATATGGTGGCCCCTCAATACCCTGATCGCTCTTGGATGCATCACATAATAAAATCAATTATAATCTTTGTATTGTGTGGAATTTATATGGCTTTGGGGGAGGAAAACCCTTTCTCCTTGTGATATTTCAAGCACTAAGTAACCTATAGGCTTGGAGCTACTGGGAACTAGTTTTGCTGCCATTTTCAAATAATCTGCCAGAAAACAAAGCTAACCCAGAGGAAAGTAAGGACCAAGGCAGGCAAAAACTTATGTATGTTTTGTTCACTGCGGCATCCCAGCACTTAGTACAGTGTCTGGAACACAGTAGGTGCTTAATAAATGTTAGTTAAATGAATAAAATCAGAACTGAAAAACAGGAAGAGAGAAAGAAAGCTGGTGACATGGTTTGAACTTTTGCTTCCATTTGTTTCTAGAGTCAGCCTGTTCCTTGGCCTTCCCAGGGACATGGGTGAACAAATTTCCTTTTATTCTAGTCAGTGTGGCAGACACTGTCAACTGGTTCACTCAATACTGCTCCAACCCCATACTAATGAGACTTTGTGTACATCAGAGGCTGGAAGATCGACGTCTACATTATCCACACACCTTTGCAGTGAGGATTTCTGAATGGGATGTAGCATCCACCAAATAGATGCATCTGAATGAGACTTGGAAGAGGGTTATGGGTCCTATGAGGAGGCTATCCTGGCAGCACAGTGGCAGAGGCATTTTGGTGCTTTTGCAGCAGCTGTCAGAAGCTCTGATGTCTAGTCAGTTCCTAGCTCTATGCAACCAGCAATGACAGCAGTAACTTCCTACTCTGGCAGATTTCTTGACCATGCTTAACGGCAGCCTGTTCTTTAAGTCAGTAGTGATGCAGCGGCAGTGGTAGCAGCAATTTTGCTGAGGTAGATTTCAATGTAGCTCCAGGAGTTCCTAAAAGTCCAGCCTCCTGCTACAAGTCTTCCAACCATTCTGCAGCAAGTTAATATACTTTGGTAAGTATTTCTCTGCTTAAACTGACTTCAATGAATTCTTTTGTCCACAATTGAATGCTGATCAATTTTAAGTTGATTTTCTGTCATTAGCAACTGCAAGAGTCCAGACTAACTTTGTAGAACTTATGAACGTAAAAATAACAAAGGAAGCAGAAATAATAACAAAACATATGAGAAAACATCCAAATATATGAACATGGAAAAATGGTTATTTTCAGTGGAAAAATATCAGATTGGCCTCAGGCTTCTGAGCAACACCAAATACCATAAAAAAATAAAGCAATACCCATAGAAACAGGGTGGGAGTGCTGTCATGTGTGATGTCAAAAGAATGGCATTCTCAGTTATAAAAGGTCTCAGAATTAGACCATCTATGTGTTCTGTCTGAAAAGTTTCTTAAAGATGAGCTCTAAGGGCCGGGCGCGGTGGCTCACGCCTGTAATCCCAGCACTTTGGGAGGTCGAGGTGGGTGAAGCACAAGGTCAGGAGTTCGAGACCAGCCTGGCCAATATGGTGAAACCCCCGTGTCTACTAAAAATACAAAAAAGTTAGCCAGGCTTGGTGGCACACGCCTGTAATCCCAGCTAATCGGGAGGCTGAGGCAGGAGAATTGCTTGAACCCGGGAGGCGGAGGTTGCAGTAAGCCGAGATCATGCCACTACACTCCAGCCTGGGTGACACAGTGAGACTCCGTCTCAAAAAAAAAAAAAAAAAAAAAAAGATGAGCTCTATTACATTGAGAGATTTGTCAAAACTGAAGAATTTAAGAATAAGGAAGTTGTGGTAGAAAAGAACTGCTGACATGTAACAAAATCAAGTAAGCACATAAAACATAAAATTGATAAATATATTATAAAACTGAATGCAAAACAAAAACTTTGTGAAATAAATATGTGGTTTAAAAAAAATAAGTAGGTATATCTAGCAGGGTTCTTGCAAGTAACAGAAATGAACTCTAAGTAAAAAAAGAAAGTTGTTAGAGGGCTGTGATGTAGCCATAGAATCAAGGCAAAAGCTATCGAATAGGGTCTCAGAGAGGATAAGAACCAGAGCAAGTCCAGGGATCCAGAACGAACTAAGTGACAATCTCAAGTCATTGCCACTGGGATGCTCTGCTCCAACCATTGTCAGTTTTTGTCACTTGGAAGCAAAGTGCTTTTGGTGTACTTTGCTTGTTGGAAAGTAGAAAAAACACTTCCTAGCTCCAAAGCTGTATACCAGTGACTGAGGCTGTAGTATTTTGCCCCATTACGTATTTAGAAGAGCAGCTGCACTTGGAATAACCATCTGATCATGCTAGCAATAATCACTGACATTCTTTAAGACTGTTGGGGCTGGGACCAGTGGCTCATGCCTGTAATCCCAGCACTCTGGGAGGCTGAGGCAGGAGGATACCTTGAGCTCAGGAGTTGGAGACCAGCCTGGCCAACATGGTGAAACCCCGTCTTTTCAAAAAGTACAAAAATTAGCTGAGCATGGTGGTGCAGGCCTGTAATCCCAGCTACTGGAGGGGCTGAGGTGGGAGGATGGCTTGAGCCCAAGAGATAGAGGTTATAGTGAACCAAGATTGCACCAAGGCACTTCTGCTTGGGCAACAGAGCCAAACCCTGTCTCAAAACAAAAACAAAAACAAAAACACACACACAAAAACCAAGTTGTGTTGGAATACTTCTAGCCCCCTTGCAGGCTGTGTTCTTTTCTATTTCCTTTCTTCTCATCTTATTGGCTAGAATGACATCATATTGTCATATCTGAACCAATTATTGCAAAGATAATGAAATTATTAAGATTTGGACATAGTCTAATTAAGATTTATTCTCATGTAATGGGAAGGAGTTCAGTCTCCTTGAAGCCCATGGCTGTTTTATAATTTTAAAGTTAAAAAAGGTGAGACCGGGCGTGGTGACTCACACCTGTAATCCCAGCACTTTGGAAGGCCAAGTGGGAGTAGTATCATTGCTTGAGCCCAGTAGTTCAAGTCCAGCCTAGCCAACAAAATGGGACTGCGCCTCTTTAAAAAAATGAATTAATTAAGCCAGGTGCAGTGGCACATTTGTCCTAGCTACTCAGGAGGCTGTGGTGGGAGAATCACTTAAACCCAGGAGTTCAAGGCTATGGTTTTGCCACTGCACTCCAGCCTGGGTGACAGAACAGACCCTGCCTCTAAAATAAAATAAACTTTAAAGAGGCATTTTGTTTAGCAAGTAAAAATAGCTATTGGATAGGTCACAAACAGTGGCATTAACATCTGAAATTCTCCCTGGGATATATCTTTGCCTTTGATTTACCATTTTAATAGGGAGAAGAAACCCCAGGGTCTTCCATTTGGTTCTTCCTATCACAATAATTCTTACTTCATAGGAAAAAGTCTGGGGATTTTTGCCACTTGTGGAGAATGTTTATCCAACACAGGAACTGAAAAAATCCACAGAATGAGTGAGTTTAAAGTTTGATCCAGTCAAAGCGACCCAGGTACATCCTCACTCTGACAGGTAATTCCTGGTGATTTATGTGTACCAGAACTAGCTAGTAGCCCAGAGCAGGTATCTAAGAGTTTCCAAAAAGCCTTATTTCCTCTCATCCTAAAACACAGTTACCCTATTAAATTCCCATTAGGACTGTCTAGGAGTAATAGTCAAAGAAAGGGAACCTTTGCTGTTATAACACAGTACCTAGACTTCCATTCAAGCAAGTGCTATGAATTTGTTAATTCAGCTCTGGAAATTGCATGAGGAGTCATGACTCTCTACTGTCTTGCCTCAGGTCACATTGGTCTATTTTGGTTACACAAATTAAGTAAGAATTTTGTGGAAACTCTGTGTTCAGATAGGCATAGCCAGATATCTCTGAGGGTGAACTCATTCTGATTACCAAGCTAGTCTTATAGCCTATTGTCATAATCAAGCACGCTCGGCTCTGACTGTTGAGGAACGCTATCTTACCTCTATACCCCCAAGATTCTCCTATGGAAATTGAAACTAGCAAATGCATTTCAATTGCAGTATTTCCCACCAGCAATTTCCAACATTCAGAAAATAGGTCATGAATATTTTCTTTCTGTAAGATGCTGAAATTCCCCTCAACAGTGCAGGTCTCAAGGTCATGGATGAAATTCCATCTCAGTCCTTCTTTTTTTTTTTTTTTTTTGAGATGGAGTCTCACTCTATTGCCCAGGTTGGAGTGCAGTGGTGTGATCTCAGCTCACTGGAACCTCCACCTCCCCGGTTCAAGAGACTCTCTGCACTTAGCCTCCTAAGTAGTTGGGATTATAGGCATGAACCACCATGCCCGGCTAATTTTTTGTATTTTTAATAGAAATGGGGGTCTCACCATGTTCACCAGCCTGGTCTTGAACTCCTGACCTCAGGTGATCTGTCCATCTTGGCCTCCCAAAGTGTTGGGATTACAGGCGTAAGCCACTGCATCCGGCAGTCTCAGTCATTCTTGAGGCAACAGTTACGTATGTGCAAAGCAGGACATTCGTAATGAATCTATTCCAGCATTCCTATCTCATGGGGCCTTTAATTTCCTTCCCATATATACACCAAGAGACTTTTGGCATCTCTGCATCTTTTAATGAGGGCCCAAGTTGGTGCCTGATTTGCCTTATCCAATCCAGTTAGACACTCAACTGCTTAAGCCAGCACTTTGGATGCAGCACTTTTGGTAAGTGCATCCTTATTGACAAATTCAGCCCAATCTAAAATTGTGTTTCACTTTTCTTAGTTGAGTGCTTTTAATATATATTCCCACAAAAATTTCGCCAATAGTTGTTTTTTTTATATATATTTCATAATACATTTAATTTTTTTTATTATACTTTAAGTTCTAGAGTACATGTGCATAACGTGCAGGTTTGTTACATATGTATACTTGTGCCATGTTGGTGTGCTGCACCCATCAACTCGTCAGCACCCATCAATTCATCATTTATATCAGGTATAACTCCCCAATGCAATCCCTCCCCCCTCCCCCCCTCCATGATAGGCCCCAGTGTGTGATGTTCCCCTTCCCGAGTCCAAGTGATCTCATTGTTCAGTTCCCACCTCTGAGTGAGAACATGCGGTGTTTGGTTTTCTCTTCTTGTGATAGTTTGCTAAGAATGATGGTTTCCAGCTGCATCCATGTCCCTACAAAGGACGCAAACTCATCTTTTTATGGCTGCATAGTATTCCATGGTGTATATGTGCCACATTTTCTTAATCCAGTCTGTCACTGATGGACATTTGGGTTGATTCCAAGTCTTTGCTATTGTGAATAGTGCCGCAATAAACATACGTGTGCATGTGTCTTTGTAGTAGAATAATTTATAATCCTTTGGGTATATACCCAGTAGTGGGATGGCTGGGTCATATGGTACATCTAGTTCTAGATCCTTGAGGAATTGCCATACTGTTTTCCATAATGGTTGAACTAGTTTACAATCCCACCAACAGTGTAAAAGTGTCCCTATTTCTCCACATCCTCTCCAACACCTGTTGTTTCCTGATTTTTTAATGATTGTCGTTCTAACTGGTGTGAGATGGTATCTCAAGGCTACAGTAACCAAAACCTTAGTTGTTTTTTTAATGTAGCAAATCCCTGCAACACTTGCAGTGTAAAAATCTTCTCTTAGCAAAAGGACAGTTCTGGCCAAATATCCCAGGCAGATGTTGTCGGCTACTCTTGTCCTTTATGTGCTTGCTGCAGAATTGGAGGACTCATTACCATTTGAAACCCCAGGAATGGTTTGGGCAAAATGTAATAAGAGCATCCCCCAAAACTATTTTCCAAGGCTGGGCACAGTGTCTTACGCCTGTAATCCCAGCACTTTGTTTGGGAGGCCGAAGCGGGTGGATCACATGGGCCCAGAAGTTCGAGACCAGCCTGGGCACACAGCAAAACATCATCTCTACAAAAAAATACAAAGATTAGCTGAGGGTGGTGGCACACTCCTGTGGTCCCAGCTACTCAGGAAACTGAGATACGAGGACTGCTTGAGCCTGCAAGGTTGAGGCTGCAGTGAGCCAGAGATCACGCCACTACATTCCAGCCTGGGTGACAGAGCAAGACTCTGTCTCAAAAAAAAAAAAAAAAAAAAAAAAAGTTTAAAAGAAGTTATTTCTTTACTGTGATAAAAAAAAAAATCATTTAAAGTGTCATCATAATACTTTTTGGTGGCCGGGCACAGTGGCTTAAACCTGTAATCCCAGCACTTTGGAAGGCTGAAGCAGGTTGATCACTTAAGGCCAGGAGTTTGAGACCAGTCTGGCCAACATTGTGAAACTCCATCTCTACTAAAAACACACACACACAAATTAGCTGGGTGTGGTGGCGCACACCTATAGTCTCAGCTACTCGGGAGGCTGAGGCAGGAGAATCAACTGAACCTGGCAGGCGGAGATGGCAGCAAGTCAAGATCGCACCACTACACTCCAGCCTGGGCAACAGAACGAGACTCTGTCTCAAAACAAAACAAAACAATCTTTTTGGTGAGAAAACTCCCAATAACTTTCTTCTGGACATTTTATCCAACATAAAAAGGCAGAAAACAGAAATAAGAATTTTAAATTTTGAAAGTGACAAGATTATTAATATTTATAGGTAAAATGATGAAATAGCTGAGATCTAAAAGGATTATGAATAATATTAACAAGATAGGCCTACATAAGTCAAACTGATAGGATGGACACAACATATTCTTTTTAAAGAAAACAAATAATTGTAAAGATGTCAGTACTTCCCAAGTTATAGATTTAATTCCAGTTTGTTTTCTTTTCTTTTTTTTTTTTGAGACCGAGTGTCGCTCTGTCACCCAGGCTGGAGTGCAGTGGTACAATCTCGGTTCACTGCAAGCTCCGCCTCCTGAGTTCACACCATTCTCCTGCCTCAGCCTCCTGAGTAGCTGGGACTACAGGTGCCCGCCACCACACCCAGCTAATTTTTTGTATTTTTAGTAGAGACGGGGTTTCACCATGTTAGCCAGGATGGTCTGGATCTCCTGACCTTGAGATCCACCCGCCTTGGCCTCCCAAAGTGCTGGGATTACAGGAGTGAACCACTGCGCATGGCCTAATTCCAGTTTGTTTTCTTATTTGTTATTAGTTTATTTTCTTACTTGTTTGATTTCTGGGAATTTGACAAAATGATTTTAAGTTTATTTGCAATCATAAACACACTATAATAACAAAGAAAAAGATTTTAAAGACTGGGTGTGGTGGCTCATGCCTGTAATCCCAGCATTTTGGGAGGCCAAGTTGGGTGGATCACTTGAGGTCAGGAGTTCAAGACCAGCCTGGCCAACATGGTGAAACTCTGACTCTACTAACAATACAAAAATTAGCTGAGTATGGTAGTGCACCCTTGTAATCCCAGCTACTAGGGAGGCTGAAGCATGAGAATCACTTAAACCCTGGAGGGGAGCTTGCAGTTGGTCAAGATTATGCCACTGCACTCCAGCCTGGGCAACAGAGCAAGACTCTGTAAAAATAAATAAATAAATAAAAATAAAAAAATAAAAAATTGAGTAATGAGGGACAATTTATTCTACCAGAATGAAAACAGAATAAAAACACAAAAGTGCACAGTGGTGACTAAAAGAGCATGGGCTTTGGATCTAGTAGAGGTAGGTTTGAATTCCTGGCTCTGACACATAGTAACCATGTAACCCTAGAAAATTAACTTAATACATTTAAGGAAAGTGTATATTATGGACCTTAATTGTCCTACTTCTCTACCCTATCTCCATTGACATCTTGCCATGGCCTCATCATAGACACACTTCCCTGCCTCTTGGGTTTGGGATTGGCCATGTGACTTACTGTGGTCAGTGGCAGTTCCAAGCCCAGGCCTTCAGGAACCTCCACGGTTGTGTTTGCCCTCCTGCCCACGCTGCTGTTGTCATGAGAAGAGCACTCCTGAGTGAGCTGCCCCTTCAGCCTGGGCTCCAAAGTTAAAGCATGTGGAGCACAGTTGCCCCAGCTGCCCGCAGATCCACGAGAATAAGTAATTGCCATTTTAGGCTCTCGAGAATTAGCTGATAAAATGTACCAGCGGTTTCTTAAGGAAGAGTCCCAGGATTGCCACAAATACTTCTGCTTACACCTCATTGGCCAGAATTTAATCACAAGGCCAATGCTCACTACAGGAACAGCTAGGAAATGTGGCCAGCTAACTGGTACTTTATTACTATGGAGGAAGGGGAAGATGGATTCAGTGGGACAACTAGTGGTCTCAGCCACAGTTGTGTAACCCCTATTTTTTTTTGCATCTTTTAAAAAAATTTTTAATTAGCTTAAATTTTAATTTTTAAATGCATCTTCAGTTGTAATCATTAATTTTTTAAAAAATAAATGAAGTAATTCTGGTTGTTCATTAATTAGCTTTTCCTTCACTTACCTCTCTGAGAGATCTTTCCATGACAATACACAACCGCTGCATTCTTAACAGCTTTATATATTTCATAATATATATATATTATGAAATACATATATACATAATATACATAATATATATATATCCATAACACAATTTATTTCCCCTTTAGGTTATTTCCAACCTTCTTCCTAGTTCAAAGAGTGCTAAAACAAAACTCTTGTATATCCATGTTTGTGTATATGTGTAAGAATTTTTGTTGGAAAGATTCCTAGAAGTGGATTGCCGAATCAAGTTGTATATGCACTTTTATTCTGAAATATGTTACAAAATTATCCTCCAAAAAGTCTTTAATAATTAATGTTTCCAGGCCAGTCATGGTAGCTCATGCCTGTAATCCCAGCACTTTGGGAGGCTGAAGTGGGTGGATCACTTGAGGTCAGGAGTTTGAGACCAGCCTGGCCAGCATGGCTAAACCCCATCTCTACAAAAAATACAAAAATTAGCCGGGTGTGGTGGCAGGTGACTGTAATCTCAGCTACTTGGGAGGCTCAGGCAGGAGAATTGCTTGAACCTGGGAGACAAGTTGTAGTGAGCCAAGGTCATGCCACTGCACTCCAGCCTGGGCAATGGAGCAAGACTCCATCTCAAAAAAAAAAAAAAAAAAAAAATCATGTTTCCAAATGAGTATATGAAAATATCTCTTGGAAAGACATTTTTGATAGTAACATATCAAAAGTTTT
The DNA here is from genome assembly GCF_002776525.5 of Piliocolobus tephrosceles. Lineage (NCBI taxonomy): Eukaryota > Metazoa > Chordata > Mammalia > Primates > Cercopithecidae > Piliocolobus > Piliocolobus tephrosceles. Next base: position 100,920,929 of record NC_045440.1, on the reverse strand, counting down.
GCACTGCATATGTGAGCTATCCCAGTCATTTTGTTTATGGACATTTATACCAGAAAATAATTCTAAACACAAAATAGATTCTGTACAAAGATCTACATTGTAACATTGTATATAATAGTAAAAAACTGGACACAAAATATTTTTTTGAGGCAAGGTTTTGCTCTGTCACCCAGGTTGGAGTTTAGTGGTATAATCACAGCTCACTGCAGCCTTGATCTTCCAGGCTCAAGCCATCCTCTCGCTTCAGCCTCCTGAGTAGCTAGGACTACAGGTATGTGCCACCATGTCTGGCTAATTTTTTAAATTTTTTTGTAGAGAGGAGATCTCACTATGTTGACCAGCCTGGGCAGCATAGTGAGACCTCCTCTCATATTCTCTAATAGTAAGAACTCCTGAGCTCAAGCAATCTTCCCACCTTGGCCTTCCAAAAGTGCTAGGATTATAGGTATGAGCCACCATGCCCAGCCCAAAGTAAGTTTTTTAAATAGAGCAGGTAAATTATTATAAAGCATGGTGAACAATTAAGATAATGATTACAAAGACTAATAACGTGGAAATGGCTTATGATATAATGTTAATTGAAAATGGCAAGATTTAATTAAAAGCTTAATCAAAAGATTCAAAACAATTGTGTTTTGTATGCATACCTATTGGTGTACATATACCTATTGATATTATATTATTTTACTTATCTTACTACTTTCTAAATTTCATAGGTTTTCTTGAATGAAGATGTCTCAGTCCATTCAGGCTGCTATAACAAAATACCATAAACAAGAGAAATTTATTTCTCACAGTTCTGGAGGCTGGGAAATACAAGATCGAGGAAGATTCAGTGTTTGATGAGGGCTCACTTTCTTGTTCATCAGTTGTGCCTTCTAGCTGTGATCTCACATGGTGAAAGGAGTGAGGGGCCTCTGTTACAAGGGCACTAATCCTATTCATGAGGGTTCTACCTCTATGACCTAACCACCTCCCAAGGGCTCCACCTCTTAATGCCATCACTTTGAGGGTGAGGATTTCAACATATGAATTTTGGGTGGACACAAGCATTCAGACCATTGCAGAAGACTATACTTTTCTAGTAAAAAACAAATATTTAATCAAATCACTTAGGATACTGTTCTGTACTTGTTAGGTATTCAATGGGTTCTTTGATGACTATCCCTGAGGCATTTTATAAAAAGGAGCCAGTTAAAAACACAACAAACATGTTGGGTTTTCAATCTTTCTTTCTTTTCTTTTTTCTTTTTTTTTTTTTGACAGAGGGCTGCTCTGTCACCCAGGCTAGAGTGCAGTTGTGCGATCTTGGCTCACTGCAACCTCTCCCTCCTGGGTTCATGCGATTCTCATGCCTCAGCCTCCCTAGTAGCAGGGATTACAGGCAAGCACCACCATGCCTGGCTAATTTTTGTATTTTTAGTAGAGACGGAGTTTCACCATGTTAGCCAAGCTGGTCTCAAACTCCTGGCCTCAAGTGATCCGCCTGCCTCAGCCTCCCAAAGTGCTGGGATTACAGGCGTGAGCCACTGCACCCAGCCTTGTTTTCCATCTTTCACATCACTTTCCCTTCCCTTCAATCCAGGAGGTTTATATTTTGTGTTCTGTTCCAGAAGGATTTTGCTTCATGGTTACCGCTCTTGAGTAAACTGGTTATGGCATTCACGAGTATTTGCATTTTTAAACAATCAAATACTTAATAATAAGAAAATTCATATAAAGCTCTTAGCACAGAGTAAGTATTGGGTAAGTGTTGTTGATATGATGGTGGTGGTGGTGGTGATAAGAATATTGACCAGGAAGAAGCAGTCTTCAAGATTAAAATGGGGCTTCGTGGGGGAAGAGTGGTTATTCACCATTATAACAATTCCAAAATATTTAGATATTTCTTTATCTTTAAAGAAAAAAAGCTCATTATGGATCTATAATCTGTGAAAATACTAGAGATAACTATGATGATAATAATACTCAAACCCTTCTTAAATGTTTATAGTTTCAACCTATGTGATTGTATGAATGACTTCCTATTATAAATTCCTACTATAAAATGTCAGTACTTTCTGTTAGTAATATTAATATGGTTTCTGTGAAACCTGAAGGGACATCCACTTTTGCTAGTATTCTTATATTGGTGGAGTAAATGCAAATTAACCCTATCCATATTTGATGCTTGTCATGACTTTATTATTATTATTATTTTTGAGACAGGGTCTCTTTTGCGCAGGCTGGTGTGCAGTGGCACAACTTCCTGGGCTCAAATGCAACCTCAACCTCCCAGGCTCAAGTGATCCTCTCATTTCAACTTCCTGAGTAGCTGGGACCACAGGCATGTGCTACCACACCTGGCTAATTAAAAAAATTTTTTTGGCTGGGCACAGTGGCTCATGCCTGTAATCCCAGCACTTTGGGAGGCCCAGGTGGGCGGATCACCTGAGGTCAGCAGCTCCAGACACCGAAACCCCGTCTCTATTAAAAACAAAAAACAAACAAACAAAAAATCCCACAAAAATTAGCTGTAGTCCCAGCTGCTTGGGAGGCTGAGGCAGGAGAATCACTTGAACCCGGGAGGTGGAGGTTGCAGTGAGCTGAGATCGTGCCACTGCAGTCCAATCTGGGCAACAGAGCAAGACTCCATCTCAATTTTTTTTTTTTTTTTTGTAGAGACAGGGTCTCACTGTGTTTCCCAGGCTGGTCTTGAAGTTCTGGGCTCAAATGATCCTCCTGCCTCAGTCTCCCAAAGTGCTGGGATTACAGGCATGAGCCATTGTGCCTGGCCTTGTCATGACTTTGCAACTAAATCATATGAGGCAAATTGTTTCTTTTTAGGTATCACACCTAGCATGTGGTGTCCTCAGGTAAGAGTTCGAGCTTGGACATGGCTGCATGCCAAAGGCAAGGCTTTCTCCTACTAAGGCTTACTCCCTAAACTTTTCCACTATACTTTTTTCTATAAAAATAACTGCTTCCCAAACTTAGAATAAAGATTAATTAGCCACTAATTGCCAGCGTTGAGTCTGAAGAAAAGATAACATTTAACACAAGTTTCAAAATATGCCTAGCCATAAGATCATTTAACGTCTCCTTGAATCTGCTTCAATAGTATGGTAGTAAAATGTAATTCTGCTTCTATTTAGTACGTCACTAAATCTCTTCCTAGGGTCCAAAGATATTTGGAACTTACACAGTATACATTTACAATTCTGACTCCGGCTGCCTGTTTACATATTGCCTTATTACAGAACAAGGCTTTGGGTGCCACCTTCCCAACCGAAGAAGCATATCGATATTTTCCTGGCCTGGCATGGTGGCTCATGCCTGTAATCATAGCACTTTGGGAGGCTGTGGTGGGCAGATTGCTTGAGGCCAGAAGTTCAAAACCAGCCTGGGCAACATGGTGAAACCCTGTCTCTACCAAAAAACAAACAAAACCCCCAAATTAGCCAGTTGTGGTGAAGGCACCCACAACTGTGGTCCCAGCTACTCTGGAGCTTCAGGTGGAAGGATTGCTTGAGCCCGGGAGGCAGAGGTTGCAGTGAGGTGAGATGATTTCAAAAAACAAACACAGATATTTTCCAAAACAAAAGTAGGAATAATTTGTTTCTACTTCACTAAGTTTTATGTTAAGCTTTGCAGCATAGCTTACAATTTGTCTTTTTTTTTCTTCTTCTTTTCTTTTCTTTTTTTTTTTTTTTGAGGCAGTCTTGCTTTGTTGCCTAGGCTGGAGGGCAGTGGCACATCTCTTGGCTCACCACAACCTCCACCTCCTGGGTTCAAGCAATTCTCCTGCCTCAGCCTCCTGAGTAGCCAGGATTATAGGCATGCGCCACCACGCCTGGCTGATTTTTGTATAAGTAGAGCCAGAGTTTCACCATGTTGGCCGGGCTGGTCTCCAACTCCTGACTTCAAGTGATCTGCCCGCCTGGGCCTCCCAAAGTGCTGGGATTACAGGCATGAGACACCATGCCCAGCCTACAACTTGTCTTTCATGGGCTTCCTGAAGTCTTAAAGCAGCTATACAATTTCCTTCTTTTCTTTTTCTTTCTTTCTTTCTTTCTTTTTTTTTTTTTTGAAACAGGGTCTCACTGTCACTCAGGCTGGGAGCACAGTGGCATGTTCATGGCTCACTGCAGCCTTGACTTTCTGGGCTCAAGTGATCCTCTGTCCTCAGCCTCCCAAGTAGCTGAGACTACAGGTGTACACCACCACACCTAGCTAATTTTTAAATTTTCTGTAGACATTGGATCTCTCTGTGTTACCCCACTGGTCTCCAAATCCTGGACTTAAGCAATCCTCCCACCTTGGCGTCCCAAAGTTTTGGGATTATAGGTATGAGCCACTTTGTCTGTATACAATTTTTAATCTTACGCTCTTCAAAGGGATAAACAGAAGTTGCTCCCAGTGTCAATTACATACTATCCATTCTAATTTTATTTTTCTTCTCCTTTCCTCTTCTCCTCCCCATGATGACTTAAAAACATTGTTACTTTCATTTGCATTTTCCTGACTATTGGTGAAGTTGAACATCTTTTCATGTTTACTAACCATTTGTGTTTTGTGTACAAATTTATCAGTTTAGATTTTTGCCCATTTGTCTAGTCTGTCTTTTCCTAATTAGTTCCTTTTATCTGTTTATGTGTTCTACATATGAATTCTTTTTCATCTATTATATATATTGCAAATATTTTTATTTCATTCTGTTGGATACTATTTTAATTAACTTTTTTTTAAAAAAAAATGTTTAGAGATGGGTCTTGTTATGTTATTGCTCAGGCTGGTTTCAAACTCCTGAGTTCAAGTGATTCTCCCACCTCAGCCTCCCCGGTAGCTGGGACTGTGGGCATGTGCCACTGGGCCTGGCTTTAGGTAGGTATCTATTAACTGTGGTTATTGGCTTTCCTGTAATGGAACTTTTCAATTCTTTTTGTTTGTTTGTTTGTTTGAGATAGAGTCTTGCTCTGTCACCCAAGCTGGAGTGCAGTGGTACAGTCTTGGCTCTCTGCAACCTCCGCCTTCTGGGTTCAAGTGATTCTCCTGCATCAGCCTCCCAAGTAGTTGGGATTATAGGCACAAGCCACCACGCCCAGCTTTGTATTTTTAGTAGAGACGGGGTTTCACCATGTTGTCCAGGCTGGTCTCCAACCCCCGACCTCAAGTGATCTGCCTGACTCGCCTCCCAAAATGATGGAATTACAGGTGTGAGTCACCGCACCTGGCCTAGTCTTCAATTCTTATGTAGTCAAATCTGCTCAACTTTTCCTTTCTGTTTTTTGAGTATTTACATTTTGCTTATCAGGTCTTCTATCTCAAGTTTATAAAAATATTCCACTATACTGTACCAAAACTTTTATATTTGGGGATATTTATTTATTTATTTTTGAGAGAAGGCTTTGCTCTGTCACCCAGGCTGGAGTGCAGTGGTGCAATCACAGCTCGATGCAGTTTCTATCTCCTGAGCCAAAGTGATCCTCCCACCTCAGCCTCCCAAGTGGCTGAGACCACAGGCATGCACTATCATGCCTTGCTTTTTTTAAAGTATTTTTTTGTAGAGACAGAGTCTCCCTATGTTGCCCAGGCTGGTCTCGAACTCCTGAGTTCAAGTGATCTTCCTGCATTGGTCTCCCAAAGCGCTAGGATTACAGGCATGAACTGCTGTGCCTGGCCTAATTTGTTTAAAAATTTTTAAATAAGATTTTAATTTTATAATATTTTTACATTTACAAAAATGTGAAGATAGTACAGAGTTCTCATATACCTCAAACCCAATCTCCCTTGTTTATTAACATCTTATATTAGCACGATACATTTGTCATAATTAATGAACCAGTATTGACATTATTAACTGAACACCATACATTGGTCATATTTCCTTAGTTTTACCTAATGTGCTTTTTCTGTTCCCGGAGTCCCTGATACATTTGGGATACCCCATTATATTTAGTTCTAGCATTTCCTTGCCCTTCTCTGGTCTGTGACAGTTTCTCAGACTTTTCTTGTTTTTGATAATTAACCTAGAAGAGTTTTAGTCAGATATTTTATAGAATACTCCTCAACTGAGATTCATCCAATGTTTTTCTCATAACAAGACTGGAGTTTTGTGTTTGTGGGAGGAAGATCACAGAGCTTTTGTAAAAAGCCCTTCCCATCGTGGTTTTTGTTTTGTTTTGTTTTGTTTTAAGACAGGGTCTAGCTCTGTTGCCCAGGCTGGAAGGCAGTAGTGCGATCTCGGCTCACTGCATTCTCTGCTTCCCAGATTCAAGCAGTTCTCCCACCTTAGCCTCCTTAATAGCTGGGACTACAGGCGCACTCCACCACTCCAAGCTAATTTTTTTTTTTTTTTTTTTTTTTTGGTATTTTTGGTAGAGATGGGGTTTTACCATGCTGCCCAGGCTGACCATCGTGTCATATGAAAGGTATACATGATCAAGCGACTTAACGCCACTGAGGTTAACCTTGATCACCTGAGAGAATGTTTCTCTCTTATTCTTCTTCCCCCTTTTCATACTGTACTGTTTTAAAGGAAGTCACTATGTATAGCCCACACTTAAGAAGTGAGAATTATGCTCTACTTCCTTGAGAGTGGAATATCCCGTTTCTCTGTTTTTAACAATTTGGATCTAAAACGCATCTGGAATTTATTCTGATATATTGTCATAGTAGATATTAGGACTGTTTCTTCCTCCTCTCCTTTATGTAACAAGCATTTCTTTTGTTCGGGGTAGTGGGTTATTGACAACATCCTTACCGCTAAAAGAGAGGCCTGCTGTTTTAGATCAACTGGAATTCCCATCCTTTTTTTGTTTTTTTTTTTTTTGTTTTTTTTTTTGAGATGGAGTCTTGCTCCATCACCCAGGCTGCAGCGCAATGGCGCCATCTTGGCTCACTGCAATCTCCACCTCCCAGGTTCAAGCGATTCTCCTGCTGCAGCCTCCGGAGTAGCTGGGATTACAGGCATGCACCATCACGCCCGCCTAATTTTTGTCTTTTTAGTAGAAACGGGGTTTCGCCATGTTGGCCAGGCCGTTCTTGAACTCCTGACCTCAAGTGATCCACCCGCCTCTGCCTCCCAAAGTGCTGGGATTACAGGCATGAGCCACCAGGTCCGGCCTCCATCCCTCTTTTCACACAGATTTATTCAGATAAGTCAATTATTGTTTCAGGTGTAAACCAAATCATTGCATGCTAGGGAATGTCAAGCCGACAGTTTGAGCCAATGACAGGAAGAGAGGCTGTCTTCTGGAAGAGAGGGTTTCTCCTTCTCATATAAGGGAGCTACCAAAAGATAGTATTTTTCTCCTTTGGGGCAGTTTGGTGTGAAGATTTGGAGCCTGGCAACTTCGGCAGCCATTGAAGTCCTAGGAAGCAGCTGGCACTGCCTATGTCAGAATGAAGAGGCAGAAAAAGAAAACATAAAACAAGTGAATAAACAAAAACCCCAATGTCTTTCATGTCAGTACTCAGCTACCAACTCCAAGCAATTCCTAAAGCCTGCTCTATTTCAGGGTCTTTCAGTTAAATGGGCCCTTTGTTGAGTAAGGCAGTTTGGGCTGGATCATCAATTGCTTGCAATATAAAGAAGGCTAACTGATGCAGAGTGATAGAAATAGAGATCTAACTTTATTTTATTTATTCCAAAAAGTCACCTGTTTCATCTCAATTTATTGAGATGTGAAATGTCACTTTATCATAAACAACATTTCCAGATAAAAATGGTTATGTTCTGGGCTTATTACTTATTATATATATTAATTTATCTATGTCTAAGTTAATACCACAATTTTTTTTTTTTTTTTTTTTTTTTGAGGGGGTCTCACTCCATTACCCAGGCTGGAGTGCATGGTAGCATGATCTTGGCTTACTGCGGTCTCCACCTCCCAGGCTGAAGCAATCTTCCCACCTTAGCCTCCTGAATAGCTGCGACCACAGACATGCACCACCACACCTAGCTAATTTTTTGTATTTTTGACAGAGACAGGGAGGTTTCTCCATGTTGCCCAGGCTGGTCTTAAACTCCTGAGCTCAAGCAATCCACCTGCCTCAGCCTACCAAATGCTGAGATTACAGGCATGAGCCACTGGGCCCAGCCAATACCACACCGTTTTAATTTCCATTGTTTTGTTTTGTTTTTGAGACAGGATCTCGTTCTGTTACCCAGACTGGAGTGCAAAGGTGTGATCAAGGCTCACTGTAGCCTCAACCTCCCAGGCTCAAGTGATCCTCCCACCTCAGTGTCCTGAGTATCTGGAACTATAGGTGCATGTCACCATGCCCAGATAATTTTTTGCATTTTTTGTAGAGACTTTATTTCCCCATGTTGCCCAGGCTGTTTTCAGACTCTTGAGTTCAAACAGTCTGCCTGCTTTGGCTCCCAAAGTGTTGGGATTATAGGTGTAAGGCTGGCCAATTTCCATAGTTTTATTCCATACTTTGCCACCTGCTAGGACAAGCCTCTCTTCATTGCTCATTTTTTCAAAACCTTATTGACTTTTTTTATGTATTTCCTTTTCCATTTGAACTTGAGAATTAACATGTTAAATTCTGTAAAAGGTCCTTTTGAGACTTTAAAAAATTGGAGTTAACTAAATTTATAGATTAATTCAAGGAGAATTAAAAAATTTTAAATATTGAATCTTCTCATTTAGGAACACGGTATATCTTTTATTCAGAACTTCTTGTATGCCCTTCACTATTTTTTTAAATTCATATAGGTTTTGTATATTTTTCTTTTGGATTATGTCTATGTATTTTATGGAGCTTGTTATATTTGTGAATGCTATCTTTTTCTGACCCAATTTCTAGTTGTTTATTGCTGATGAACTAGAACAGTGATTCTCAAAGTATGGTCTCTGGACCAGCAGCATCAACATTTCCTGAAAACTTAGAAATGCAGATTCTTCAAGTGATTTTAATGCATGCTAAAGTTAGAGCCACTGCATTAGAAAGATACTTTGTCTTTCCTGATAGTTGAAATCCTATTTTTCTTATAGGTTGCAGTAGACAACCTTGTATTTTTTATTACTATTATTATTTTTATCTTTTTCCATTTTCCATAGAACTGTCAAGTCCAAACTTTTTAGTTTTGTTTTTTTACATTTTTAATTTTTTAATTTTTTTTTGAGACCAGGTCTCTCTTTTTTGCCTAGGTTGGGGTGCAGTGGAGGTCACTGTAACCTCCAACCCCTGGGCTCAAGCAATCCTCTCACTTCAGCCTCCCAAAGCCGTGGGGTTGCAGGCATGAGCCACCATGCTAGACCCTGTACTTTTTATTTTCTTTGTTTTTTTAGAGGTCTTAAGGTAAAATGATAGAATTATTGAAATAGTTCCTGCTTTAAAGAACCTCAGTTTTGCACACAGATAAAATAATGCTTTATTTTTGAAACAGCTTTATTGAGATCTAATTGACATACAATAAACTGCACATAATTCAAGTGCAGTTTATTGTATGTCAATCGTTTGATAAGTTTTGATTTATATACACACTTGTGAAGCCATCACCACAATCAAGACAATGAACACATCCATCCCTCCCAAAAGTTACCTCTTGGTACTCAAGCTCTGTGTAATCCTCTCTGAGTGTTGGCTGGATGTAGTGATTTGTTTCTACCTGATAGAACACAGAAAAAAATAATAAGATGCCACTTCTGTGATTAGGTTGCAAAAGACTGTGACTTCCATCTTGCTTGCTCTCTTGTCTTCTCTCACTTGTTCACTTGGATGAAGCCAGCCTCTATGCTGGGCACTGCCCTCTAGAGATGGCCATCTGGGACCTGAGGGGCCTCTCAGAGGCAAACTGGTCGTAAGGAACAGAAGTCCTCAGTTCAACACCCATGAGGTACTGAATCTTGCCAACAACCCCTGAATGAGCTTGGAAGTGGATCCTGTCCCAGTTAAATCTTGAGGTGACTATGACCCGGGCCATCACCTTGACTAAAGCCTTGTGAGAGACACAGGACCAGTGCCTCAACTGCAGCCTTTTGAGAGGCCCTGAACTGAAGGGTCCTGCTAAGTTGCACCTGGATTCCTGACTTATAGAGACTAGGAGGTAATAAATGTTTGTTAAATGGTTAAATTTGGGGGTAATTTGATATTCAGCAATAGGCAACTAATAAAGATAGGAATTAATAAGTTATGTGTGTGTATATACATATATATATATAATGTGTGTGTGTGTATATATATATACATTTTTTTTTTTTCTTGAGACAGGTTGTCACTCTGTTGCCCCAGGCTGGAGTGCAGTGGTGTGATCACGCTCACTGCAGCCTCCACCTCCTGGGCTCAAGAGATCCTTCTGCCTCAGACTCCTGAGTAACTAAGACTACAGATGGGTGCCACCATGCCCAGGTAATTTTTGTATTTTTGGTAGAGACAGGGTTTCACCATGTTGCTCAGACTGTTTTTGCTTTTTGTTTTTTGGTTTTTTTTTTGACAGAGTCTCACTCTGTTGCCCAGGCTGTAGCACAGTGGAGTGAGTAGTGCATTCTTAGCTCACTGCAACCTCTGCCTTCTGGGTTCAAGTGATTCTCATGCCTCAGCCTCCTGAGTAGCTAGATTACAGATATGCACCACTGTGTCCAACTAATTTTTTGTATTTTTTAGTAGAGACAGGATTTCACCATGTTGGCCAGGCTGGTCTTGAACTCCTGGCCTCAAGTGATCCACCTGCCTCAGCCTCCCAAAGTGCTGGAATTATAGGTGTCAGCCATGGCACCCAGCCTCTATTTTTAATGCCCTTACTCTTTTTTTTTTTCCCAAAATAATTTCCGTTTACTAAGCATACATCTGTGGTGTTCAGACGCTTCTCTATTACTCTTTCTCCTCTTATTTGTGGCTAAATATACAGAGATAATTCAACAGTTCTTTGTTGACGGTATTTTATAACAACTGGTTATATGGCAGAAAAATCTATTTTTTTACTTTTGAGTTATTATGATTTATTAGCAAGGTGCCCCTGAGATAACTTTCCTAATACCTTTGACTTTGTTTCAAAGGGAATTTTAGAAGCCACAGTCATCTTACCCTCTTTCTCATAAAGACTGAGGTTGAAATCATAGTTTAAATGCCTGAGGGAAATTAACCATGTAAAAGTATTCCATGGATAATTTTTGTAAAATAATCACTTTATTAAGCAAAAAATTACTTTTTATAAGGGAATCCTTCCCTTTGGAAAGGAATTCCAAAGAAAGAGCCAAAAGAAGGTTGTAATGGGGATGGATATTCCATAATGTCAGGTTAGGGACCACATTTCATTATCTGTGTCTGGCAACTTAATGAATAAATGTTGGTTAAAAAAATGTTTGAAAGGAAAAAAATATTAAAGTTCGAATATTCAGTCTTTCTCCCTTCGGTTTCTCCCACCCACTGAAGGAAGGATCCTTCATTTCTTATCTCTCCATCTATGTTGGGTTAAGAAGGAGGTTAGTCTGGGCACGGTGGTTCATGCCTGTAATCCTACCACTTGGGAGGCCGAGGCAGGAGAATTGCTTGAGCCCAGGAGTTCAAGACCAGCCTGGGCAACATAGTGGGAACCCCTGGTGCTACAAAAAATTTTTTAAATTAGCCAGGCCTAGTGGTGCACACCTGTAGTCCCAGCTACTCTGGAGGCTGAGGCAAGAGGATTACCTGAGTCTGGGAATTTGAGGCTGCAGTGAGCCGAAATCACACCACTGGACTCCAGCCTGGGTGACAGAGTGAGACCTTGTCTCAAAAACCCCCTCAAAAAACAAGCAAACAAAAAATCCACACACGGAGAAGGAGAAGGAGAAGGAGAAGGAGAAGGAGAAGGAGAAGGAGAAGGAGAAGGAGAAAGAAGGAGAAGGAGAAGGAGAAGGAGAAGGAGATTAAATTATTCTCTTGTGTGTTGGGGGAAAGGTCTGAAGTAATAGCCAAGGAAGGTAAATGGCCTTGATGGAAGGGTGGGGGTGGAATTGCGGGAGAGGGAGAGGAGGGTGAGTATGAGAAACCGGAAGAAACTTGAGAATTTGGTGAGCAAGGGAGAAGTTATTTGGGCAGCTTTTCAGGGAAACTTTAGGGAAAAAGACCAGTAAAGAGGATTTTTGGGAAGTTTTGCTGTGTTAATATGTATATAATTCCTCCTCCGGCATTTCTGTGAGATTGTTAGTAAAAATTTTCATCTTTCCAAACTTTTTGCAATTGAATTTGAGCTTGCTTTGAATGTATCACATGCTCAGACTGGCCTTAGGGCGGCTGACTTTTACTCCAGCTTCCCTCTGTCTACTAAACATCTACCTCTCCTCTTTTTTCCCTCCTGCTCTAGGCCTCATTTACTTGTTTTCCAAGATCATTAACTGATGTCACCACTACACATTTATCTAGGGGTATTCTTACTTCCCTAACTTTCCTCGCCTAGAAGTAAACAAGTCTTCTTTCTGCTTAGTTCAGTCAAGACACATTAGAAATTATTCATAGAGGCCACAGGCAGGAATAAAAAGAAATTGAAAGATCAAAAATGTACAAAGAAAAATAATTAAAACAAGAAACAGTAGTTTATAGAGTTTAGGTTTCTTATATATTTTTTAATTAATTAATTAATTTTGATAGCGTCTCATTCTGTCACCTAGGTTGGAGGGCAATGGCATGATCTTGGCCCACTGCAACCTCTGCCTCTAGGGTTCAAGCGATTCTTCTGCCTCAGCCTTTCGAGTAGCTGGTACTAAAGGTATATCCTACCACACCTGACTATTTTTTTTTTTTTTGTATTGTTAGTAGAGACACGGTTTCACCACCTTGACCAGGTTGGTCTCGAACTCCTGACCTCAAGTGATCCACCCACCTTGGCCTCCCGAATGCGGGGATTATAGGTGTGAGCTACCACACCCAGACTAATTTATTTATTTTTAGATAAGGTCTTGCTCTGTTACCTAGGCTGGAGTGCAGTTGTGCAATCATAGCTCACCGCAGCCTCAAACTCCTGGGCTCAAGTGATCCTTCCATGTCAGCTTCTCAAGTAGCTAGGACTACAGGTGTGTGCCACCATGCCCACATTTTTACATTTTTTTGATAGAGATGGGGGTCTGCACTATGTTGCCCAGGCTAGTCTTGAACTCCTGGCCTCAAGGGATCCTCCCATCTGGTCCTCCCAAAGCTCTGGGATTACAGATGTGAGTCACCACACCTGGACATGTTTCCTTATGTCAACGTAACTAAGGACGCACCATGAAAGGGCTTCATCTCATGGAGTCTATCAGATTCTTCGTGTTGGTTCTTTTCTCTTCCTTAGCTCTGTGGCTGTGTTTAGTGTCTTAGCCAATCATTGCTGTGTTTTGAGAGATCTTCAGCTTGTTCTGGAACTTGGGTTTGTACATAAAGGAAATGTTTTTTCTCCTTATAACTAATGTATAAGGAGGATGAATTTTATAAAATGGAAGCCATTTTTTTCTTTTTGCTGAACTCCAGCCTGTTATCAGCCTGAACTACAGCACTTTTCTGAATGATAGAACTTACTGATAGTTTATTACATACAGAATTGAATTGTTATTTTACTCTTTCATGAATATATATTCTGCATTTTCAACTAAGCAGTTCTGAGAGGGCAAGGACCATATTTTCTATACTTTCCCTTCATAGGTCTTAGTTATTGTGTTTATATAAAGTTAGTGTAGATCAATAGTTCTTAAAGTGTGATCCAGGCACCTCCAGGGGTATCTGAGACCCTTTCAAGGGGTCCACAAGGTCAAAACTATTTAAAAACAAGGTTTAAATATTATTTGCCTTTTTCAGTCTCCCTCTTTCATGAATGTATGATGGAGTTTTCCAGATGCTACATGGATATGTAATGATATCATTGATCTGATGCCTCATGAAATGTGTGCTTGTGTATCTTGTGTTTTAAAATTTTCTCAGTTTTGGCTGGGCGCGGTGGCTCAAGCCTGTAATCCCAGCACTTTGGGAGGCCGAGACGGGTGGATCACGAGGTCAGGAGATCGAGACCATCCTGGCTAATACGGTGAAACCCCGTCTCTACTAAAAACTACAAAAAACTAGCCGGGCGATGAGGCGGGCGCCTGTAGTCCCAGCTACTTGGGAGGCTGAGGCAGGAGAATGGCCTAAACCCAGGAGGCGGGGCTTGCAGTGAGCTGAGATCCGGCCACTGTACTCCAGCCTGGGCGGCAGAGCCAGACTCCGTCTCAAAAAAAAAAAAAAAAAAATTTCTCAGTTTTAATTTCTTAATATTGATAGATATAATTCACATAAACAAAAGCTCTTTAAGTTTCTCCGTAGTTTTTAAAAGTGTAAAATGGTACTGAGACAAAAAAGTTTGAGACCTGTTGGTGTAGATAATTATGTGTTGAACTGAAAGTAAAATCAATCTGATCTTATCCAAATAATTTTTCTGAGTTTATAGTGGGGCCTGCAATTCTTTGCTATTACTCTCTGTATCAGTCAAGGTCCAATCTGATACAGAAACCACAAGAGATAGAGACCACAGTTATTTGAACAGGAAGAGTTTAATATAAAGAATTATCAACTATAACTGAGGACTGGAGTAACAAGTGATTGGCTAGTAAGAAGCAAAGGCACCTCTAAAGAATATAGGTGCTATTGTTTGAATGTTTGTTTTCCTCCAAAATTTGCATGTTGATGTCCTAACCCTGAAGGTGGTGACTTTGGAGGTGGGGACTTTGGAGGTGATTAAGTCATGAGGGCTACCCTCATTAATGGAATCTGTACCCTTACAAAAGAGGTCTGAGGAAGCTGTTTACCTCTTCTACCATGTGAAGACACGGGGAAAGATGGCTGTCTATGAATCAGGAAGTTGGCCCTCACCAGACACTGAATCTGCCAGGTCTTTGATCTTGGACCTCCCAGCCTCCAGAACTGTGAGAAATAAATTTCTGTCTTTTTTTTTTTTTTTCAATTTTTTGATTTTATTTTTATTTTATTTTTTTCTGTTGAGACGGAGTCTTACTCTGTTGCCCAGGCTGGAGTGCAATAGTGCAACCTCGGCTCACTGCACCTTCTGCCTCCTGGGTTCAAGTGATTCTCCTGCCTCAGCCTCCCAAGTAGCTGGAATTAACAGGGGCCCACCACTGTCCCCAGCTAATTTTTGCATCTTTGATAGAGACAGGGTTTCACCATGTTGGGCAGGCTGGTCTCGAACTCCTGACTTCAGGTGATCCACTTGCCTCGGCCTCCCAAAGTGCTGGGGTTACAGGCGTGAACCACTGTGCCCAGCAAATTTCTCTTGTTTATGAGCCAACAGTTTATGATATTTTGTTATAGCGGTCTGAATTGACTAAGATAACAGGAATAACAGCTACTCCCCCTGAGGCTGAGCTGGAGCACCCAAGGAAGAGGCCCCCCAGGATTGAGATCCAGACCTTGTTGAAGAAGACACAGCTGTGTCTCACTGAATGGCAGAGAAGTTACTGTAGTGCCATGCTGACAGAACTTGCTGGAAATCTTCCCTCTGGAACTTTGCAGAAATCTTCCTCTTAGGTTTCTGGGAAAGCTGTTCATGGTGAGGCGTCTCACTGGGGGCACTCAGTAGCAAAACTGCCTGAAGGAGGGGTGGGGTGTGGTGGGAAGGAAACTGTTGGTCACTGGGTGCTGCTGCTGCTCTGTACTGCAGGAACCAAATGCTGAAGAAGGTACATGTGTTACAGGACCTGACTGGACAATGTTGAAGTTGCGCATTTAGTAGGACCCAGAAAAGCAGTCCTTGGTGCAGGAGCCTGCAGAGGGAACATATGCCCACCAGGAAGGAAACCTTTTTCTTTTGCAATGTCTCTCCAGTGCTGTCCACTGACAAAGTTTAACATCATGCCATCTGGTAAAGAAAAATTACTTAAAGGGCATAGCTCTATTTTAACAGAGCAGGCAATGAAGGATGAATCTAGAGTTGAGAAGAAACAAAATCACAAATGGCATACTCATTTTCTCTTATGAGAAAAGAAAAAGAACTCAGAGTAGTCTGAGCTCTGTGAGGTATGCAAAATGTGTCAGGCCCAGAGAGTCATGAGTATGGAACTTCAGTCATGCCTCGAGTATGGAACTTCAGTCATGCCTCTTCCAACCCATGCCCAGGGGCAACTGTGTAAAAGCATTTTGCTCCTGACTAGCTGCCTCACCCACTATCTTCAGGTTCCTGAACTTTGTGATACAAAGAAAAATGAATAGCCAATCAATAGCTCATGTTATTTCAATGTAAATTCCTGGTAACAATTTAGGAATTGCCTCTTCTTTTTTCCTTACACCCCACTTGTAACTGCTGTTCATCAGGAGGTCATTCTCAAGTTTTGGGCTGTAATAAACTCTATACTTAATCAATTTTCTGAATCTCATCATTTAAGGTTGACATAATGTATAGTTCATGAATTACTGTGTCTCTTTAAATTCCTTATATTCTACCCCTGAAGGTGATGGCATTTGGAGGTGATTAAGTCATGAGGGCTACCCTCATGAATGGAATTAGTACCCTTACAAAAGAGGTCTGAGGAAGCTGTTTACCTCTTCTACCATGTGAAGGCACAGGGGGGGAAATGGCTGATAAGAGACATTTACCATCTATTCCCTTTGAAGTCAGCTAACTGGAGGCTCTATCTACATAACATGAACCTTGGCTCCCATACCCCCCTTTTTTTAACTACAAGACTTCCTTTCTGCTAACTTGAACTCTTTAGGCAAAACTTAACTCTTTCAACCAATTGTCAATCAGAAAATCTTTGGATCCTCCTATGACCTGGAATCTTCCCCCTGCACCCCCCAACTTTGAGATGCCTTTCCAGGCCAAACCAATGTAAACCTTACATATATTGATTTATATTTTTGCTTGTAGTTTCTGTCTCTCTAAAGTGTATAAAATCAAGCGTAACCCAACCACCTCGGGCACATATTCTCAGGACCTCCTGAGGTCATTGTCCTTACATTTGGCTCAGAATAAACCTCTTCAAATATTTTACACAGTTTGGCATTTTTCATCAACATGTCTGTGACACATTTCTAGCCAACAGGACATGTAGGAAAGTCTGCAGAGGGACTTCTGGAATAGACTTTTCCTACCATCTTATAAAAGTTGTATTCAGAAATAAATAATTCTCTTCTGGTGCTGGGCATTGTCCTGTCTCCATGTAAGGCCTGGAACATTGGTGGCCATCTTGGCCCTTTGAGGGTAGGGAGATAGTTTGAGGAGACGACTAGGTCTGCTGTGCACAGCAGAGCAGTGAGAAATAGAAATTAAATCCTAGGCCCCACAGCCAACTGAATGGACCCCCTTGGCCAACGGGACCCCAGAGAAACCTTAAAAACTAAGTTCCCAGCCATGACAGGATAGGCGGTCAGACATACCTCATTATACTTCTTCCCTTGCTAATTGCCTTTAGACTTTCTTTCCTAAGAGTCAAACAGGAACTAGTCCTTTCGAAAGACTTGCTGGACTCCTTTTTTCTGTGGTTTTGACAACAAAATTTTGTAGTTTGACAACACAACTGACCAGCATTTCTTTCTGGCAAGTGACCACCATGGATTGGTTGTGGCTGATTTGCAGAGGACGCACACAGGATGCCTCTGTGTTTTCAGTTTCACGTTTTGAAGTATACAGCTTAATTTTAGTGCATGTAAATTGAAGTCTCCACCCCAAAGTGAACATGGGTAATATGCATGTTTGCTTATTGTGCATGTGAGTGTCTCCCTTTATGAATATACATATTCACAAAGGGGAGGCACTATAACCTATCGAACATGTACACTTAGCCAATCCATCTCATTCTTCCTTCTTTAAAATGCCTGCTTCCAGTTTCTGACAGAGGCTATGCTTCCCAGATTGTGGGATGGCCAGCCTGCAGGCTGCAACCTTTTATAAGAAATAAAGCTCTCCACTCAAAATTTATGAACCTTGTGATTCTTAAGTTGACAACAAGAAATGGAAGTAAATTGAAGAATTATTCAAACCTAGAAACACCTCCTTCTAGGCTTCTTGTTTTAAAAATAATTTTGAGTTGTTACTTGTAGCTAATAGTTATGATAGACTCCTGACGTGACAAATAGGAAGAAGATACTGTCCTTATTCCCAAGAGGCTCACAGTGTGGTCTGAGAAACAAGTTAAATAATAGTTTAAGATTGTTACAATAAAGGAGTACAGTGGTTAAATTCAAATGCAACATGCTAGTTTCAAACTAACCATAAAACTGATTTAGAAAAGAGAAACAGATCAAGAGAAAATGTTTTGTCAAGTTACCTCTTGAAGGAAAACATTTCCAAATTTTCCTGCAAATAAAAACCTACACAATATATTTGATTAGAGATTTCTCTCTTCCCCAAACTCTTCCTTATTATAGCAAAAAAGATTAATTAACATTTGTTAATTGATATTATTTTTCCAACAAATATAAAAATGAGGCTGGGCATGGTGGCTCATACCTATAATCCCAGCACTTTGGGAGGCTAAGGTGGGAGGATTGCTTGCGACCAGGAGTTCGAGACCAGTCTGGGTAACATAGTGAGACCCCCGTCTCTACAAAACTCAAAAGTAAACTTAGCTGGGCATGGTGGTGGATGCCTGTAGTTCTGGCTACTTGGGAGGCTGAGGCAGGAGGATTCCTTGAGCCTAGGAGTTCAAGGTTATAGTGGGCTTTCATTGTGCCACTGCACTCCAGCCTAAGAGAAATACAAAGTTATACTTTCAATGAATAGCTTCAACTAGTATGACAAGGAAAATTTTTTTACTTTAATATTTTTCTGTCTTAATATTTTAAACATGGTAGTGTACGGATTCAGTTACAAAGAATGTGCTTTTTGTTATTCAAAGGAACCGGATCTCAAGTTGCAGATATCTCTCCCATTTCTCTTAGAGCACTCAACTGAGAATTGTAATCAGCTGTTTGCTAGTATAATTAAAGTGTATCTTTAATCTCGATTCCAAATTGAGCTGATGGAAGCAGAAGCAGATTACCTTACTTTCCTTTTTTTTTTTTTTTTTGAGATGGAGTCTTGCTCCATCACCCAGGCTGGAGTGCAATGGCGCAATCTCAGCTCACTGCAAGCTCTGCCTTCCGGGTTCACGTCATTCTCCTGCCTCAGCCTCCCGAGTAGCTGGGACTACAGGCTCCTGCCACCACACCCAGCTAATTGTTTTGTATTTTTAGTAGAGACGGGGTTTCACTGTGTTAGCCAGGATGGTCTCGATCTCCTGACCTTGTGATCTACCCGCCCTGGCCTCCCAAAGTGCTGGGATTACAGGCGTGAGCCACCGCGCCTGGCTGATTACCTTACTTTCACAGTTAAGTGAAGCTGGGTGACCCTTATCTGTATCTCAAATGTTCCTGCAGCTTTCATTGTTCATGTTCTTATTTGCAGTTTGAATGATGACTTCTATGCTTTCCTCCTGGAATCTTCAGGTTGGTTTTCCACAGACAAAGTAAAATAGAAGCTTGAAGCATTTTTTTTTCTTCTTCTGAATAATTCAGGAGGAAAACAATTCCTTTTATTCAGTAACACACAACACACCAGGCACACTCCTGCCTCTGGGCCTTAGCGCTTATTGTTCCCTTGGCCTCATATTCTAACATTCCCTTGGCCTCACAGTCAGGCTGTCTGCATGGCTCTGGCCTCTACTTCCTTAGTCACTCTTTCATTGAGGCCTTCCTTTGCCATCCTACCTGAATTTCATCCCTTCCCCTCCACTTTATTTTTATTTATTTTTTATTTTTTTTGAGGCAGAGTTTTGCTCTGTTGCCTAGGCTGGGGTGCAATGGCGCAATCTTGGCTCACTGCAACCTCCGCCTCCCGGGTTCACGCAATTCTCCTGCCTCGACCTCCCAAGTAGCTGGGACTACAGGTGTCCACCACCACACCCGGCTAATTTTTGTATTTTTTTTTAGTAGAGATGGGGTTTCACCATGTTGGCCAAGCTGGTCTCAAACTCCTGACCTCAAGTGATCTGCCCACCTTGGCCTCCCAAAGTGCTGGGATTATAGGTGTGAGCCACCACATCTGGCCTCTTCCCCTCCACTTTATATTCCCTTTTTCCATTTCACGTTTCTTCCTTACCAGTTTTCAATCTCTAACATGACCCATTAGGTACTTTTTTATCTTATTATGTTTCCCCAACCAGAATGTAAACCCCCTGAAGGCAGGGATTTTTGTTTATTTGTCATCTCTTTTCTTTACTGATGAATCTCCAACACCTAGAACAGTGTCTGGCATACTTAAGTGCTCAATAAATATTTGTTGACTGATCTACAGTGGAATGAGGCCCAGCTTTGGAGTCATAAAGGCCTGGATTAGAACACAGACATTCTGTTTATCCTAAGGTAACTCATTTCACACTTTTGAACCTCAGTTTTCTCACATATAAAATGGAAATAACTACTTCACAAGGTTGTTTTAAGGGTTTAATGAGAAAATGGAGGCCAAGTGTCTGATCCTGTTGGAGTCGTATGATAATTATTAGCCTTCTCCCTTTTCAAGTTGAGGAAAGACCTCAGAAATTTATTTTCTGATAGTATTCCTCCTCCTTCCACAATTCTTTATGGGTGTATGAGTCAGGATTGTAAGCCCTTTAGAAGGTACAATCAAATTAGGGTCAATTGAAGGAGTTTAATTTACAAATCGTCAGTTGAGGATTGAGGTTGGGGAACACAGGACATAGAGAAGAAACCCAGGGAATAGGAGAGCAGCCATGACACTTAGGCCCAAAGGGTCAAGGGGAAGGAGGGATAATTAGGTAGAGTAATTTGCCTTGCAAAGAGCCATGATTCTCTGGAACACAGCTAGCCCTAGGTCACCTCACAGGAAGGGAACCAGGGCATCCAATAGTCTGACCTCACTCTCCTTTCTCCCTCAGATGATCTGTTGCTTGGTCTATCATCGGACCCAATCATAAGCCAAGGGGCTTCTGATGTCAGCCATACATGTTAGTTCACAGAGCAGAGAGCAGATGGAAAAGGATGGAGAATGAATCTGCAGGACCAAAAGGAAGCTATCTAGCCCAGTGCCCTTACGATGTATCAGGCACTTGCTATCAAGGTATAGAGAATAAAGATATGGTTCAACTTTCAATCAACTCATAGTTGGGTTGGAATGACAGTCTAATAACAGAACTTCAATATAGTGTGAAAAGTTTCATAGAAAAGCCAACATGGGGTGCTATGGACATATATACGAGTATCTCCTTCACAACTTAAATGTGACAGATAGTGGGTGATGGTGCTGGTGGTTTGACCGGGAAAGGCTCCCTGGAGATTACAGTTGGTAAAACAATTCAGAGATCATTTTTTCTTTCTTTCTTTCTTTCTTTCTTTCTTTCTTTCTTTCTTTCTTTCTTTCTTTCTTTCTTTCTTTCTTTCTTTTTCTTTCTTTCTTTCTTTCTCTTTCTTTCTTTCTTTCTCTCTTTTTTTCTTTCTTTCTCTTTCTCTCTCTCATTATTGAAACAGGGTCTCACTCTATTGCTCAGACTCATGGCTTACTGAAGTCTTGGCCTCCTGGGCTCAGGCAATCCTCCTACCTTGGCCTCCCTAGTAGCTGGGACTACAGGTACATACCACCATGCTCAGCTACTTTTTTGTATTTTTTTTTTTTTTTGTAGAGATGGGGTTTCACCATGTTTCCCAGGCTGGCCTCGAACTCCTGGGCTCAAGCTATCTGCCTGCCTTGGATTCCCAAAGTGTTGGGGTTGAAGGTGTGAGCCACCTCGCCCAGCCTTCCTCAAGAGGTTTCTCTGATGAAACACAAAAAGATGGGAGTGAGCCTGGCACGGTGGCTCATGCCTGTAATCTTAGCACTTTGGGTGGCTGAGGTGGGTGGATTGCCTGAGGTCAGGAGTTCAAGACCAACTTGGCCAATGTAGTGAAACCCTGTCTCTACTAAAAAATACAAAAAATTAGCTGGACATGGTGGTGGGTGCCTGTAATCCCAGCTACTAGGGAGGCTGAGGCAGGAGAATCTCTTGAACCAGGGAGGCGGAGGTTGCAGTGAGCCGAGATCCCGGCATTGCACTCAAGTCTGGGCAACAAGAGTGGAAAAAAGAAAAAAGAAAAAAGATGGGAGTATGGCATGGAAGTGAAGATGAGAGTTGGGGGGTTAGAGTGGGGTAATTTCAAAGATTCTTCTCAGGTTTAACATTTTAAATATTAGGTTTTAAAATTGTTGTTGTCCTGTTATTTCTGAACAGTCAGACTGTGGATCTTTAATAAATGCAAACAAGTATAAAATTTTGTAGCCGGGCATTGTAGTCCCAGCTACTTGGGAGGCAGAGTTGGGAAGACTGCTTGAGCCCAGGAGGTTGAGGCTGCAGAGAGGCGTGATCACACCACTGCACTCCAGACTGGGGGACAGTGAGAACCTGTCTCAAAAAAACAAAACAAAGAAACCCTTTTTCTTGTTCTCAGAATTTGAGTTTCAAAAATGAATGGTCTTAAAATAACTAAATTTAGGGAAGAATATAATGGTTTGAAAATAAATAGTGTAAGTTTATTATTACATAGTGAAACTTAATGCAAAAAGAGGACTAAACTAAACTTGTATTAGCTGCTAATAGTCAAGTTTAATTTGGGCAAATATTCACATTATTCAACATTCTCTTCAAATTCATTTCCTTTATTTAGCATTATCTTCACATTTATTGTTCTAACCTCCAAGAAAATTCTATATAACTCTACATCTTGACAATTTCTTTCTTTCTTTTTCTTTTTTGAGACAAGGTCTGCTCTGTCACCCAGGCTGGAGTGCAGTAGCGCGATTTCGGATCACTGCAACCTCTGCCTCCGCGGTTCAAGTGATTCTCTTGCCTCAGCCTCCCAAGTAGCTGGGAGTACAGGCGCATCACCACGCCTGGCTAACTTTTGTATTTTTAGTAGAGACGAGGTTTCACCATGTTGGCCAGGATGGTCTTGAACTCCTGAGCACAATTGATGCGCCCGCCTTGGCCTCCCAAAGTGTTGGGATTACAGGCGTGAGCCACTGCGCCCGGCCCATCTTGACAATTTCTGACAAAAACAAGTAAACTCATGTAGCAGCTGTGTATTGTTATGTGAAAGGTATCTATATATGGAATTTAAGGTTAAAAGTATACCCACAATATGGATGCATGCAGTGGTCAAATTACAATGGGATGAGGACTACTGGGGTCAGGTTAGGGGAGAGGACCAAAGAGGGAAGGAAGCACACTTTTCTTGAGTATTCTTCTTGGCACCATAATTTGACAGGCTTGCCAGGTTACCCAATGGGACAGCTGCAAGGACCCAGTGCAACTGAATTTGGTGCACCGAGAGATCTCACTGCATTAATTATTTTCTCGGTAATTAGATGTAATTATTGTGAAATGTAGCGAGGAGCTTGTCTACAATAAAAATCAAACAAGAATTTCCAGAAGTATCCCTAGTACTGCGGCCTACACATGCCAAATGGCTGGGGGAAAACATAACCGATAATTATAAACAGAATTAGAGAGGGAAGCGTGGGCAGTTAGAAAGTAATACGTCAAACGGATTCACACGATGTTTGGATGTATCGTTGGGAAAGCCAAAGAAATGAGTCAAATTGGATCAGGGCAAACCGTACCGAGGGCAAGCGAGGGGCGGAGCACTGGGCCAGCTCGGAGGGACTCGCCCTTCCCCAGGCTAGAGCGGCTCCAGCCTCGCCCCCTCGCTCTAGCCGAACCTCCTCCTTTTCCCGGTCACGGGGCTCTGGGGTCAGCCCGGCCTTCGTCCCCGGCCCCGCCCACCCGCCGCGGCAGACTCCGCCCCCCGCCGCGGCGCCCGGCTCCGCCCACCTTCTCTGGGCCGCTGCCGGAGGCAGGCAACCGGCGGCCGGGGGCGGGGCGGGAGGAGCAGCGCTCCGAAGCGGGAGGGAGATCCGCCGCGGAGTTACGGGAAAGTTGGTCCGAGTTCCCAGAGTTTCCCTCTGTGGTTCCCTAGGCTCGGCCAGCCGGTCCCCGGTCTCCTTTCCTCCTTTCGGCCTTCGCAGTCCACCAGGTCCCTCTCTCTGCCCCCGGCCGCCATGGAGCAGCCGCCGGCGCCTAAGAGGTAACGAATCGGGGAGCGGGAAGAAGGAGGGAAGCGGCGCCGGCGGCCGCGGGGCGGGGGTGGCTAGGCCAGGCCCTGCTGCGACCCTCTCCCCGCCCGCCGGGCCCCGAGCCGGGCGCGCCGAGGTTGGTAGGCGGGTCCGAGTGTCCCGCCGAGTCTGTCTACCGGGCGAGGGGGCCTGAGGGGAGCGGGAGCCGGAGCCTCCCCTGCGGCCGGCGGGCCTGGCGCGTGGAAAGTCGGGTGGGCAGGGCCGGGCTCCCTGCGGCCTGACCTCCCGGGGCGGGTGGGGTGATCCCTCGTAGCAAGTTCACAAAGTCTGGGAGACTTAAAACCAGGGAATTATTGGTCTTCTTACAACCACGTAGACTTTCTTGTCAAATGTTATGCATAATACTGCCTTTTGTTTTTTTTGAGAAGGTGGTTTGCTTACGGCTTAAGGAATTAAATATTAATAGCTACACAGGCTGTAAAACATTGTGGATGTGCTGCTCTGACAGGTGTTCCTCCGCCTAACCCCTCAAGTTCAAAAGTATTTATGGATTCAAGACAGTGGGAAGTTTAAATTAGAACACCCTCCCCCAATATAGATTTGCGTGTAAAAATAGTGCTGCTTTGGTATGGTATTTACTGTTTTTAATGGTTTATATTTAATCTTTGATACCTGTGTTGGAAATGTGTGCATACAAGAGTGGGATGTGTTTAAGCTAATATTTGCGATGATCATAGGAAGCCAAATCTAGGTTGTCCATTGACAGAAGTTTATAATATGCATTCCTCTCTCCCCAAGAATGAATTAACGAATTGTCTGATGTTGCTAAAACATTTAACCTCAGTCTTTTATTTTTAACTTATAAAATAAGGATAGTAATCTCTCAGATAGTGCTGTTGTGAAGATTAAAGAGATCGTTTGCTTTGACAGCTGGAGATCTTTAGATGAAAGGTGTATTCAAGAACATGGGATAATTGAAAAGGTAGGAACTTTGGGGGCTATTGTGAATTGTGTGACTAGACATGTGAACCTTGAGGCCTAGAAGCCATCTGTTCAGGTGAAAAAAGGGGTGGTCGTGAAGGAGTTTCCAAAAGGGACCTGCTGTCAGAGCCCTTGAGCAAGTCAACTGATAGATTATTTTCTAGCATTTTGCAAGTTACCTGCATTCTACTCACTGGGCACCGTTTTAATATAAGAGAATTGGGCACTTTTTTCTTTTCTGGAAGAACTGGAAGGAGCACTTCTGAGAAAACACAATAGGCCAGTTTGAACAACTGAATTGAAGTGCAGCTCTCTATTGATTAGCTGTACTGTAAGTTATCAGAGTTTCATTATAGATGTAAGAGAATCCTTGCCCTTGTAGAGACAGCAGAGAACCTGGAGGAGTCAGGGGCAGGTGTAGGTGGTAATTCTGTGGTGATTTATACTTTTCAAAGTGGTAGTTGCACATTTAACATACTTATTTTTAGCTTATTTAGAGAGTCTTATTTTGAAGTGGTGAACAAAAATACCACAAAGGCATTTTTGAAGGCAAAAGGTATGTGACAGCTATCCCTTATATTTGAATGTCTCAACATTTTTTTTAAGAATTTTCGTATTCGTAATATTTAATCCTCACAGCAACCCTATGGAGTAGGTTGGATTATAGGCATTAATCCTAATTTATAGATGAGGATGTTGAGGGAGTTTGCCACATGGAAGGCTATGACAGGGATTCCTGGCAGTTTTGTCCCTATTGATTATTGTCTCCTAATAATGAAATATAGCTACTCGTTTTGAGGTCATCCTGTTTGCCAGAAAATTTAAATATACACTATTTAAATCCTAAGAAATAGTAATCCTGGCACTGCTACTTATTATGCTAATTCTAAGTTTAATTTTTTCATCTGTGGAAATGTATTGTGGGGATTAAATGAGGTGATATGTAAAGCACTTGGGACAGAGCAAGACCCTGTCTCAAAAAAAACAAAAACAAAAACAAACAAAACATAATGGGGACTAATTTAATAAATATTTATGTATCACAACTGAGT
This sequence comes from Piliocolobus tephrosceles, assembly GCF_002776525.5. NCBI lineage: Eukaryota > Metazoa > Chordata > Mammalia > Primates > Cercopithecidae > Piliocolobus > Piliocolobus tephrosceles. The sequence continues at coordinate 100,894,928 of NC_045440.1, read as the reverse complement.
TTAAGAAATAAAATTTGACCAATATATTCGAAGCCCCTATGTGTTCAACAGTGTTAGTTGTTAACTTATATTTTCTTTATTATATGAGGCTCAAAGAGGTTAAATAACTTGGGTCAAGTGGAGAAGGTGCCAGAATTCTGCATCTGATTGGCTACAGAGGCTGTACACCCTCTTATTGTATACAGTGATGGCTCTTTTGGAAACTCTCTTTCTTATTCCATGATGTAGTGGTCCTCTTTTTTTCTGTAATCTCCTGGTCTCTGTTGCTTATTCTGCTCATAATGCCTATAAAAGTGCCATTTTGCTTTTCTGCCTTGAATAACACTTCCTTAGTGCTGACTTTTACATGGCCTTATCGATGTTGTTGATGTTCAAGTATGACTAGAAGCTGCTGCTCAGTTGGCATTTTTCATTTTTTCAGGTAGGTCTTACTCTTTCTTGCTCTTTCATTAACCCATCTAGTTTGTCACTAGAGCCTATCAAATTTTCTATTGAAAAGTTGGTGGATTAATTTTTTCTCTTCTTTCTCAAGAGTACTACCCCATAAAACCCATTCCATGGTTTTATGACCCTCACTTTTGAATTGCAGCAGTACCTTCTAGCTGGGCACTGTAGTCCAGTGGTTTTCAAAACTATTTTGTTTTGTTCTATTTTGTTTTGTTTTGAGATGGAGTGGTGGAATCTTGGCTCACTGCAACCTTCACCATCCTGGTTCAAGCGATTCTCATCCCTTAGCCTCCTGAGTAGCTGGGATTACAGGTGGGCGCCACCATGCCATGCTCATTTCTGTGTTTTAGTAGAGACAGGGTTTAGCCATGTTGGCCAGGGTGGTCTCCAACTCCAGACCTCAGGTGATCCACCTGCCTCTGCCACCCAAAGTGCTGGGATTACAGGCGTGAACCACCGTGCCTGGCCCCCACTATTCTTTATTTATGTTATAGGCTGTGGGTACTCCCAGCTTTGCCTTTATTCACACTTTTCCATTAGAAAAGTTTGTGTTGCTTTTTGCCTGAAGAATAATCTATGTTTTATTCTTCCTTCAAAGCCTAGCTCATCAAGTATGTTTTCTGAGTACTTTCTAGCCTGAGATATTTCACTGAATTCATAACATGATATCCATTTGATTATATACCATCTTTTTATTCTTTTTTATTACAAGATTTTAGACTTCCAAAAGATAAAGAGGGCCTGCTGTGGTGGTGCACGCCTTGTAATCTCAGCATTTTGTGGGGGCTGAGATGGGAGGATTGCTTGAGCCCAGCAGTGGCACGTTTCAGTGAACTATGATTGTGCCACCTGCACTCCAGCCTGGATGGCAAAGTGAGACCTTGCCTCAAAGAAACGAAAATAAAAATAAAAACAAAACAAGCAGAAAAAAGAGAACAGAGCCTAATTTAATAGATACTTAAGTATCTATTAAATTATTAAATTATTTAAATTAGAAATATTAATAAAAATATTATCAATACATTTGAAGCCACCATGTGTATTTCTTCTCAGTTAGACTCCCTTCCCATCCCCCAAAAGGTAACCACTGCCATGAATTGGATATTTGTCCTTCCCATACATGCCTTTATATTTTTAGTATGTTATATATATTTATGTGTGTATGCATGTGTGTATATATATGTATGTATGTACACAAATCAACACATAATGTTAGGCCTGGGTATTAGGCCTAGCCTTGTCACTGACTTTGAAATTTGCTTCTTTGGGTATCTCCTCTGGGAGTTGGAGATTCCAGTGTGTAGCCAAGTTCAAAAATCATGACTCAGAGACCTAGATGATTTTTAAGGCAACTCTCACCGTCACATTCATTGATTTGGTCTCCTTAACAAGGTTTGTGTTAAACATAGGCAATAGATGTGGTCACCCATGTCACTGACTTGAGACACCAGAGTAGTTTTTAGATTACTTAGATTTCCTTAACATATCTGTCGCTGAGGTCTTCAGAAGTCCTTTTTTTCTTTTTAACTTTTTTTTTTTTTTTGAGATTGGGTCTCACTCTATCACCCTGGCTGGAGTGTAGTGGCACAATCATGGCTCACTGCAGCCTTGACCTCCCTGGGCTCAGGTGATCCTCCCACCTCGGCCTCCTGATTAACTGGGACCACAAGCATGCACCACCACACCTAATTTTTTTGTTTTTTAATTTGTAGAGATGAGGACTTACCATGTTGCTCAGGCTGGCCAAGATCATTATTAAAAGGATTTCCCTCTGGGAAGGGAAATCCATTAAATCAGATCTCCAACCATTTTGGCACCAGGGACCAGTCTAGTGGGAAACAATTTTTGCACGGATGGTTTAGTTGGGGGAGAAATGGTTTCAGGATGAAACTTCCATCTCAGATCATCAGGCATCAGTTAGATTCTCATAAGGAGCATGCAACCTAGATTCCTTGCATGCACAGCACAGTAGGGTTCGCGCTTCTATGAGAATCTAATGCTACCACTGATCTGACAGAAGCTGGAGCCCAGAGCAAGTACAGTAATGCTTCCTCACAGCTTACCTCCTGCTGTGCTACCTGGTTCCTAGCAGGTCATGGACCAGTACTGGTCCACCGTACTGTACTGTAAAGAAGTTGGGCACTCTTTTATTAAATGATTATTAATTAGTATTTTGGTTAGATGGAATTGATTGGATTTTATTTTATTTTTTAATTTTGAGGTGGAGTCTTGCTCTGTCGCCCAGGCTGGAGTGCAGTGGCGCAGTCTCGGCTCACTGCAAGCTCTGCCTCCCAGGTTCATGCCATTCTCCTGCCTCAGCCTCCTGAGTAGCTGAGACTACAGGCACCCGCCACCACGCCTAGCTAATTTTCTTTGTATTTTTAGTAGAGATGGAGTTTCAACCATGTTAGCCAGGATGGTCTGGATCTCCTGACCTCGTGATCCACCCGCCTCGGCCTCCCAAAGTGCTGGGATTACAGGCTTGAGCCACAGCACACTGCCAAGTTTATTGGATTTTTTGTAGGGGAACTGCTAGCTGAGAGAAAAATGACCACATAATAGTCCAGCTTTGATAGGTAGAAAGGTAAATGACCAGAAAACATGGGCTCTTCACCAGGTGGAACCTTCATAGAAGGGAGGTGGGTCTCTGTGATAGATAGGTGGGCAGCATGAGAATATATTTAATACTTGTCAAAGAGAGGACAGAATATCACTGCTGGAGAGAGACACTTTACCAGATAGGCTTGTTCCTCAAATAGGTTATAGTGTTAGTTGTTATTTAAAATGTATAATTCGTTGATTAAAGTGTAGTTGGAGGACAGGTTAGCATTGAACAATGAAAACACTAAAAGATAGTAAAAGAATAAGCTATTGAAGCATACTTACTCTCAAGACAGGTGAGGAGAGTTCTTTAATTTAAGCTATAGTTGGATTCTGTGGCAATTTTTTTATTACTATTATTATTTTTAATAGTGTGAAAGGGTAGTTTGGGGGAAATAAAGTTGAAGGTTGAAGTCATATATTAGGGTCCCTTCACACAAATGGAAAGCAAGAAAACACTAATTTCATAAGGGCAAATGAATGTTTGGAAGGATTACCCATCAGAAAATAGATTATTATGGAATGAAAAAGCAAAGGTAATGGGTTGAGAATATAGAGGAGTTAAGTAGAAAGTACTCATGAATTCTTCAGCATGAAGAGCCCACATCAACTTGTAGCATCTATAGCCCGGATCTCAGGCCAAGAATTAGGAATGGAGAGAGACAGCAGATAACTCCCAGCGCTCATGAATGGAAGTGGGTGAGACAAAGCAACACACCAGTTAAGTAGATAGTAGGAATATCATGAAGATATTGCAGGGAGAAGAAGGGTGGATGTCATTTTATGTGTATATTCCTAATTTATGTTTCCTTGGAATGTTAGAAAGTAAAATTGTGTGTATATCATAGAGATTGACTAAATAGAGAGCTGGAGTTTTCTTTGAGAAGATGAACTCTAAGAACCCTTAAAAAACCCAGTAGTCTTAGAGGAAGGCCCTACGAAAAATTTCCAATTTTAGAGGTAGACAAGTGGACAAAATGTTCAAAGTAGTTAGTCCAAGAGGAAAAGAAAAGAACCAAGCAAACAGGAGCATCTCTGAATTAACAACTTGGTCCCTAAAGCATCTACTGTCTTCCCTTTGGCTTTTCTTGGTTAATTTAGGGTAACATTAACATGATTAGAATTGCTTTAGGCCCTGCTGATGGCAACAGTCAGTTGGCTCATTCTTCTTGGATAGAAGTGTGACAATAAAAGTTGCAATAGTTCTGGTAAACAAACTTTTGTTGTATGTCAACTAGAGAAACTCAGTCTTCAGTTGACTCTAGAAACAATTCAGGCCATCATATATTACTGGCTTTCAACATTTAAAAAAAAAAAATCATTGATACTGAGACTCAGTATAGACCGACACATTTACATAAATGGGAGGTAGAGGTGGGAGGATTGCTTGAGCCCAGGAGATTGAGGCTGCAATGAGCCATGATCGTGTGGTTGCATTCCATCCTGGGCAACAGAGCAAGACCCGGTCTCAAAAATGTTCATTGCTTGCATACATACTATGAATATCGACATGAAGATTACCTTGAATTTCTGAAAGTACATCATAGGAGTATATCTTGAAAAATGACTCATAGCAAAATGAGAATTACAAAGTGTTAACATTAATGATAATTAGGTAGTATTATTTTGAGTTCTGAATTAGTTTATAGATTTATATAATACCAGACATCTTAGGGAAGAGGTGAATTGAGTAAATTTTTCAGATGTTTCTGTTATCTTGGTACACACACACACACACACACATATATTTATAATTCATAATTGCCAGCTAATTTTCTTGACTCTTTGTTTTTGGAACCAAGCCACATAGTCTCCTGTTCTCTGTTGTGTTGCTGTGTTCTCTTTTTTTCTGAAAACTGGCTTTCTTTACTTACTGATCACTACTCATGGCAAAATTGGCATTCAGCCTTTACTTCATTTCCTCATTTATTCATACATTCAGTAATTATTAATTGTTTTCCACATTCCAGATGCTCACTGGTGAATGAAACAGGTGGGCTCTTTGCCCTCATATAACATAGACTCTTGTTGGAGCTTGAGCTATGAAAAATATAAGTAGTGTGTAGAGAAAGATGGTGGAACCTGCTTAATAGGGCAGTTGGCAGAGGCTTCTCTGAGAAGGTGATATTAAGTTGTGACCTGACATTGAGAAATTATCCATGTGAGTAGCAAGGGAAAAGTATTCCAGTCAGAGGGGAAAGCTATGAGAAGGCCTGGAGGTGGGAAAGAGCTTAATGTGTGGGAGGAATTGAAATGAGACCAATGTGCCTGGATTGGAGAAGAGGACAGTAGCTAGAGATGAGGTCAGAGAGATGGGCACGGATTCAATGATGCCGGCCATGGAAAGGAATTTCGATTTAAGTCGGAGCTCTGTGTGCTGTTGTTAAAGGTTTTTAAGCATGATTTTAAGCAGTTTATGTTTTTAAAAGATCTTTTTGGCTGCTTTGGGTAGAGTAGATTGTAGAGGGTTAAGAATAAAAGTGAAACAAGTTAGGAAACTATTTGAATAGTTTGTGGTTTGAGATGGTAGAGTCAGTGGAGATAGAAGTAGAGAGATTTGTGATGTTTTGGAGTTATGAATGAAGGACTTACTGATAGACTAGATGTGGGGAATGAGGAAAAAAAAAAAGTATCAATCCTGGCTCCTATGTTTTGGGTTGAAACAACTTGGGGAATGAGGAAAGACTGGGAGAAGAACAGGTTTAGATATCTATAAATCTCTTTCTTGGAATTTCATAATCCCAAGAAAGTGAATCTGATTGGCCTAAAATATGGTATTAAGTGGTTCCTTTAGAAGAGGAAGTGGGTAGGGAGGAAATGATGCGCACTGATTTATATATATATATATTTTTTGAGATGGAGTCTTCCTCTCTCGCCCAGGCTGGAATGCAATGGCGCAATCTTGGCTCACTGCAGTCTCTGCCTCCTGATTTCAAACGATTCTCCTGCCTCAGCCTCCCAAGCCTCTGGGACTACAGGCGCATGCCACCACGCCCAGCTAATTTTTATATTTTTAGTAGAGATGGGGTTTCACCATATTGGCCAGGCTGGTCTCGAACTCCTGACCTCAAGTGGTCCACCCACCTCGGCCTCCCAAAGTGCCGGGATTACAGGCATGAGCCGCCATGCCTGGCCTGATTTCTATTTTTATCCTATTGTTTTCACTCAGTTAGAGTAGAGAATGGAAAACATATCTAGCCTTTTTAAGGTGTTGAAATGTCAGGTGTGCTGGTAACCTGCTATTAAAAAAAAATCTTTTTATTGCAAAATAGAACATTAGTACAAAACATGTGTGTGGCTGTGTGGCTTGGTGAATTATTATAAGGCAGATACCTTTGTAATCACACCTCAGGTTGAGAAATAGATCACAGTGGCCTTTCATTGTAAGTAATCACTTTCCTGGCTTGTGTAGTAGTAACCCAAATGTGCATTGCTAGATACTCTGGTTAGTCTTGATGATTAAGAAATAGTAGGTTTTGGCCAGATGTGGTGGCTCACACCTGTAATCCCAGCACTTTGGGAGGCCGAGGTGGGCGGATCACCTGAGGTCAGGAGATCGAAACCAGCCTGACCAGCATGGCAAAACCCCATCTCTACTAAAAATACAAAAATTAGCTAGGCATGGTGGTGGCCGCCTGTAATCCCAGCTACTCAGGAGGCTGAGGCAGAAGAGTTCCTTGAACCCAGGAGGTGGAGGTTGCAGTGAGCTGAGATCGTGCCATTGTACTCCAGCCTGGGCAACAAGAGGGAAGCACTGTCTCAGGAAAAAAAAAAAAAGAAAGAAAAAAAAAAGAAGTAGTAGGTTGTGTGTGTGTGTGTGTGTGTGTGTTTTTTCTTTTGAGACAAGATCTTGCCCTGTCACCTAGGCTGGAGTGCAGTAGTGCAATCTCAGCTCATTACAGCCTGACCCTCCTGGGCTCAAGGGATCCTCCTGCCTCAGCCTCCTGAGGAGCTGGGACTATAGGCATCGGCCACCATGCCCAGGTAATTTGTGTATTTGTAGACACGGGGTCTTGCCATGTTGCTCAGGCTGGTCTTGAACTCCTGGGCTCAAGTGGTCCTGCCTTGGCCACCTGAAGTGTTGGGATTATAGGCATGAGCCACAGCACCCAGCCCAAAAAGTAGTTTTGATATGAGTTGTCACTTTTAATCTTTAGTTTAGTCCTCCATCCTTTTCCTTTTCCTGTTGGAGAACCCAGGTTGTTTGAACTGTTTTCCCAGAGTCTGGATTTTGCTGATTGCTTAATAGAGGTCAGTTCAACATGTTCCTTTGTCTTCTGTATTTTCTGCAAACGTGCAGCTGGATCCAGAGATGGAGCAGACTCAAGTTCGATCCCTTAGGCATTGTGATATATATATAGGTGGGGTTTGGCAAGACCATGGAAATATCTTAATGTCTAATATCTTTCTTTTTTGTGATGTTAGCGGCTGTGGATGGTTAGTGGGTGTTGCAAAATAATGAAATTCTAAATACATCATTTTGCTTTCATTTATTAATTGGAATGTTTTTATAAAAAGTAACTTCCCCTCATCTTCTGTTTAGTTACCCAGTGGTATTGTTGTTAAAGGAAAGACAGGATAAATGTTTGATTCTTTCCTGTTACTTACTAGTTTTCAAGATAAGGAATTAGTTCCCTGTCTTCCTCCAAAGGTGACCATTGTTTTTTCTTTTAAATGCCATTATGAGAAGATGGATTTAAACATACTTGATGGATTTAATCCATTGGAATTACTTTCATTGAAGGGCAAATTGTCTCATCTTTGGTTAATGGGAGTCTCTTCAGGAGATAACATAATCCTAGTGGTTTTTGATCGTTTCCTTGTTGTCTGCTTTGATATTTGGGGCCCATCTTGTATATTTCTTGTCCCAGATCTGGAATCATCCATTTCTCCAAGAAGCCTTGGTTTCTCTTAGTGAGAAATGGTATTTCAATATCCTAACCTGGAGACTAATATCCTATCCTATTATTTTTAATAGCATTTTATTCATAGATAGGATAACTGATTTTTTCTCTCAAACTCTGGGATATTCTGCCAAAAAATGTGATGGCACTGGTGGTTTTGAGCTCCTTTCTCTGGATAGTCTCTCTGCTACACATTTATTTTCTAAGTTTGAGTCAGAAATTGGGCATATATAAATTCAAATTACCTGATACAGACTATTTAGAGCAGACTTTTATCTTTATGTTCTTCCTATTTGCTCTGGTTGCTCTTTGACCCACTATAATCCTAATACACTGTCTCACTTTTTTTCTCACCATGTAGTATTTCAGAGCACCTAGTGTCATTTTAAATGAAAAAGATAGAAAATAAAATAATCCAAGACAAATAACACCACTGTTGATAAGAGTAGATTTTAGGCTGGGTGCAGTAGCTCATGTGCTAATCCCAGCACTTTGGAGGCCGAGGCAGGCAGATTGCTTGAGCCTAGGAGTTCGAGACCAGCCTGGGCAACACGGCAAAACCTGGTCTCTACAAAAAAATACAAAAATTAGCTGAGCATGGTGGTGCATACCTGTGGTCCCAGCCAGGAGGCTGAGATGGGAGCATCACCTGAGCTCGGGACGTTGAGGTTCCACTGAGTCGTGATCATGCCACCGCACCCCAGCCTGGGCTACAGAGTGAGACCTTGTCTCAAACTAAACTAAACTAAACTAAACTAAACTAAACTAAACTAAACTAAACTAAA